>NC_090764.1:50124933-50464933 GCF_036898095.1 Palaemon carinicauda | reverse complement strand
TCTCTCTCTCTCTCTCTCTCTCTCTCTCTCTCTCTCTCTCTCTCTCTCTCTCTCCTTTCGTAAGTCATATAGTTATTGTTCATCCATTCTTTTCTTTCCTTTGCAGAGCGTTGTGGCAAAACCAATTCACCTTGTGGCAGCGAAGTGTCCCTCCACTCGGCCAAGTCCAGTGCATCAGCCAAGTCGAGCCTTTCGGTAAAATCCAATGCATCGTCAACCAGGTCGAATCTGTCGGTCCGATCCAGTGCTTCAGCCAAGTCCAATGGATCGGCCAAGTCTGATACCTCGAGGTCTCCAAGAAAGTCCCCCAATCTATCTGCTGGTTCCTCGAAACAGTCGCTGAGGAGCGCTACACCTAAGTCTGGCAAAGCTAGGTCTCCTGCGCCCACTCATGGAAGTAGCAACAGCCCACAAACACCGTCGCATACGCCCGTTCGAAGGCGTAGCACAACCTCAAATGTGTCGTCCGCCTCAAGTGGAGAAGCCGCCCAACAAAATGGGTGAGTGCGAATAGTATTTTCTCTCCCTTAGTCTGTGATTCTTATTGAAATGTATAGCGTTGCATGTCACGATTGAAAACGGGTGATCCTTTTGGTACCGGACACAAGCTGGAAGTTAGCAGGGGTCACAAATTTCCAAAATAACCAAGGAAAACTTTCAGTTCTCATATATTGTAGGCGAATGAGGAGTTGCGCTAGACCAAAAGTTGCAGCTGACAATGTAAATGAACTCGGGTAATGTAAACAGACTGACCCACTACTATGCCAGTTGTATTGAGATTATAATATTTATTGTAAAACTATAATAATTTTACCATCTTCAAAATGTACGATCATTCAGAAATTTATACATCCATCCATATGTCCCATGATTGTTAACCAAATGGTAAAAAGTATAAGTAAACTATCATGCTGAACTTTATAAGATCAAATAAACTTCTGAAAATCAGCTTATCTAATTCCACGTAATGGGAAATTCACGTCATCACTATACTACAAAACATATTACCTGCTTTCTCTAAGGTTCTAAAATAGGATGGGTTATGTGACATATTGCAGTCTCCTTCCAGCACTCTCTAGTATATAACTCATTCATATTATATGGAACTATGCTTCATTGCCTATCTCAAATAGCAGATAGGCTTAGGAAAGCGCAATAATTAGGCAATAATTAGACCAAGACACTTTTCTCCTGCCCTCTTGGTCACTGGAAAGACATAGTTAAGTAAGGAGTGGTTCTCTTCCCACACATTGTTTTCAGAATGAGATAAACTAGTTAAATGCTTTATCGTCCGAATAATGCCACTTGATTGAATATGAGCGTTATAGAAATTTGAAATAAATACCTTATTTAGCATGAACTTTATCGTGGCTACTTTTTACATCCTTAACTCTAGGTTTTCTTGCGCTGACATCAGAACTAGGATTATGTGAGTAATTGATAAAGAAATGCCTTGTCAATTGCATGTATTCCTTAAGATTTTAAAGGTTGTTTTCTTTCCATCTCATAATTTTCCCTTTTCCCTTCTAACTGCCACTTCCAATCAGCCAAGGGTTCCCCAATTTTGTCTACATGGCCCTTGCATGCACAGGTGTTATTTTAGCTAATCTGGCACTTGGGTAACTTCCACTAGTACTGTTTCTGCCGGTGTCACTAGTCAGACGTTTTTATGGACCAGAAGTCGCAAAAAGTCAACTGTGAATGCATGGCCGATGTAGACGAACTTAATGAATCCTTGGCAAACTAGAAGTAGCAGCAAAACGAAGACGATTTAAGATTGCGTAATGGAAAGAAAACGAGTTTCAAAATGTAAAATACATGGGGAATTAATACAGTATTTCATTATTAGTGACTATTACCGCCCTAGCTGTGCTTTTTACGATATGAAAGTATTAATCAAGGTTATGAATAGGAAAGGATGTAAAGTTGATTGTAAGTTGGCTATTATATTTCACAAACAATTTGGGTTCAATCATGTGACATAAATCAGATTTTTTCTTTAATTGCCTTCGTATTCTCAAAACATGAGGTGTGTTAAAAGAGGGACAATTTCTCCCCCCCCCCCCCCCCCCCTTTTTTTTTTTTTTTTTTTTTTTTTTTTTTTTTTTTTTTTTTTTTTTTTTTTTTTTTTTTTCAGCGACCACAAAGGAAAGGTGAGAGGTGTGTGTGCCTATTGGCCTCTGTTACGTAAATAGGTCTGGTTAATACACTTGTATACAATGAAAATGCATTTTATGCTTGAGCGTGATAGAAGGAAACTCATCTTATAATAGAGCGTGATAAAAGGAAACTCATCTTATATTAAAGCGTGATAGAAGGAAACTCATCTTATATTAGAGCGTGATAGAAGGAAACTCATCTTATATCAGAGCGTGATAGAAGGAAACTCATCTTATATTAGAGCGTGATAGAAGGAAACTCATCTTATATTAGCACCTCACCAAAGGCAGGCAATATGTTTTGTAGTTTAGTGATGATATGGATGACCCGCAGTGAAAAATTGAACATGCTAATTCTCTGAAAAGGTTCTTTGATCTTCTATCCTTTATAACTTATCTCCGCTTTTTACCATCTCAGGATTTTCAAAATATTTTATATCAGCATTGAATTTTCATATAATTTCCTGAATTACCGTATTGTCGTACATTATTCAAAACTTTAAATTATCGCACTTTGAGAGTATGCATTGCATTTTCATCATGAGAGAGTTGTATAACCTAAGTCTTGTATGTGGTCGTTTAGAAGCTAATCCAACATATGGAAGTGATGTTAGTTGATCAAATGTATAACCCTTAATTTTGAATTTATCAATTTGTCACGGTTGGTTCATGTTGGACATTCAGTTTTCATCTATGACATTCATGAACTTGCTAGTGTCCACAAGCATTGTAAGAGTAAGCTACACATGTTTAAAATGACTTAGGCCTCAGGAACTTTCCTGGTTTCATCCACGCATACTTTACTTTAAGGGCTGCTTTTCTGGTCCTATACAGCAGGGGGACCCTACTCTACAAGATCTTCACAGTCATTTTATCGTATACATTCCAAGGAATTCAGTTCGTTTGCTGTTAGATCCACATTATTGAAGCACTTAGAAAGCAAAAAAGTCTTCAGTTTCCTCTTGAAAGCCTTGATGTCTTCAGTCTTTCGGATGTGAAGTGGGAGCTTATTGTATAGCCTTGGGACCTCATATTTAAAGGTCCTAGATCCTAGCTAGCCCTTTCACCCCCAATGAACGTACCGGTACGTTTTGGAAAAACACTGTTATTTACATGTTTTATCATATTTTGATAACTTTATGAGAAACTTCAGGCATTTTCCAAAAGATTGAGACCAACCTGACCTCTCTATGACAAAATTTAAAGCTGTTAGAGCAATTTAAAAAAAAAAAAAAAAGGATATAGCAAAATGTGCTTGAAAGTTCAACATACCTCTGGGGTAAAAGGGCTAGTGCACATATATCTAAGTTCAAATAATTTGAAACCATCTGGAACTATTCTCGTGAGAACACGATTTGTTGGCTCCACAATATATAGAAAGTTTCTTGGATAGTGGGTTATTGCACATATTTTAAACTCAATTCTTGCTTAATAGGCAGCCAATGTAAATCAATTGGTGTATAAGTGATCCTTTTTCGCCGAGGGATACCTTTTACCAGTCTTGCTCCTCTATTTATTATGTTCTGTGTTTTTTTTTTTTTTTTTTTGAGTTGCACTATTGGTAAATTGTTGTAGATAGAGTAACAGTAGTCAAGCCTGGTAATAACACAGTTTATTACAAGTTTCTTAACAGAAAGTTAATCCAGGCACTTCTTTATAAAAGCAATATTTCTAAGATGATAACCATCAGTTTTACTGCATTACAGTATATATTTGAGCATTGAAAGACAAATTACAATCAAGAGATACTTCTAGATCGTAATCTTTACTAGATATCCGGGCAGATTTGCTATTTATGTTTAGTAGTAGCTTAACAGGTAATAATAATAATAATAGTAATAATGATAGTAATAATAATCATAATAATTTGAATATCGGCCAGGTTTCTTAGGCTGTTTTTCTTTCCGACCACCATAAATTCAGTTTTATTTTAATTCTATTTTAGTTGTTTAATTGCCATACATTCCCTAACACAGACAAGGATTCGATTTGGAGTTCAGTAATGTTGTCTGTATCATGTAAGGAGAATTAAATTGTGTATCCTCTGCAAATAGTTTGACATAATAACACACGCACACACACACACACACACACACATATATATATATATATATATATATATATATATATATATATATATATATATATATATATATATATATATATATATAAATTAATCTGGATTCCAGGACGCTGTCCTCGCTGAGGAGAATTTCAACCACAATTTCTCCCTTTCTTATATTATATGATTTTGAGCGGGTGGTTTATGCCAGCTACGATAAATAAAGTCGACAGTTTTGACTTCATATTTGTGCTTTTTGTGCTTATTATACACTTTCAAGATGATTATTTTTGCCGGCTACGATAAGAAAAGTCAATAGTGTTGACTTCATGCGATATGTGTTCCCGTCAGCTTGTTCAATTAACGTAACCTGTTGATATTTTCCCATTCTGAATTTTCAAAGTTACAAAAGCTCTCTCTTGCTTTAAACTCGCTGTAATTTGATCCGTTGATTCTTTTCATATTTCACATACTAAATTTAAACGTCTCAAATTCGATGTTTTTCTTTAGGCTGAAGTATTCATGAGGGACGTGTTTTACTTCATCATATTCCTCTGCATTCGGATTAAATGTCAATCTTCGTCTTGTAAAGGACAAGGACCATTGATTTTATCGTTTCTCATTGGCAATATTGTTTGCAGAAAATTACACACACACACACACACACACACACATATATATATATATATATATATATATATATATATATATATATGTGTGTGTGTGTGTGTATATATATATATATATATATATATATATATATATATATATATATATATGTATATATATATATATATGTGTGTGTGTAGAAATCACGAAAGCTGACACGTGATATATATATATATATATATATATATATATATATATATATGTGTGTGTGTGTGTGTGTGTGTGTGTGTGCGCTTGTTTGTTAGAGATGTGTAATTGTAATAAGCAAAGGGAAATATAGAAAAACATTGAGATCGAATGTGTCTTTTTGCATGGAATGAGACTGTGTACCATGTAACTCACGTTGAGAACTCATGTCAAGTTTCTTTCGTTGGTTTGAGTTTTAATATCAAATTATTCTTTAATTAGCTGACCTAGAGTATGCTGATAATGCTGTTATTGTTAGCAGAAGACCACATGATTTGCAATGATTGCTTACCGGAATGCATGAAATATCACATGAGGTTGGGCTCAAGATAAATAGAAGAAAGACAGAGATGGTAATAACGAAATATGTAATTGAAGATGAAATATTATTGGAAGGAGAAAGGATTAATGAGGTGGAATTATTTAGATATTTTGGAATTATGATATGTAATACAGGATCTTTAGAATTGGAATTTAATGGAAGATTGAAAAAAAGGAAATCAGACAATGGCAAGGTAAAGTAAAATTTGGAAATCAAATCACCTGAAATTACATATAAAAACCAGGCTATATATATCAGTTTAGTGAGGTCGGTGTTACTGTATGGACATGAGTCATGGTATGACAATGAAACAATCTTGGATGTAGTAGATTTGAGAACAAAGCCCTCAGAAGAATATTGGTTGTGAAATGACAGGACAGGTTTAGAAATGAAACTAGAGAAATTACTAGAGTGCCATATGTTGATGTGATCATGGTGAGGGGTAGATGGAGATGCTTTGGACATGATCTTCGCACTCCTCAAGAGAGATTAGTTCACCAAACATTTAATTGGGCTCCAGAAGGCACTAGAGTTGGAAGACCCAGGCCTACATGGCTGAGGACTATGAAGTGTGAAGTAGGGGATAGTGAGTGGAGAAGTTTGATTTATATTCTCAAGATAGAGACTACTGGCGAAATCTAACCGAGGCTCTTTGCCTCAATAGGCGTAGGGGGAGATGATGCTGATGACTTTTATAGAAGCACTCCCATTGATATATCATGAGCTTACTTACTTTACTTTACTTTAAGGGCTGCTTATCTGGTCCTGTACAGCAGGCGAACCCTACTCTCCACAGGACCTTCATGCTTATTTTATGATGTTCATTCGGGAGCATTTAACATTTCACAACGTTCGCTTGCTGTTTGATCATCACTGTCAAAACACACACAAAATATGAAGGTCTTCAGTTTCCTCTTGAAAGCCTTAATATCTTCAATTATTCGGATGTCTCGTGGGAGTCTATTGTATAATTTCGGGGCCGCATATATAAAGGCTCTAGAGCCTACAGTACACATGTATCTAGGTTCTGATAGTTTGAAACCATCTGCAACTATTCTCGTGTCAGGACAATTTGTTGGTTGCACAATATGTAGCAATTCTCTTGGATATTTTGGACGACCGGTTCTGGTCACTTGGTGGGTTATTGTACATATTTTAAATTCAATTTTCGCTTTAATTGGCAGCCAATGTAGATCTATTAGTATGGAAGTGATCATTTCTCTAGATGAGATACCTTTTATCAATCTTGCTCCTCTGTTTATTATGTTTTATAATTTCTTAAGTTGTACTTTTGGCAGATTGTAGTAGATGGAGTTACAGTAGCCAATTCTTGTAATAACAGTTTATCACAAGTTTCTTTACGGAACATTCATCCACGTACTTATTTATATAAGCAATATTTCTTAGATGATAACTAGCAGTTTTATTACATTATTTATTTGGGCATTGAGAGAGAAATTGCAGTCAAGAAATACGCCTAGATCACGAACTTTACTTGATATCGGCGCTGAATCATTATTTATGTTTATTTGAATATCATTCAAGATCCTCACAGCGTTTCTCTTTCTCACCACCATAAACACAGATTTGTTCTCATTTCATTTTAGTTGTTTAATTAGCATCCATTCTCTAACACTCAAGGATTCGGTTTAGAGTTTCAGTAGTGTCGTCTATATCATTTATGGAGAAGTAAAATTGTGTGTCATCCGCATATAGTTTGCGCGTTGATCTTGTAATTACTTAATAGAAATATATGAATATTTGATTAGAGTGACATCACATAAATGCAGGAACATTTGGCTATAGTCACAAAATGAAAATATGTAATCCTGCATGCAGGACTTAATGCAAAATGGCTTAGTCCCCCTAAAATGAAACCCTTCCTTACACGTTTTCTATAATAGCAACATAACTGGTTCCACCATCCCGACTCCCGAGATAGCCGACCGACTCTCGTGTCGACTGTCGACAGACCCTCACCCTTCACAGTGTTAGTGATCATCGATTGTGGAAGCTACGTCTGTTGCACATATTTACCTTTGTGATATGATTTCAGGTATGGTAGTTGATGTTGATTGTTCCGGCATTTCATTATCTTATAATCCTCAGATTTTCGAAACAAAATGCCGTCATTTTTTTACGGTAAAGCCAAGATATGTGTCGAATTTTTTCCTTGTTCTGCTTTCCGTAGACGTGTGTAACATCTGGTTTCTGCCTTTCGCCATTTTACATCATACTTGGAATACCTCTGAAAGCAAGTATAACAAAGGAAAAATTTCCCATGCAAAAATTACACCGTTGCTGCTAATTTGGATATTTGCCAATCAGTGGTACGTGTGCAACGTTTCTGGTTTTATTATGGTAACCGGTGCTTTGCTATTCCTTTTCGCACACCACAGCAGGGGACCCTGGCCTTCACTCCCCTTAAAATACTTTCACCACTTTCCAAAAAATTTCGAACATTAAACCTTCATTTCTTATTCCGTTTTTCTCCCTCAATGTCTTGCTAAGTGTTATTATTCACTTCCATGGCCATCATTAGTTGTACAAATTACAGTATTCATTAAAAAGAAAATTGTTAACTTAGTATTTTGGAATTGCTTTGTTAATATTTCTTTGTTTTGAAAATCGCTAAAATTTCATTTGTTTGAAGTATTTCCGTAAAGAAACTCTCATACTGATTTGACATATCTGGTTTGGGCCTTTTTTTTTTGGCCTTTTCTCGGCTGACAAACCATTTCGTTTGGGAGTATAAGCTGACAGATTTTCTATGGGGATCATATAAGTCGGGAGACTTTGCAGGCTATTCGACTCCTGTAGGGACGGTTTTTAAAACCTTCCCATTAGGGTAAAATTGTACTTTAGTACAATGTCTGTAATGCAGAAAATAATTAGTGTTCCTGGTGTATTCAGTCACTTTTATTGATTTTGATGAAAATGAATGGCAGAAACCTAAGGGATCATGTACAAGTGCATTGTGTTCACACACTTTTGTTCCTAGTCTTTCACTCTCTTGTTCGTGCTCACAAGTACTCTCCTGTTTCGCACAAACACACACGCACTCATCTAGACAGACTTACATATCAAAGGAATGCTGGGTGCACATTGGGAAGACAGATTGCAGCAGTATTTTGGTCTAAAGAAGAGACAATTATGCTTCTCCATCAATGTGCTAGAACTGAAGGCAGCAATTGTAGCACTGGAATCGTTTCAACAACTTAATGTTAGGCCACTTGTTAGGGATTATGAGAAACGACACCTCATTAATTTATTTACCTTACTGTAAGGGCTGCTTTTCTGGTCCTATACAGGAACCTTACTCTCTATAGGACCTCCAAAGTTATTTTATAATGTTCGTATCATAGTGTACATGGACAAACATGGAGATTGCTGTTTAACGCCTTTGGAAGTTTGCTAAAGAAACCTACTTAAGGGTGGCAGACAGATGTTATTGTACGAAAGTGATGTGAATGGTTTTGTAGGTTGAAATGATACCAAATGGTGTGAGTGTATGGATACAGTTCATTAATTTATATCATATAGCGCTGAATGGTCTTCGATGGCCCAGTGCTTGGTTTGAGGTCTGAATTTGGTTGTTATAGAATGGTGCAATATTAGTTAGAACATTGAAACTAGCATAATTGAATAGATCTTTGCAAATACGCTATTTTGAATCCCATATACTACTGACGGAAACCTCTATTAACAAAGTTACAGATTTTAGTAAAAATTACCCATTTTGATCCTTTTGTCATAGTACATATCATAGGAGGCTCCCCTTCCACCCGGTAGTTCAGAAAAACTGATAAGGGTTGCTCCTGCCATAAGTTACTTGTTTGAACAGAATAAAGGCCCCAACTTTTTATATTTTAAACCTCTTTGTTATTTATTTTCAATACTGGTATTGGAATATGCGCCATAATCAGGCTATGTATCCGTTCTGTGAGATCTGTTTTACTGTGTGGACATGAGTCGTAGTATAACAATCAAACATTCTTCAACAGATTTAGTAGATTTGAGAACAAAGCCCTCAGAAGAATATTAGGAGTTGAATGGCAGGACAAGCTTAGAAATTAAACTATAAAGAGATTACTCAAGTGCCATATGGAGATAGTTTGGGCATGCTCTTTACACATTCACCAAATGTTTAAGTGGGCTCCACAAGGCAATAGAGTTGGGAAGACAAAGGTGTACATGCCTGTGGACTAAGAAGCGTGAAGTAGATGATGAATAGAATAGTATTGAATTAAAAGCTCTTGATAAAGATGACTGGGGAAATTTAACCGAGGCCCTTGGCGTCAATAGGCGTAGAAGGAGATACTGTAGTGATGAGATATGTCTACTGTAGGCTTTAGAGCCTTTTGATATGCCCCCTAGGTTATACAATAACCTCCCACTAGACATCTGAACGACTGAAGATATTAAGGCATTCAAGAGGAAACGTAAGCCCTTTTTATGTTAAAGAGCTTCAATAATGTGGTCCTGACACTAAACAAGCAATATGCGGTGTGAAATGCTTAACGCCGTGGAATGTATACAACAAAATGAATTTGAAGGTCTGTAGAAAGTAGGTACCCTACCAGAAAAGCAGTCCTAAAAGTAAAGAAGTAAAGTCTTTCCCACATTCACCTTCCATGATTTGTGAAGGGGAAACCCCCTGAACAATCACTCATTCTATACTCGTCAATCATGTATGTGGGGCCATGAATTTGGCCACCATGCAAACTTCCCAGTTAGGGGGCTTCAACCTTACTGCATTGCTGATGCCTAAAGCTAGAATGTGATCTGTCCTTACGTGAATATACTAGAATGAATTGTGAGGGAAGGGAAGAAAATTCTTCATGCGCAGCAAGGTTGACGTGTGTGATGACATCATCACACGCTGAGATGTCTGCTCATACAGCATAATCTGGCTGAACGATGCACCTGCTTGAATACTGACATGCGATAGTATTGGTGAATCTCCTACTCGAGTTCCCTACTCTGGGTAGGGATAGAGAGGGTAGGCTAAATGGAATACATAGTTCTGGGAACCCTTGGAGTGTGACTGCAGCTGATGCGGTCTGGCCACCCTATTAAAAGCTTCTTAGGGTCTCATAAAACTCTAGAGGAAACCTCAGCTTAGGGACCCTTTTGTCATAAGGCAAACTTGGTTCTTGAGAACATGTTGAGAAATGTAGACTTTCTTCATCCAACACTGTTGCCTTTTGACTTACGTGAAAAGCTTTCTCAATTCAAGACTCCTTCCAATGGGGTTGTATTGTAGAATATTCTTGTTCACTTATCCTGGATGATGAGCTTGAACCTGGCTTCCCAAGGTCTCGCTGTGCGTAATCAACACTCTTGAATTTGTGTTGTATTAAGATAAGGCTTCTAATAACTCTATGTAATATTGATGAGAGGTTCTCGTCACCTAGGAAGATATTCTTCTCTAACTTCCATCGGGAGGAGACTCAGAAACGTAGAAATCACTTTGTTTAATGCAACAAGAAGCATAACTCCCATTGGGAGGAAGATCAATCCCTACAACAAGAAGCATAATTCCCATTGGGAGGAAGATAAATCCCTACAACATTTACATGGAGATTCTCTTGAACATCTCTTGTCTAGGCAAGAGGGACATGGAGGGCGAGTCCATGTCGGCCCGGCTCATAAGGATATTGCAAATGTTGTTATCCTGTCATGGGGTAAGACATAAATACTGCGATTTACTGGACATAAACACTCACTCGTAACTCCCCCATATGGGGCATGCCCCATATAAAGTTAATGAGTAAACTGTCAAAACTGATAAAACACATGTCAAGAGCACTACACACTAAAAGGATAGGCGGCATGAATATGAAAGGTTTGATCAAAGAGAAAAAGAACCACCTTTTCACTTCGCGACCAGCATTGTCGTGAAAAGCCGCTGTGAGGAACCTTCCGCTTGCTCCTTGCACATGTGCTGGATTTACCCAGGTGAAAGCATGATGCAATCAACAAAATTTTGGTTGGCTGGTCGTAGAAAACATGATTAGTAGTAATCCCAAAGAAATGACTGATGTTTTTATAGCTAAGAAAAATACAAATTATATAAAATTTGTAATTTTTCCAGTACTGGATCAGGCAGCGCCACTCGAGGATGCCTTTCAACATCAATGGAATGGCCTTGATGCTTATGCTTTTCTGCCGTTCTGCCTGAACAGAAGCATTGTCACCAGCATTATGTACAGTATGCAACAAATCTCAAGATGACCTTAGTGCCACCCAAATGGCCACAAGCAGTGATACCCAGACCTCCTGATTCACTTCACAAGTGGAAGTTGTCCAGCATTTCCAAATTAGAGGCTTTTTTACTAGGAACTCTGAAGGAGATGTCTGGATACCTCCATAAGTCCTCAACAACAGTGTACCAGGCCAAGTGGGCCATCTTTTGCAGTTGGTGCCTTAGCAGTGACCACTTCTCCAGTCGTAGCCTCTCTACAGTCTACCGTATGGCATACTTTTTCGTCTTTTCGTGCATTAAGAAAAGCATTTCCATTTCAGCAATGAATGGATATCGCTCAACCTTGAGCTAAGTCTTCAGGCTAAAAGGCCTGGATCTCTTCTCTTCATGGAAACTCATTGAAGGCCAGAGCTTGGAATAGTCGGACAACCTTCACAGCCTGTTACCTAAGAGAATGTGCTCACAAATCCTTTCAACACTTTGTCCCTGAGACCTGTGGTAGCTGGTCAGCTGGTGGTGTAGCATTCTTAGCTCCTCACGGGTCAAGAAGTATCATCAGTCTAGAATAAGAGTAAGAATGTCTGGCCTATTTCCTCTCTTATTCCACATCCTTGATGTGCAGTGGTCAACCTGTATGTTACTGGAATGGACTCAGATGCAGACAAGCTACCATGCTGGGCATTATTTTATTTTACTTGAAGTAGTAGTTTTCAACAGTCTTGTTATAAGGGGAGATGAATATAAATGTAAACCCATCTCTATATTAGCTTTATATTTTGGTGAAATATCCCAGTGATATGAAAGGACAAAAGTTTGTATCTGTGTAGAACATATTACAGATATAAAAGATCAAATTTTTCCTAATTATATAAACCTAAGTCCTTAAACTTAACTTCCTTCCTCATCCTTCCTGCAATTCCTAAGCAAAAGTGTAAGTTGCTGGTAGGGGGCCAGGGCTTCCTCTTTTTCCACCTGTAACTGCTGACAGGTCGTTATAAATTTCAACTGCCAAATATCCAGCTTCGATCATGCTTCTAATTAATGGACTCAGAATTGTATAGTTAAGAAAAATACAAATTTTTTCAAATTCTGAATTAAAAGGATATTGGTTTGTACACCTGGGCAAAATTCAAGTTACTTTTGAAATTAGTATTACCTTATCCCGTAGAGTTTCACTTATACATATTGTTTTTAAGTGTTTACCCATATACTAATGCTACTAGAGGTTTATAAGTGATATCTTTTGAAAATTTTATCATGATAATGAGTTGCTAGCTTTCATTTGTCCAATTGTGATGAAAGTATTAGAACATCTGAACATAAAACATTACTAATTCAATGTAATTTTCTTCACAGGATGGCTAACCAGGACCATAATTCAACAGTTTCATCAAGGCGGACCACTCCTCCTCGACAAACCACCAATCGAACTCCGGGCTGTGGCACACCAAGCGGCACTGGCACCCCACGACATATGGCAAATAAGAAGCCACTTCCTGTATTTAACTCCTACATGAGTTTATTCCAAGTACAGGAGAAACTCAAGAAGGGAGAAGTTATTGAGGTGTGTGTGCTTGAAAGTATATATGTATATATATTTTTTTTTATTATTATTATACTCAATTAAGGAAAACCATGTATACACTACTGTATAGTGTTATTAAAATATTTGCTAACTAGTTGATCATTGGTATTTATCTGGGTTTTTATGAAATTTGTTATTTTGAGAATTTTTTATGTACTAGATTTTAGTAAGATTTTTATTGCCATCTGTTAGTTTTAATATAATTTTCTTTCTTCTTTTACAGGGAGTTTTGAGAATTAATCCCAAAAATTATGAAGATGCGTATATCAGCGCGCCGGTAATTCTCGGTATCAACCGTTTCATTTTTGTTTTTGGTTTCAAAACCATTTTTTATTTGTTCCTACTTAAATACAAACCATTGTCCTTCAATAATAGTCTGACTTAACCAAAGCTGGAGCAGATGTTAAAGTCTAACAAGGTAGTTACAACTACTGGCAGGTGGCGAGGAACCCCCTCCCATCTGTCGTTCAGCAAGATTATCCTGACTTGGCCACAAGACTAGCTTGACTTGGCCACAAGCAGTTCACATCTACAGTATTCTTACAGCCTCTCTAATTTTGCTTTGAAATTTTTTCCTTTATCTTTTCTTTATAAATGCTAAGTAAACAGATATGGGGTTATATTCAAGATTGGTAAACTTGGACAAATTAATTGAAAAGTACATGGATGTACAATTGTTTCCAGTAAAGCCGCTAGACAGGTGGTAAGTTTGTGTTAACTTGCCGTTAATCCTGATTATCCTTGTGTCTTTTGTGGTTGGCCATGACTTTTCACTGTCGCCCCTTATTACGTGTGGCTGTATGCCATTGATTTAATCCTTAGGAAGTTGTCCTTTCTAGAATCAAAAACTTTTTATCAAAAAGACAGTGTCTTCAGGTAGGAAGTACTAAAGTATGCTAGGCCCTTTGCTAATGTAATTAAGGGAAATATCAAATGCCTTTGTTAACCATTAAAGTAAGAGTGGGGTCAGAACCATATTTTTCCTTTTTTCCTTTATGCAAGAAGGGGATCCCCCAAAGGAGCATTTTGAGTGTGACCTTATTCATTGTTGCTGTCAATAATCTCGGGAGTTGCCTACCTCCTGGCATACAAGGGTTGCTATTTGTTGATAAGTTTGCAATTTATTGTAGTGGCTCATCTACACTACAAGTATGCCAAAAGCTTCAAATTGCTATCAATGCTATTTCTGCATGGGCAAATTCCTGGGATTCATGTTTTTCCTTAGACGACCAAAGCCATCCTTTTCACTTAATACTCTTATTAGATGACCTCAGCCATCCCCACTCCAGGGGACTCTGCCTTTAGGGGCAGGATTATTGGCTTTAGGCTGGAAAGCAGTCATTACAGAAACAGGGATGATGATTCCATGTTTGTATGGCCTTAGTCCTAACTGCTGGGTTTAGATTACACCTGTGCCTCTAAATCTGTTTTGGTGGTATTCCACGAGTGGGGATTGAAGTGGATCATCTGGGAAATTTGCTCACACTGTGCCGATGGTGAAGAATGTAATTTCCTTTCCAATATATGATACTTTCTTGATATCATTAAGCATTGAAACAACCAAAGAAATAGAAAGAAAAAGACACCAGTATATGGATCTTTTGGAAAATGATCCCCCATCCCTTGAACTTGGTGACTCCTGCCCAGCATGGTTGTTGACATTAGGTGAGGCTAAAGACATGGATTTGAATGGTCAAATAGGTGGTTCTATTATGGATACCAGTAAACCATCACTCTAAACACCAAGAGATTCTAGCTCCTTATGGTTTAGATGCAAATGTTTAACTTATTTTGTAGTATTGGATCCTTGGTATTGGTTTTAACTATACTATTGCTAATTATCTGATGTAAAAAGTATGGAACTTTGATCAGAATATAATTGAAATTAACGTATGATGAAAAAACTTTTGATTCATTACATTTGAAGAGGGAAACTCTACTAAGATAGCATTGAGATCCATTAAGAAAAGGAAATAGTTGAACTAACAGGCAAAACCAAGTTGTATGGTATAAGTACTTTTAATGATGATGATGGTGACTTCATTCTGAAACCATTGAAGAACGATATGGTCAAATTAGATAAAGGTTCCTACTTAGTGCATAGTTTTCTTTTACAATGAAGGGCAAAGCCACCGGGTTAAAGGTTGTGAGAGCTTTGAAAAGCATGTAGGAACCATCCCAGAGCCCAACAGCAAATGATATGGTAAAGCATTTCTTGTTAAAGCAATCCATAAAAGAAGAAACAGGGCATAGAAGTAAGAGGAGAAAGTAAAATCTCGTGGCCAATTCTGCTATACAGTGGGACTACTAGGATCGAAAGATGAGGATGATCTCTCCACATCATGCAAAATTATTGCAAGATGTCATGCATTTAGAAACAGCTTCTAGTAAACAAATGTTATTGTGCAACCAGAAGAAAGTTGAGGAGAGAACATAGTAACCCGGAGGTAATATTCTCATCAGTTATTTATAAGAAGCAAAAATAAGGACTAATGACCACAGTTATCTAACTTTAATAGATTTCCTATTTAAGTCAGTTTTATCTACTTGAAACATTACAGTGACTTGATACTGTGACCACAACCTCTCATAACAAAACGAGAAATACCTATCAGTTTGGCCTAAGAACAAGCAAAATATTTCCTCCCCTCTAAAACCTGATATTGAGACATCAAACAAATTTGAGGCCTAAAGCGGCCCCCACACGCTCAAATATTTGGTCAAATTTTTTTATTTCAAATTATTTGACAGTTTGACGTTTGCCCTACACGCTCAAACTTCTCATCAAATTTTCATTTTGCTCCCGAGTGTCATCATGGATGCATATACAGCGTTGGCTCTTGGCTTAGCGTTGAAGAGCACGCAGAAACGAAAGAGACCAAAGTGGGCCCAGCAATGGTATTTGTGCTGAGATCGATTTGGTCATGCTCCTTTATTAAATGAACTGAGAATTAGTGAACCTGATGTTTTCAAGAACTTTCTTCGCATTTCATCTGTTCCTGCTCCAGATCTGCTTGAGTCTTTTATTTTAATTTTAATTCTTTTCGGAAGCTCGTCCGCAGTGAGTTTTTCTTCGTCAGCTCCTCCTTCGTCCCTTCCGGATAATAATCACGGAATTTCTGTAGAAGAGTCTCATATGCCATATCTTTTTTATTTCTGTCACTATAACAGTCACTTTTAATGTTCCAAAGTTGAGGTAAACTTCTATAAACATCAATAAGCTCAAGAAGAAATTTCTTTTCATGTTTTGTTGGAACCATGACGATGAGCCGCGCACGTCCTCCTCAGATTATGTCTAATCACTAAGTAATTTGCGCAAATTATTGCTAGGTACCACACACGCACAAATTATTTGACGTCTCAAAAAATATCTACTGAAATCAGATCAGTAAAAAATTTGACATCAAACCTTTTAGGCCATCAAATTACGCCACACACGATCAAATTCATGTCAAATAATTTGACATAAGAAAATTGGACCAAAAAATTTGAGTGTATGTGGGCTGCTTTAGACCCATTAGGCCTCTGCTTACATCACAATCTCTGAAAAAGTTAACCCTTTATTGAGACTTTCCAACCAAACACACCAAGGATTTGCCAATCAGGGGTAAAATGAAAAAGGGTAATTGTTAACCTGGAAAAACACTAGGCACTACTTGGTATCTTGGAATTATCCAGAAACTATGAAAAGTAAAATTTGCCTCTTTGTCTCCACTCAAAAAGTATTCACCAGCAATTTAAGTTTACAAACTTTAAACATGGGAGTAGGTGGGTCTTTTATTAGTATCATTTTTGAATTTTTAAGTAATAGATTACAAAGATTAATATTGATGGTCACCATATTGCCATTATACTATATCATTATTACAATAGTGTATTATACATTCAAGTATAATTACAGTACTTAAGTGAATATTATCCGTTAAGTTCATTACCCACATGAGGAGCTGGTCTCTACTAATTTGGTTATTAATCAGGTGCCATATCATCCCATGTCCAGAAAACATGTTGCGCCTATATTTGAAAAAATAAAGCAAAATTTCTAGAATTACTTTTTAAACACTATAGATATATGTTGCCGTATTATATAACTTTGTTATCCATACTTGATTATGTGGTTCAATAACAAAATCAACTGTGAAGACACTTAACTTAATTCATAGTAAATGGTGTACAATCGGTTATGAAGTATTTAGTTTTTCACCAACCAAATCCCTGTAACCTGACTGCAATGACCCATCACTCCCAGATGTCAGTTCCATACGGGGATTGGAACTGTTGCAGATGTTCTTGACTAAAATTCAGGTGGTGTGCTATTATTATATACTTGGGGTTTTGCTGTTTCAAGCCAGTATATATGATTTGGACTGGTATATCACCTTTAAACCTACACCTGGATCTTATGATTACAGTATTTGAAATGTTAGAGGAACACGATTCTTACATTTTCAAGATTTTATTAACCAGTTATTTCAACTTCTCACTAGGTTTTATCATGAAATAAAATTTATTTAGAATAAAAGCCATTTCATTATAATATTATGCTGTACACAAGACAAAAATTTACTGAAGTCATTTGTTTTCCAAGAACCTGTGTTAATTATTTTTCAAGTCATTGAACTGTTATACGTTCACAACCATGGTAGACAAAGGATGACTTGCCATTGTGTGGTAAGTAAAAAGAACTGGAATTCAAAATTTTTCTATAAAGTAAGTCATAGTAAATATTATATCCTCTATTTTTCCAAGATGAATGCTCTAGTAAATGCTTATATTGTCCATTGATGGTTTTTCTCCAGTGTCTGGATATTAATTGGGAATGTAAGCTTAAAAAATTCAGTAAGAAGTGGAAGTTTTTTTTTTTAATTTTTAATATACACTCTTCACTATTTTGCTTAATACTTTTCTTAAGGACGGGGCGATGGACATTTATATTGGCGGGGTACGTGACCGCAACGCTGCCCTGCACGGAGATGTGGTCATGGTGGAAATTAAACCCCCTGACCAGTGGAAGGTAAAACTTTATTTGTCACTGAAAATTAATTTACATTGAATTTATACCAACTGTACTGCCATAGCACTATTGTACCTTTGACAATACTGTTTTGAAAATTTAAAATTTTTTATTCTTTCGCAGGTGCTGTATGAACCATTAGAAGAGTATTTAGAAAATAAACCTCATGAACTAAGTATTGTATATAATCCGCTGGAGTTTGGTATATCTGCTTCGGTGTCCTCCAGCGTTGCTTCCCCATATAACCGTATGTCTTATAAAACTAATTATAAACCAGCTCTTCAGGTAAAGGAAAAAAAATTAGAGTGCACTAACATAGAAGGCTTAGAAAATCTTGGTCATCTTGAACAGGGTGATAGTGATGTCGTTGTAGAAGATGATGACGAATCAGAAAAATGTGATCCGAACACTGTTAAAGTTAGGAGAAAAAGGAGAGGGAGGGGAAAAAGAGGACAAATACAGAAATTAGGTGATGGTAAAATTAAGAATCTTGATCAGGTGGCAGTGTCTTCTACTCCAGTTGTTGAACCTGAAATTAGTGATTTAGCTTCGCTTTCACAAGATGATGAAACTAATTCGAAAGATATACCAATCCAGGATTCTGATGAAGAAGTAAAAGGTTGTGCTGTTCCTCCAGATCAGCTTAGTGAATGTGATTTCACCGATGATGAAAGTGGATGTAGTGAAATTCTGGATTATGAAGAAGCGAGAGAAGATGAGGAGTTCATCCGAGCTCAGTGGGAAGCATTTCAGGAACAGCAGAGAGAGAAAAACGGTTATGCTGGGGGTTCCTCTGGTAAACAAGAATTATTGGCAATCACAAGTGGAATAAACACAATAAATTTAAGTAAACAAAGTGACAATAATGTGGAAAATTCAACAGAAGAAAAGTGTGCACATAAAATTAATATTGAGGTTATAAAGGAAGAACCGAGTGCCAATTGTGTAAATAATGTAACTAAAGATGACCAAGAAATAGGTGTTGGCAATACTGTGAAAATAGAACCTATGCTCCATAACACACAATCCTTACAGGGTGCAAAGAAAAAGCGAAGAACCAAAAAAAGAAAAAGTCATAAAAGTGAGTCATCAGAAGATAAAGTACCTTTTGAGGAAAAATCTATTGTAAAGATAGGTGAAGATACCAAGGGTAAAATATTTCAGGGTGCAGAACACAATGTTGGGTCTGCAGAAAAATCAGAAGGTAAAGCTGCAGTGAATGAGAAGTCAGTTTCTAGAAGAAATTTTGAACAGGAAAACTCTTTGGAAGTTAAAAGCAGCAGTCCAGGCAGTTATGATACCCAAAGGACAGGTGCTAAGAATTATAGCCAAGGCTTGCTAGGGGATAAAAATAGCAAAAGCAGCAAGTTAAATGTAGATGAATTGACTGGAAAAACTGCAACAAATCATCGCTCGCCTGGCAATTTTAAGACAAGAGTAGCAGAGCATATGCCAAATGTTATGCAAGTTATGAGGCTACCTGTTTGGGAAAAATTTGTACAGAAAACAGCACATGTGGTATACATTGTCACTCGAAAGCATCCAAGAACAGCAGCTGGAACTTTAAAACTTTTTGCAGATAAAAATCCACATTTAGCTCTTTTCTCTCCTAATGATTATCGTATACCAAGGCTCAAGATTCCCATGGTACAGTGTCCTCCAGACTTCATAGTTAGACATCAGGATTATCTTTCAAGAATATTCCTGGCTAAAATTGTGGAATGGAACGAGCCAAAATTTGCTTTTGGGTAAGTAATTTTTTTTACTGCATTATGCTTAATATTTACATATATTTTTCTAGTAAATAAATGTAATTCATGCTGATTAGAGCTTTCATTTGTTTCTACATGTATATAAGCCTTCCGTCCTTTAAAATAAGGAATATCATCAGCGGAGCTGGAGTGGCAATTTAAATCATTGATAGTGATGCAGCCTATTCAAGACTGTGTAATAATTTTTTTGTTTTTATACTTTTAAATTTGAATGGTTGATATTGGCTTTGTGTAAGTAATGAAATAAAGAATATAAGTGAAGGATGAACTTTACCATGGTTTATGCCTAAATTGTTTATAAATGAACTCACTTTATGCCTTGGGGACATGATTGTTTGCAATTATCCCCATATGCCAAGTGTAGATCGTAGTCTTTAGGCCAGCGAATATTTTTATGATTGGGAAGATCAAGTCTTCTCCGGCATCATTCTTGATAATGCAGGAAAGGCTGTTTAGCGCCGCACTCCTTGTTGAGTTTGCCGCTTGGGGAAGGTATTAGGCGTATGCCCCTAGCTTAGTCCTGCTTCAAGATCAGGGAGAGTCGGATCTGTATCGATTTCCCCCCACCCCCACCCTGATTTGAGGCTGTTAGCTGATACTAACTCACCCCTAGTGACCTCAGTGGTGACACCAGTGTCATTGAACTCAATGGTGGATCCTCACAGTGCAATGTGCCCTAAGCTTAGAAGGGTTCTGTTTTGTGGAAGGTTCCAAAGTCAAAAGAGGGTAAGAAGGCTTCCGGGCCATTAAGCCAGAGCATGCTGGCCCTGTACCTGTCCCCTGTGATTAGCTTCACTGTCATTCACCCCTCTGCTTACAACCCTGAGGCCCTAGGCTCCCACACTGGATGTACTAATAACCACATCCCATGTGTCTTATTGGTTCCAGTGAGAATGTCTACCACTTATGCCACTTCCCGTGGCAATTATTCCAGTGTTATGGTTCTTGTCGTAGCAACTCCTGTGCTTTTCCTGTAGGGGGAATTTCGTCATTAATGATCACTCGACGACCTGTTTGCTGGCAGAGCCTAAGGGGATGACGATGAGGAAGGGCTGTCGTAGTTGTATGAATAGGGCTTTTGATGACATCACTACCTCTTCAGGGTGAATGGGTCCCATTAGTGGTTGGGGTACCATAGTGATGGCCTGACTACCCTGGTAGCTAGGCTGACTGCAGATTCACGGCTCGATGCTGGGCTGGGCACTTATCTTTGACTATGGTGCTGTGCTTTTGGATCCCTATAACAGCCCTATTAGGTGACTGACCCCAAGGACTGGTTGGCTGGCTTAACTACCTTGGTAGCCAGACTAGCTGGTGATGAATGCTCCCATGCTGTACCTTACACTCCTGTCATTGGCCAGGTGATGGAGGAGCTTAGGCACCCTTCCTCAGGCTCGATGCTCTGAACTGACCACCAATACAAAATTGATACAAATTCACCATTCAGTGGATAAATTGTGATCTTGTAATTCTACAAGTAGGAGCAATAACATCATTTTAATTAGATTACGTTTTGGCCATACACGTAACCCTCAATTATTTAATGAGCGGTGAAAGGAGACAGGCCCCTCTTTGTAATACCTGTCATTGGATATTAAACATATTTCAGATGATTTTTCTGGTTTTAATATTCAGAGGACACATTTACTCCAGGACAAACTGTTAAGAGATATACTAGGGGAAAATTATAATACCCTGAACTTGAAAAAATTTATGCTAACTATTGGGTTCTATTATGAACTTTAATTCTATTAAGGTATTTATTTAATCTTTTTAATCCCTTCTTATTTCACATATAGATGTTATTGTATGTAAGTGGTGTGGTTTGTTTTATAGGTTAAAATGATACAAATGGTATTGGTGTACCGGTATGTTGATTAATTTGTATTATATATTGCTGAATGGCCTTGGTTGCTCAAGTACTTGGCTAGAGGCCTAAATTTTATAATCATTCATTCACCTTCTCTTACTGGTTAGGGGAGTGTTACTCCCTTCTATTTTGGATGATTTGGTATCCTGAACGGAGAAAATGGCACATTTTAAAGACGACGTTCACTTGCAGGCAGCTGGCAGCTATGGTTGTGGGTGAGGTGAAACAGCCCATGCTCATGATAAGGCCGCTAGCAACTAGTTAGCAAGGTCAATGTAGGAAAGGGTAATTGGTGTACCTCTTAATGTCTAGTTTGGTCTGCCAGAAATTTTTTCATCCCAATGATAACCAACCTGGTCCTTCATCAGACTATTACATTGCTGGTTCTGAGCAAATTCTAGAGCCTTCATCCTTTGTGAGGGATGAGGATGCATAGGGAGTCTTAGTGTCTTTCTGGAGGTTCTTGTACTCATTCGGGAATGCAACAAATTGGGTGTGGCGACTGTGGTGCTAACTTCATGTATGCCCTTGGCCATTGATCAGCTCACCAGGAGAGAATTTAGACTCCCCACCTCCAGCCATGCAACTCTTCTCAGATGCGTTGAGTGGTGAGTAGGGCTTTCACATGGGTGACCTGGTTGTGTCATCCTCCTCGTGGGTGTTGTCTATGCTTGTGAAGAACTTTGAGCAGTCTTGCCCACCCCTGGACGTCAGACCCTCTTGAGTGATAAGTGACCCTTGTCTCCAGGTCTCATACCTATGCCATGTATGAGCCTTTGAGAGGTGGTCATCAGACAGCTCTCACTTTCGGGACAGTTGTTGCCAGCAATAGCTTTGGTGAGTTGCGCGAACTTTTTTTTTTTTTCGGAAAGGTAGGTGTTATATTATTGTAGATTAGTAAGCAAACCAAGAACCTGTTGACACATGACCCAGGTTTGAGACATCCATCCCCTCGCTTCATGAAATTTAAGGTCGTGAGGACTGCTGTTATATCAGTAGAGAACTTGACATTTCAGGCTCGAGTGTGGGTGGGTGGGTGCAAAACCTACTCTAAAACCTTTGTGGTGGTCAAGGTACCATCTTGAAATAGAGCTCGCAAAGTTAGGGGGATTGATTGCAATTGAGACTGAAGAATCTTGCAGTTGGAATGGTGATGAAGGATTTTGGAAATGCCAATCAACCTAAGCCTTCTATTTAAAGGAGTATTATAACCTCAAATACTTTTAACACTTAACTTCTTGGCCCCATTGTGGTGGCTCAAGTATTTGTGTAGATAGCCCATCTCCCATACATGACAGGAATCATCTTGTCTACGGTAACATGTTCGATGCAAGTCTACAGGAAAGGTAAAATGTCCAGCTATGCTTCTTTCTTTCCTCACTTTAAGATGATGTAATTGTGTTGTTGCTGGCCGTATCTGAAAATGATGCGGGTAAGCTACATTCTGAGTAGTCTTATTAGGAGGGAGGATAGTGGAATGAATACCTAACTGTTGGCCCTCGTATGGAAGGTATTTCATTCCATAGTGGATCTTCCCTTCGGGGTAGAAAGATTTCTTCATCAATCAAGGGTTAAGTAACAGACACAGGCGCAAAAAGCATGAATTTGTGAATGCTTGATACCCTAGGGTGGGATAACTCCTAACCTATCAAGCCACTGCCCCTTGCCTATAAGAGGGTGCCCGAGTGGATGATTAACACACCAAGTACTGCCTAATATTGATTTTATTTTGGTTTCTACCACAGTTTACAATTAAATGTACAGTACATGTCCACACGTACACTGCGTACTGAACACCGTAAGGTTACAGTGCAGTATTATACTAAACTATAATTTTACAAAGTAGTCATCATCCACTTTCTGTATATCAAAAAATTGTTGTTCCTAGCTACTAATACTGTAATATAAAACTTGCTGATACTCTAGTGTATATTACTGGAATATGTGTACAGATATCAGTACAGTACAGCTTAATTGTACTGTCAAGTGTTCAGCGATTTTGTTCAGGCGACTCCACTACATTTGACAACGCACCGCACACTTGGGTTACATACATTTAAAGTAAATAAATACAATACATAGTTGATAATATGCCTGTATAAATACCCTTTACTGTTCTGTATAATATTTAACAATTTAAGATTTAAGTTAGTGTCCATATTTTATACAACTACCACTAACCACTTTCTTACGAAGTTCTACGCAGTTTTCTTGAACCATTGCCCAACACCTCATGCGTCGTCTCTTGCGCAGTATGTACTGTATGTAATCTTACATCCAATAAACTGGTATTATATACAGTATGTACAGTATCTGTGGAAAAAATTTAGTCATTGGTAATTATGTACAGATGCAGTACAGTATTTTCACAAACCGATAATACAAACGTACAATACATTAGGTGTGGGCTTGTTCGGTACCCTACATTCTGTACCGTATTCATGTAAACAAAAATACTGCTGTACGTAGTTAATAAACAATTTGTACAGTAGTGTACAATTCAAAATTACTGTGATTAAGTACATATTTCATACAACGACCACTCACCATTTTCGTACGAAGTTCTATCACTGAAACGTGATGTTGTTACACGGTGTTTCTATAATGGGAATAATAAGATTCCGTTTGCCAGCACGCCTTCCACCAGAAATATAACATGACTGGACTTGTACATAAACTTGACAATGAATGACTTGCGAAATATGTGAAACCCTTTTCTTTTTTCTTGCAAGAAATGAAAGAAAATAATAACTTTATAAGTAAATATTTGTCCATTAGTGTACTTCGATAGATAAATATCAGTATATGATCAGAGATAAAATAAGAATAGCGTAGTCAAATTTATGCTAAGTATTACTCATAACCAATACAGACCCACAAAATACTTTGTATAATTACTTGATATTTTGATAATGGGAATACTAGCCTATTGGAGGGAAACCACTATTCCCTGTTCGCTTTCTGTCGATATGATGTCGCCAGATGACATGAACTTGTCAGATATTAAAAAAAATCTCTTTTGATGTAATTTTTTTACTCAAAATACATACATACATATACCAAAGGCACTTCCCCCAATTTTGGGGGGTAGCCGACAACAACAAGAAACAAAACAAAAAGGGGACCTCTACTCTCTACGTTCCTCCAGCCTAACCAGGGACAGCCGAGTTCAGCTGGTACTGCTAGGGTGCCACAGCCCAACCTCCCAATATTGTCAATAAAGGGAAATACTAACTTAATGAGATAAATTGGTTAATTTTTGTACAAGAAAATAGATTATTTCCAAGGAAACATTTTTCCTATTAGTGTACTATTTCCGACACACTTGTGACATCATCACAGTGAAAAAGTGGTCGTAAAGTCAAACGGCCGAAAGTCGACGGCTTCCTGTTAAAAGAAATGAAAGTTATAAAGATAACTGGTATTTTTCATAAATTTAAAAACCTGTCCTTTAAAGTTCAACCCACCTCAATCACCCCTTTCAGTCCTGAGCTTAAGGTCAAATGTGAAGAGTTTTTGACTGTAGCAAGGGCAGGGCTACTTGCCTGCACTCACCACCTGTTGTTTAATACCTTATTGACGATTTCAATAGCCATCCCAGTTCCACTGAAGACATTCCCTATTTTAAGTGACTCGGGGTCTGTATAGCTAGGAAAAATACAAATTATTCTTGAGAACGGGGGAAAATACTGTAATAAGATTTCCAATTTTAAAGATCTTGATGTTAGCATCTATTTGTAGAATCAAGTTGAATAACAAATAATTTTCACTTGATAAGCAATACTTTGCTCAAATATCATTTTACTTTTTTTTTTACCTATTTGTCTTGGATATTACTTGTAAACTTGTGGTTTGAATATACTGTACATATTTCAGAGCACTGGTGCGTGATATCGGTCAAGTTGGAGACATTGAGGCTGAAACAGAGGCACTGCTTATGGAAAATGATGTAGATTATTCAGAATTCCCTGAAGCAGTGACAAAAGATTTGCCATCAATCCCCTGGTCAATCCCTCCTCAGGTATAGTAAATATTTAACATGGTTCAATTTTAAGTTTGCTCAGTCATAACCCTTTTTGAGTTAGGAAGACAGGTTATCATGAAGAGTTATGCACAGTACAGTACAAGGAATAAATGATATATGGATAATTTCAGTCTAAACTTATTAAAATCAATGGAAAAGATTATTTGCCTTTTTTATTTCTTAACACAATGCTATGTGAATACTACATGCAATATTATTGGATACAGTTAAGTTCATGTCAGTCTGTTTATTCCTTGTACCCTGTCTTCTGTATTCTGCTAGACTTTAATCAGGGGTAATTGAAGATGGGTTTTAGTCAGAATTGTGTAAATGATAGAGTTTCTTGTTAGAAAATTTTGGAACATCTTTTTACTAAAATGTTTTAGTTTCATCAGTTAAAACTCTTGTATGAAAGTCAGTTTAATTATTTATTTGCACAATACAGTTTAAAAAATAAGTTTGAGAAACTTTATCTCAATGTTTAGTTAGTACACTGCTCTGACCTGTACACGTATAATGGATATTGTTCATGTCCCAGTTGTGGATTGGAGAGGTAATTTCCAATTATTGAACATGTTGTTAATTTGTATTTGTATAAAAACCTGAAACTATGTTAAACCACAACAAATACTGTGCTTAAAAATGTCAAAATATATTTATATTACAATCAGCTAGTAAAAGCTTTCAGGTCCAATCTACTGTATAAGTATAGATAAGTTATTTTGTTTATTAGAACAAATCTTATAAGTCAGACCTTAAAATGTTAATATTTTTGACATTTCTGGTTTGGTTAAACTACCGTTCTTAATTATGATTATTCATTGTAAATAGAATTTTAGTCCATTATTTTTTTCCTTTCCAGGAAATTGAGAAGCGCACAGATTTGAGAAATGATTGCATCTTCACCATTGACCCTGCAACAGCAAGGGATCTTGATGATGCTATGTCTTGTCAACCTCTGCCATCTGGGAATTTCAGAGTGGGAGTGCATATTGCAGATGTTAGTTTTTTCATCCCTGAGGAAACCCCATTGGACGTAATGGCTTCAGAGAGAGCCACAAGCATCTACCTCACTCAGAAGGTACTTTCATTCTATTGCTGTATGTTCCTTTATTGAAAGCACAGTCTAATTATGAAAGTCATGTTCATTTGAATAGTCAACTACTGTACATTGATTTCACCTAAACTGCATAGTAGAGATTAAGGTTTAGGTTTTATAACATATGATCTTGGGAATTGTAAGCTCTCACTTATATCATGACTTACCCAAGATTATTCAATTATGAATTCTTCCTTTATCATCTCATGTCCTAATTCTCTAAATCTATATGATATGCTCTTATCACAACTATCTGCTGCCACTATTTTTCTGATTTACTGTTTTGATGCTCTCCAGCCATAAATAATGACACTTCATAGCCACACTTCTTCAGAATCTTGTCCTTTTTTAATCGCAAATGGTTGCATCATTTTAGTGCTGCTGCAGAGACAATTATTGTTGGATAGGAAGTAGAAATTATAAAGTTTGTGTAATTTTTATATGTAATAGCACTGCTATTTGCTGGTCTTTTTCCATAAATATGGAAAGCAAAGGGAATGTAATCATTGACTAAAACGTGAATTGGTATGAAAATACTGTTTAAACTTGACAAAAAAAACATAATGTCCTCTCCACCATAAAAAGAATGATCAAATGGTCCATATTTTAAAGTCAAATGCAGTTCCCAACAATAATATTTGAAAACAGTACCTTTCTAGATGGTTGGTTGTCTATATTTACAGTATAATAAATCTTGAGTAAATTTGATCGATATATTTACACATAGCAAATGTCAAGTAATCTTATTCTAAATTCAATATATTCAATTTTAAACCACTGTGACTGTTTACCAACCCTTATACGTAACAAGTACTATATCATAACAACAGGATTTTACAGCACAGCTATTAACTCCTAACTGGCAAATTTTAATCTCTATACTCAATCTATGCGTTATTTATATGTAACTTTTGTAGTTTTACCTTGCATTATAACCAGCTTTACAGTTATAAAGGTACTTGTTGTTAATATTCCCTCAACATTGCCATCGCTGTTGATCATTTCATGGACATTGTTTCTCATAAGATTATAGGCCGTTTCCAACATTTTGTGTTCAACATATAAGATAATCGCTCATTATGTTCAACATATAAGATAATCGCTCATTAATATCACAATCGTCTCATTCACCGTGGAGCTTTCATACACACTACTTCTGTTATCTGGTCTTTACAAAGTGCTACAAAGACTGATGCTCAACATGTGACAAATGAATTATAAAAAAAAACATAGGAAATATCATACGGTTCTGTTATTCAGATTACTTCTCTCTCTATGGCAACCTTTACTGAGGTCGTGACGTCATCATACTTTTATACATACCAGAGTCTTTTATACTATTTCTACAAATAAGACTTTGAAGTCCGATTTGTCAGAATATGAAATTTTGAAATATTGATTGTACTTTTTTATATAAATACTCTCGACTAATTTTTGACAAACTTGAAAAGATGTAGAATTTTATAGGCTACATTTTGTACAATAATTAAAAAAAAAAAAAAAAATTTATTTAGAATATAATGAGCAAACCTTTAAAAGTAACATATCCACCTTGGAGAAATTATATACTTTTTTGAAATTTGAAATGCTAAGAGAGGTTTCAATGAAGGAAAAAATTAAAATGCAACAAGAATTTTCAATGAAGGAAAAAATTAAAATGCTAAGAGAATATTCAATGAATTGAAAAATTAAAATGCAACAAGAATTTTTAGTCTATAACTATTTTGTAGAATTTTTATTCCAATGGTTTTTAGATAAAAAGTTCAGTTTGGAACTAAAAAAGTAATTTAACTTAAAGTATCTTCAAAATAACATTGTTGTAATGGGGTTTAGTCATGCTCCTTAAGTGCTTTAATTTTACTTTTAAATGTAATTAATATACATCATGCCCTTGGGTTACGACAGTCTTGTCTTCTGACGTTGTATAGGTAAAATGCATCTCCCATAAGTAGTAATTTTTTTTTTTTTGTATGAATTGCGGTATATTAATGTCCTTCATATATTTTTTTATTTTAGTCTTAATTGTCTCCATGTCATAAAGTTTGTTTTTATCCTAGATAATGACCTTATTGCATTTGCATACTTTGATTTCAGTACTGTATTTAGGTGTGATCCAATGTAAAAACTTATATTTATATCATGTTGTGTAGCAGATGTCCATCATAAACTGAGGACTTACTGTAATAACGGAATAGTACCGAATACTAAAATCTCACAATGGCAATGTTGATATCCCCACGTCTCTATTTATCTTGTATAAGTATATGCCTGTTGATGTGGTGTACTACACTAAACTGTCAGTAAAAAAAGACAAGTACTGATTACTTTTGTTGTAATAAAGATGGTGGGCAGATGATAATTACAGTGATAACAGTATATTGATGATAATAAAACAGAAATGAAAAATCTACAATAACATTATTACCAACACTTGCAAACTACATGTTGCTCATGTCATACATTACTCGTGCTGTATAAAGATATTGCCCCTGTAAAATAGTGTATGATTATATAATATTTGATAATATAAAATGCCTGATAGAATTTTTCATCTAGTTAGTGATAAGAATTAAAAATAGATAGTGTAGGAATGTTCTTATTATTTATCATAAGATTGAATTATTTTAATTTAGATGAAATGTCAGGTTTCAAAATGATAAACTTAGATTTGAATAAAATTGATGATATAACTCTTTCACCAAAAATTAAATATTTTGTAAAGAAAATTTTTTTTTTATACATTGATGATAATCTTTTAACAAAGATATACCCTTGTCTTTAATAAAATCAGTGTCCATACAGGGACTTGACCAATGACCACAACTGACCTGACACACACACAAACACACACACAAACACACACACTCACTCTCTCTCTCTCTCTCTCTCTCTCTCTCTCTCTCTCTCTCTCTCTCTCTCTCTCTCTCTCTCTCTCTCTCTCTCTCTCTCTTTTTTTCAGTTTGAATTTTTTCCAATTTTAAAAACAGTTTAGATTCTAATTTAGATTAGATAATACAATTTATATTAAATATCTTATCTGATAACACACGTTTGCTAGGGTAAATTTATTTACAGTAGTTTTTCTTTTTTAGAAGAAATATCTTCTTACACATGATTTCATTCATAATTGGAATCTCGCTATGACAAGGAGTTAATGGTTTCTTTCCTTACCATTTCAGGTAATCCCAATGTTACCCAGGGTGCTTTGTGAGCATTTGTGCTCCTTAAATCCAGGCGAGGATCGCTTGGCCTTCTCAGTGATTTGGGAACTCAGTCCAAGAGGTGAAGTGATTGGCGAATGGTTTGGACGTACTGTTATTCGGTCCTGTGTCAAATTGTCATATGATCACGCTCAGACCATGATTGAGGATCCACAAAAAGAATGGGCTGAAGATGAAATACCTAAAATAACAGGGGGTTATACACCTCGTGATATAAGTAAAGTGGTCAACAATCTTCATGCAATAGCAAAACATCTTAGGACGAAAAGATTCGATGAAGGGGCCTTAAGATTAGATCAAGTTAAGATTGCTTTCTGTTTAGATCATGAAACAGGGATGCCAAATGGCTATTATGAATATATTATTAAAGATAGTAATCGATTAATTGAAGAATTTATGCTTTTAGCAAATATGGCTGTAGCCCACAAAATTTATAACAGTTACCCAAATATTGCAGTTCTCAGACGTCATCCTCCTCCACTGGAAAAACCCATGGAAACACTTAAAAGTGTTTTAAAAAGAATAGATATACAACTAGACATTGAGAGTGCAGGAGCATTGCAAAGGTCTCTTCACCATTACGTTGGCAATGACAAGTACGCTTTGAATAGATTTCAAGTCATTGTATCACTTTGCAGCAAACCAATGCAAAATGCGAAATATTTTTGTGCCGGATTATTAAAGAATGAACCGTTTTCTCATTATGCCTTGAATGTACCGCTTTACACTCACTTTACGTCACCTATTCGTCGTTATGCAGATGTAATGGTTCATCGTATTTTGGCTGCAGTTGTGGAGCCCTCCAGGTATCAACCTACTGTACGCAGTCAGATGCAACTTCAGAGGATAACAGAAAGATGTAATGATAGAAAACAAACTGGTAAAATTGTTCAAGAGGTAAGTGGAGAACTATATCTCTCTCTCTTCATTAAACAAGTAAAAGAAATGGTAGAAGAAGGTATGGTGACAATGGTCTTGGATCATGCTTTTGATGTTTTGATATTGAGGATGGGGGTGATCAAGAGAGTTTATTTGGACAAATTACCATTAAAGTTTCATCTCACCAAACATGAATCTGGGAAGTCTTTGCATTTGACTTGGAATGCAGAGGGTGATCTTCCTATTCAGGAACAAAGAATAAGTTTATTTACTTTGGTATCAGTAACACTCAAAGATAATAACGGTAATGCTCTAAAATTTAATGCGATTCTCAGGAGACCTTAATTTTGTAGCACAGATTTTCTACAATTTTTATCTATTCAGCATATGTATTGTATGCATAATGTTTTAACCTCGTGACTTGAGATTTTTTAGCTTTGATTTATATGGATCTCATAATTTTTTAGATTTTTTATGTGTTGGTTCCACCCTCCAAGTACCTGATGCCTTCCCCTCAGAAGTTATGTAAAGTATAATCCTAGAAAAGTTATGAAGAGGAATGTTGCTCATGGATTGGCACTCACCCTCTAAGGATTATGATGTTGAGCATAGTGTGAGGAATTACTTTCACAGTGATTATAAATTATTCACGTATTACACATGTATTTATGCAAGATCGACACCAAGTGTTATATTGTATAGGGTTAAACAGTGTGCTCTTGCTTAGCTATTTATACAATGATATTACCAGTGGTAAATTTGAGGGAATTATATATATATATATATATATATATATATATATATATATATATATATATATATATATAAATATATATATATTGCATTTAACTTGTAAATCTATAGAATTTCCACATTACTGTGTTATATAAGTTATGGAATTCTAGGGAAAGATCAATTGCTATAAAAGGAATTCCTTCAATTCATATCAGAGGAGTCCTACCTAGTTTTATTTGAATTGTTTCAGCATGTGCAATTTTGAAATCTTCAGGACATTGTTTGCGACATTGTTTGCATACAAGTGTGATAACGCAACCTTTTTTGTAATAAAGTGGTCGGTTATAACATTATTAGTTTTCTTTTGTCCTTTTGATATGTTGTGGTTTGTCTTTAGAACTACAGTAGTCAGCCCTTTTTTCCGTAAGGCTTAGATAACAGACAGGCACGATAAGCGAAAAATTGCTTGTGCGTGTTGCCCTAGGGTGGCATAACTCTTAACCTAACCTAACAACTCACTGTCATTGCCTTTGCTAGGATAATTAACCCACTAAGTACTACCTTTGTTTTTACTTGGTTTCTATCACAGTGTAGTTGTTCCTATCTAGTAATACTGTAGAACTCTTGCTAATACTTTAGTGTATATTACTGTAATATACTGCTATCACTACAGGAAAGCTTAACTATACTGTAAGAATTTGTTGTTTTCGTTCGGACGACTAAACTTACCGCGCACGTATCGTACATTTACAATAAACAATATTACTGTAAATCTATACTGAACAGTATGTATATAGCACAATTTAAATTAACTATGTATATAGTAACTGTATATATTTTATACAACAACTACTAACCATTTTCCTACTAAGTTTTACACAACCATCTTTTAGTATGATGCAATTCCTGATGCGTTGGTGTCATCTTCTGTAGGGAATCCATCTGACATCTAGAGTAACCCAATAATAGTATTTATCCACTCCACCATTTGCTGCAACAACAGACCCCAAATACTTACAGTGATCCACCTCCTCGAGTAACTCTCCATTCAACCTCGCACCACCTTCCCTTCTTGTACATCTCATAACCTTACTCTTACCCACATTAACTCTTCCTTCTCTCACATACCCTTCCAAATTCTGTCACTAATCGACCAAGCTTCTCTTTCGAGTCTGCAACTAGTACAGTATCGTATGCAAACATCTGATTTACCTCCCATTCATGATCATTCTCTTTCAATCCTCGTCAAAGCACTTGAGCATTCACCACTCCATCAACATACAAGTTAAACAACTATGGCAACATCACACATCCCTGTCTCAGCCCCACTCTCATCGGAAACCAATCACTCACTTCATTTCCTATCCTAACACATGCTTTACTACCTTTGTAGAAACTTTTCACTGCTTGCAACAACATTCCACCAATTCCATATAACCTCATCATATATGAAAGGGGGAAAAGTAGAGGAAGAATATCCAAGCGACTTTGAACAAGAAGAAAGCATGGCTGGTCCAACCGAGTCCGACTGCGGAGGGTGGAAAAACCGGTGAGGTTGAACCAAGAAGCTATCAAATGTGATTTATGTGATGTATGGTTCCATATAGGTTGTGGCCAACTAGGTAGAAGTGAATTTAAAAGAATCGGCGAAAACCAAACATGCCCGATGGTTTTGTCGTAGATGTAGAGGGAGTTTCAAAAACTTTAAAACCAGAAAATAAAAAAACTTGGGAAACACTATGATGAGCTTAGGGATAATTTCATAGGGCTGCAGGACACTGTAGACTAGTCAAAAAAAATAAGATCACAGCCTTAGTGGTGGTTAATATGATAGGAACAGGTCAGTTGACAAGGGAAGAAGTCTGGGATAAATTTAGATACAAGGGAAGAAGTCCGGGATAAATTTAGATACAAGGGAAGAAGTCCGGGATAAATTTAGAGCAGAGATGATTCAAATAAGGGAAAAGGTGAAAAAGAAAAACTATAGTCATTTTCAACATACAGAAAGTACAAAAGATGATAGTAATGAGAAACTGAAAGATGTTCATAAGATATGTGGAAGTTTAATTAATGTTATATCAGGAATGAGCAATGTGGAAATTGAAGAAGTGAGTAGGTCAGGCAAACCAAGGGAAGAGAGTGAGGGACAGGTACAAAGACAAAAGCCAAGGCCCCTGCTAGTTAAGCTTTAAAGCACTACGGGGAAATGGGGGAGTAATTGCAAGGGGAAAACACCCAACAAAAAAAACATAAGAGGAGTAGGAACATTTTTTAATAGCACCTGACCTCCCTTTTAAGGAAAGGGAGGAAGAAAGGAAGTTGTTAGAGGAATTGAGAGAGAAAAAGTAAAATGGACAGCAAGGATAGTACATAAACAGAACTAGAATGAAACGACAATTTTCGTCAAGAAGCAAATGCAAGCTGAACGAATGCATAATTTAAACAAAAAAGTTAGCCTGTGTATAAAAATATGCCTGTTAAATATTCAAGCACTAACCAAACAGAAATCAACAGAAGTAGAAATTGAGATGAACACAAATAAAATTGATATATTTTGTTTTACAAAAACTTACCAAAAAATAGATAGAATAAAACTAAGTAAAGGTCTGTTAACGATAGAAAAATGAAGGGATTTTAAAGGCAAAAAGGGTGGTGGGTTAAAGTTAATTTTTAAAAATAACAATATCACTGAAACAGAGGAAATGGAAACAAAACACAGCCTTGTAATAATGGCAAAGTGCAAAATCTACAACTTAATATTTCTGATAATACTAGTATAGTTAGCAGCAAAAAAAAAAAAGAAAAAAAAAATCAAGAATTTAAAGCAGAATGTGAACAATTAATACAGAAGGCAGAAGAAACATCTCCTTTATTAGTATTGGGGGATTTTAACGACCACATGGGATTTCTGGGACACCAACAAGTTGACAGAAAAGGGTAGATGGTGCTCATTGAATGAGTAACCACGACCCAACACTGTTACACTATTATATGGAGATGAAAGGTGTTCAGGACTATACACGTGGAATAGACATGACCAATATAGTGCTATTGATTTTGTTCTTGCAAATAATGTGCTATATAAACAATTTAAATGTGTGGAAAGAGATGAATATAAAACAGTATTAGACATCAGATCATAAATTGATAACAGTAGAATTGGAAGTAAAAACAAATAGAGATGATAACTACAATAAAGGGAAGTGGGAAGAAATTACATATTATAGCAATGACACAAAATATATAGACAAATATGTGAAATCCATAGAGAGAAAAATCTTTAGCAAGGGTGTAAAAAAAACATTGAAGAGCTAAACATGATAACATTTGGTTAAAACATATAATGGTAAAATATGATGGGAAGACCAAAGAACAACCTTGTGTAACCGAGGAAATGAGAAAGATTAAGAAAAGAAAGGAACTTAATAGAAAAAAAAAGATATGAAATAAAGATATTTGGTAGAAACAGAATTGGAAGAAAAATACAATCATAGGATGAAAGAAATACAAATATTATAACTTTATATGAGAAAAAGAAGGCCAGGGAGGTAAGAGATGATGAAAATAATAAACTATGGGAAAATATAAACAAATTAAAAAATAGAAACGAAATAAAAACCGAGGAAATACAATTATATGGAGAGGGGGGGGGGAATAAACTATCAGATGACGCTAAAGAAGAATTAGTAAGATTTTGGAAAATAGTCTACAATACACGCGAAAATAGGATATCAGAGATCTGGAATGAGGAGGAGAATGAATACCAGGGTAATTTGAGAAGAGAAGACAACGTTATAATAGTCAACGAATGTGGTATACCAGAACACCCAAAGGAGCATTATGATGCTGTATTAAATGTCGAAGCAGTAATCAAACCCATGCCTGCCCCTGAAATAAACAAAGGTAAATTAGAAAAATGCCTAAAACGCCTAGAGAAAGGTAAAGCAGATGGGCCAGATGGACTAAAGCCAGGCTATTACAAAGCCATGATGATAAGTGATATGTGTAAGAATACACTAGTGAACAGCTACAAAGAGGAATTAGCTAGGAAAGAAAAACCCCAAAACTGGTAAGAATCCAGAACAAAAATGTTAAAAATGAAAAACAAATCAACAGCAAAGGAATTGAGACCAATAGTACTAACAAATGTATCATATGAAATATACATGGCCTTTATCAAGGATGAAATAGAAGGACATCTATAAATAAATAATGCCATAGAGGATAGTCAAGATGGATTTATAGAGGGAGGAAGGATTAAGGATAATATATTCATTTTACAGTACATGGTCGAAGAAACTTTCAAAAACAAGAAAAAAACTCATAGTTGCCTCTTTAGATTTCAAAATAAGCTTTTGACTCCATAAAAAGGAAAACACTGATAGAAACATTAGAGCAATGTAAAGTACATATTAGTATAATAAACTCTATGGCTGAAGTATATGTGGGAGACTATTAAATTAGAAATGGGGGGAAAAGGTAGAAAAAAAAATGAGCGTAAGTAGTGGAATAAAGCAAGACTGTACTGACTCTACAACATTGTTCAAATTAATTACTTATCTGATTATAAAACACGTAGAAAAGGATGTCAATGGTTTTAAAACTTATATATAGTTAGTAGTATTATTTTTTGCTGATGATGTCCTAGTGCTTGCTGAGAGTATAGAGGATGCTGAATTGAACATTAGGAAAGTGATAGATATTGGAAAAAAGTGTGGTTTAGACATAAATAGAGATAAAAGTAGCGTATTTATGTATAATATGGAGAAACCAGATAACATTGAGGGAATAAGAGTAATAAGCAATATTAAATACCTAGGTTTCAAGGTAGATGACAGTAGAAATATGTTCAAAGCACAGAAAAGTGAAATGATTGTAAAGGCACAAAGTTTAGCAAATCTCACATATTCAATCATTGAAAAAAAGTTGCAATAAAATACCGATAGGGAAAACATACTGGAAAAGTGTAGCACTACCTTCTATATTATATAGAACAAATGTAATGAACTTAATGGAAACTAAAATAGAAAACTTGCAGAGAATTGAGAATGGAGTGTATTGAAGGATATTTGGGTGTGTACAGAATACAGCAATTGTAGCCTTTAGAGGGAATGTAGGAGCATCTGCTATGAAAACAATTGTAATGGGTGGAAAGCTTGGGTACCTTAATAGCATTTATAAGGGAGAGAAGGACATACTAACAGCAATAGTCAATGATATGGAAGGAAAAGAGAGGAAGTGGTGGGTGCATGTGAAGAAGTATGCTGAAGAATGTGGGATGGTGATGAGAGAAATCAAGAGATGTACGGAAGAGGACATAAAGAAGAGAACAAGAGAATGGGACACAAACAAATGGAAGAGTGAAATTGAGTGCAAGGAGAGTCCAAGTCTGTATAAAAACTGGAAAAGTGAAATCAAGGAGGAGGAATTATATGCCAGCACATTTTCGTCAATCTTATTATTCAGAGCAAGGACAAACACTTGGAAAAGGCTTGAAAAAAAAAAACAGACACCAAAGTGGAAATATAAACTGTTTCCTGTTATGTAGAAGAGAATGTTAACCACTTAATGCTATATTGTCCACATTATAGTGATATATGAGGAAAAGCAATAGAACTCCAAAAACATACGAAGAAGATAGTGCACAAACAGTTGGAAAATTCCTTTTTTGTGAAGGAAATACTGAAAATAAGGAAAGTGTACCCCTACGAATGTAGGTGAAAAGAGAAAAACTATTAAGCCTGAATACAAATGCTAGCGAAATAACTGATAATGATACAGAGCAAAATATTAACTGGAAAGAAATTATATTCACACACCAAGGCCTGTCTGAACAGACCTTTAGTGTCTGATGGAGGGCGAGAAATAAACCCGTAAAAGTAAAAGTAAGTAGTGAAAATAAGGAACACAAAAAAGGACACAAGATGCGCCGATGCAAAGGCGAGGCGTCTACCTGAACCTGAACGTAAACGAAGAAAATCTACTCAGGGGCGCCGTTACAGAGGCCAGTTACTAATTTACTAAAGGTAATCCTCGACTAGTCGCAAAGTTTGACACTGTCTCCAAGTGAGATCTTTTAAAATTCACATATTTCACGAGTTGACTCGCGCAACTTACAAATAGACGAAGAACCTATGCAAGATCACGTAGTCTATCTGGGTGCCGCAATATATTGTGATAATTACTCGTGATATCTTCACTATCATACATAAGGTTAGTACATATCTACTTGAATTATAGTGTAATTAGTTATGTTCCATTATAAAAGGAAGCTGCTGTATATGTAGTTAGTTGGAACAGCCATAAACTTAGCCATTACTTGTTAAGTTAATTTATTTTATGAAAAAAAATACTTAACCTTGTCCCAAAGACGATAATATGAAGCTGATTTTACGAATTACAAAATGTTATGCTTTAGTATTATTTTGCCATGAATGAAGCCGGTTCTGAAGCTAATAATAGGTTAAAACATAGTCTTAGGGCAAGTTAAGGAATATGGTGGTTTAAGTGTGATCGCACTTAGGATAGGTGGGGAACCCTAAATATGTTGGTGTTTTTGTGTTTGTTTCCTGTTTCTCCAGTAATTTTTTGTCAGAGTATTGATAGGCGCTTTGAACTGACAATATTTTTCAGAGTATAGCTGTTTAGAAATTCCACATTATGATGGACAAACCACGCTTTATTAGGTAAATAGGTAAAATTATATTTTCGGACAGGTTAACATTTCAAACAGAAAATATGTTTTCCTGTATTAATTAAGGGGATTTTACCAAATTTGACCTTAATTTCAATCGCAACTAAACAAAATAACGAGTTCGTATAGAGAAGTAAAGGTTTGTTTTAACATTATATACCGTTTTCCCCACCCAAAACCCCAAGTTCCCACTGGCGGGTCCCCTATTATCGGCGTATATATATATATATATATATATATATATATATATATATATATATATATATATTTCACTAAGCATTTATTTGCAGTGAAAATATGTGTCATTCTCAAAGAAAACACATTTTTCTGTTGGAAAAAACTATCTTTTAGTAAGAAAGTGTTTCCCCCTCCGTAACTATAATAAAGCCGATAAATAAACACAAGAACAGGACCTAACCTAAGCTTCCCCATCTAGTGTAACTAAGGAGCTGTATCCTTACCTACTAACCTACCCAGTGACCTCTTTAGACCGCTGTATTCTTAGCTTACCCAAGTCTGAGTCTCAACGTAGTGTTTGTTTCCCAACTGGTTTCATCCTGAAACAGGGTTATTCAGATGTATTTCCTTGCTTAATTTTAAACTACCAGTAAACATACCAGTAATACTTCTTAAATCATTCTCAAGGACAATGGCCTCGTTTGGGATGATGTTAATACAAAAATCTTTCTGAAATACGTATCAATGAAAAACTGTCTGAAATGTGTCATAGTTGAAGGGAGAGCTATTGCTAAAAAGGGTGGAGCATATATACAGTGGAACCTCTACATACGAATTTAATCCGTTCCAGAACCAACTTCGGATGTAGAAAATGTTCGGATGTCGAAACGAATTTTCCCATAAGAATACATGGTAATTCATTTAATTCGTTCCTCAGCCTAAAAACCCATAATAAATCCTTAATAAATGGCTACCCATAATTACGCATAACAATAACATAACTGCATAATATGAAAGAAGCATGTAAAAAAGATAAATATAAAGAAATAATGAATAAACAATGTGTTTTATTGCCACTTTACCTTAGAGACAGGCCAACGCAGGTGTAGGATTTGCTACCCAGGAGGAGACGGACGATCGGCGAGAAGGTAGACATGGTGTTAACATGTTCTTTAAATAAATACTCTCTCTCTCTCTCTTGTTCTTCTTCACTGTTAGTGTTAGAGACATTTATTAATTTTTTTTTCTGAGAGAGAGAGAAAGAGAGAGAGAGAGAGAGAGAGAGAGAGAGAGAGAGAGAGAGAGATTAAACAAAAATGAGATTAAACAAAAATGTGTTGTGTACATATGATTTTTACCAGCGTTAACGAGTTGAAAGACAGTTAAATGTAACTAAAAAAACAATATCAGCGAATCTGAATTCCTTTATTAACTAAAACAAATATTGATACAAACACACTCGTGTGCGTATTCGCAAACACACACACACACGCACAAGGAGACACGATCGGTGAGGAGGTAGAGATGGTGACTGCGATAACATACCGTAACTTACACTACGGAAATTTTAATCTAACTAAGCTTATTTATTTTTTTATTTTATTTTTATATTTCATATTTTTCACATTTTTTTTCTTTTGATTTTTTATTTTCATCACTTTCAGTGACGAGTTACGGTATGTTATCGCAGTCACCATCTCTACCTCCTCCCTGACCGTCTCTCTTACTGCGTAGCAAAATTCTTGCACCTGTGTGTGTGTGTTTGTGCATACGCACACGAGTGTGTTTGAATCAATATTTGTTTTAGTTAATAAAGGAATTCAGATTAGCTGTTACAGTATTACTTTCTTAATTTCATTTAATTGTTTTTCAACTCGTTGACGCAGTTAAAAATCATATGTACTCTAAACACATATTTGTTTAATCTCTCTCTCTCTCTCTCTCTCGGAAAAAAAATAATAGACGCAGACGTATCTAACACTACAACAGCGAAGAAGAAGAGAGAGAGAGAGAGAGAGAGAGAGAGAGAGAGAGAGAGAGAGAGAGAGAGAGAGAGAGAGAGAGAGAGATTTTATTTAAAGAACATGTTAATGCTATGTTTAGAGAGAAACAGAAAAAGAAAGAAGTCTTACTGTATTTAAAAGAGCTTGTTAACGCTATCTTGGTTTTCTTTGCTTCACTTTTTTCTTTCTTTCTATTCATCACGCTGGCCCTTCTCACAAATGATCGTTGCCAACAATCTCTTTGTCCTTTATCCCTATCAATAAAAGGCGCTCTATCTCTTCCAGGGTATTGCTACGATGTCTTGTAATAATGGAGATCCCCTTCGATGGTTATTTGCTTTAATGGCTGCCTTCAGCTTGATGATCCTCGAGATCATAGGCCTATTCCGGCCATATTGTTTAGCCATACAGTATCACTCACATGCACACTGCTCTCATGTTTTTCTATAATTTCTTGCTTCAATTCTAATGAAAGAATTGCCTTCTTCCTGTACTGAAACTTAGCTTCTTAGGCACCATGATTATAGGTAAAATCACAAAGGAAGTGTGAGAAAAGGAAGAAAATAAGCACTGTTGATAACAGACCAAACAGAGGACAACCACATGATACACACAAGAACAGAGAACTGAGCACTCAACACTCAATGGCGTAATGTTTACTTCGTGTGTCGAAATAAAATTCGGGTGTAGAGTCAAAAATTTGCTCGAATTTTACTTCGGATGTTGGAAAATTCGGATGTAGATACCTTCGGATGTAGAGGTTCCACTGTAGTAGCTTTGGAGATAGGAGATTTGCAAGAAAAAGTCACTTGACAGTAAAAACAATTTTAATTGGAAATTACAAATGAACCAGTACTAATTATACAGAAATTGAGAAGTTGATACTGGGAGATCAAAGTTTGGACAAAAGAATCAACTGTCAGTAATTTTATAAACTGTTCTCGGGTGTTTCTTTTGTCATGTCAATCAAAACAAGAGTAAAATGGGAATTTTTTATAAAATTACTTATCTAAGTTAGTGTTAACTGACTCTAGTATAGATTTTGAGGTTCAAACTAAGTGTTTTAGTAGAGTCATATTCAATTTTATTGGTGAAATTAGGTTTGCAAATATTGTAACACAGTAAATTGAAAGTGAAAATACTTGAAATCCCATTTGTTCCGGAACTGGAAAACAAACCAACGCTATTTATAGGGGTATTACTTTTGGCAAAGCAGTAAGACGAGCCATTAGTCTTTTAGCGAGGGTTAACCACCTACCCGCTAGTTAGCCGGGGGAGTGGGGGTAGTAGCCACCCCTCTCACTCACACACCTGTCCTGTGACTGTATTTCGCTTTACTTTGGCTTTGGGAGAGAGACGTTGTCGCTCTCCCATCTCCAACTGACGGCCTTTTGACTTTTTAATCTTACAGCATATTTTTCTTTTATAAAGTCTATATGAAAAAATTCTCAATGTTTTTATATATTTGCTCCGTAACTGGAATACAAACCACGCTATTTATTAGGGGTTATACTTTCGGCGGAGCTGAAATGACGAGCCATTAAAATTTAGCGAGGGTTAACTACACACACCGCTAGTTAGCGGTGGTAGGGAGGGGGGGGGGGGTTAGCTTCCTACCACTCCCGTTCACACATCTGTGATTTAGTCATTTTACTTTTGGCTCGGATCGAGAGCAGTTGTTTCCTCTCTCCCTCCTCGCCTATTCTGGACTACCATTAATTTTTGTCTTTTAACTTACTGTACTTATTCTTATACTTGTATATATATGAAAATATTCTTAATGTTTATGTTTATATATGTGTATAGAAATGTGGTAAGTTTCCTTTTCAGTGTTTTGTGCTGTGTGTGTGATACATATACGACAACGACACTTGCGTAGTAGCAAGGCCAGCACATTTCCACTTCGTGGGGAACGACCTCTCCCACTCTGGTCCATCGGTCTTCCCGTCGGCATACAACCGTTAACTCGGCCGCCGCAGGGGAATTGTCATCGCCTGGACCCTCTTCATTCAACTATTGTCTTCGCCTTTTCCTTTTTTCCTACGGGAAACATGGATTCTGAGCAAAGGGAATGTGGCCTTTTAAAGATTGACTACGGTCTCTCTCTTCTCGAGGTCGTTCACCTTTACAACAACAGCGTACTATTGGGGAAGCTCCTTTCCCGTGTGCGGGTTAGGTTGCTCTTCCGATTGGTTGTCTCAATTATTTTTAGTGAGAATATAATTGTATTTTAACTTTTCAGCTTTCTCCGTGGGGAACACTTCCCTTCGGAGGGTCAGTGGTTCTCACTATTAGTGAATATTCTTAGCTGACTTAAATAATTGTAATTCTGTTTTTATTACAGTTACTCCGCTCCCCCCTTCTCCCGTGAATGTCGACTGAGGAAGGAAGGGTGCAATACTTATTTTTATGCTTTCCCCTCTTCGGAGTTCCTCCAGGGGAATTTGTTAAATAATTAATTTTTTGTCGGCGCAATACTTATTTTATGTTGCTCCCTCGGGATTCCTCTTCGGAGTTCCTCCCTAGGAAATTTCTGATAAATAATTATATAATTTTATTTTTTCCCAGTAAACCATGCAGTTTTTCTTCGTTCGACTAAGAGTGCCAACGAAGCAGAGCTGTTCTGTTCATGCATGGGGAATCTGCTGTCACTGCCGTCCCTCAGAGGACGTCGTCATGGGTGTCATCCCTTCTCTTAGAAGTACTCCCGTGACAACATGACCAGCACTTCAGATCATCTTAGAAAGCTAAAGGAGGTTCGCCTCCAGGAGTTGAACAACTTCCCTTCCAAGGGAAGTTTCCTCCCCAGGTGTGAGGTTGTTTCTCCCTTCAGAGGGAGAACTTCCCACATCTTAATAGATTCATCGTCTCCGACTGCTGTTGCTGCCTTCGCCCAGACTTCTCTCCCCCTTGCTGAGTTTCTCTTCCTTCAGGGGCGGAGCATGGTCTTAGCAAGTCTCTTCTACGAAGTGTTCACCTCTCTTGTTCGCGAGAGAGGCCACTCATAGAGACTCCTCTTCGGAGGATCGCTACTGTTAAGGTCAGCTTGCTGATCCACCGGCTCTCAAGGGGCATCATCATGGGCGTCTTCTAGTCTCTTCTACGAAGTGTTCACCTCTCTCGTTCGCAAGAGAGACCACTCATAGAGATTTCTCTTCGGAGGATTGCTACCGTTAAAGGTCAGCATGCTGATCCACCGGCCCGCATGGGCGTCATCACGGGTGTCTTCAAGTCTCTTCTACGAAGTATTCACCTCTCTCGTTCGCGAGAGAGGCCACTCATAGAGACACCTCTTCGGAGGATCAAGCAGACCTACCAGCGCAGCAGACCTATCAGGACCTCATTGGTGGATGCTCGCCCTTCCAAAGGGCACATCTCAGTTCCTGACCGTCCTGCCAGCTGACCTAACGATCTACCAGCGCAACCTTGTGCTGCAACGTAGTCCTTTGGACTTCGGTCCTGGACTTTAACACGGACCTTTTTTACGGTCCCCATCGGTGGATACTCGCCCTTCCAAAGGGCACATCCCAGTTCCTGATCGTCCTGCCAGCTGACCTACCGATCTACCAGCGCAGCCTTGCGCTGCAGGACTTCGGTCCTGGACTCTAACGCAGACCTGCTTACGGTCCCCATCGGTAGATGCTAGCCCTTTTTTAAAGGGCACATCCCAGTTCCTGATAGTCCTGCCACTGGTCATCCTACCAGCTGACCTGCCAATCTACTAGCGCTACCTTCTCGCGCGAGTCTTCCGCGCCCGCGCTCTCCGACAGTCTTACGCGCGTGAGCGCCGATGATCTTCCGTGCGCGGGAGACCATCGGCACGCGGGTGCCGATGGTCTTCCCTACTTCCCTCCCAGGAAACTGGTGTATCTGGGAATGATTCTAGACAACAATCTCCACAAAACCTTCTCGAAACGAGAACGACTTCCATTCCAAGAGACTTGAGTCGGAAAAAAGAAGAAAGGTGGGACCGTAGTGCTGCACCACACGACCTCAGCCCTCTGGACAAAGCCCAAAGGTACCTTCACTTAAATCTCTTGAGAGATGAAGGCCAACTTTCCGGTCCTTCAGCAGCCTCATCGGTTCCTAACAGACCACTCAGTAATGTGATTGACGACATACCACACGCCACATAGAGACTCACATCGACAAGCAAGAAGGAACTTGCTTGTAGCCTCTTCCCATCTAATAGTATAAACACTAAGATGGGCCAAAGTCCATTCGGTACCACTATCAGCCCGCTTCATTCCAGACTTGAAGAACGTGCTTGTTGACAATCTGTGCACATCATCTCAGATAATGTATACCGAATGGACTTTGGCTCGCCAGGTATGTCGCTGATTGCTAGTTTGCCGATCGCCAATCATTAGTTTGGAAATCCTCGATATCCAGCTTGCTGATCATGACTAATCATCAGCTTGCCAATCGCCAGCTCACTGATTGCTAGCTCGTTTTTCACCGATTGTCGAATTCCACCTCACCAATTGCCGATCGCCGATTGCTAGCTCGTCTTTCACCGATCGTCGATCTCCAGTCTCGTTGATCTCCGATCTCCCTAAAGCCAATCGTCAGCTTGCTGATTGCCAGCTCACTGATCAACTTTTATTAGCTCGCCGAGTGCTGATTTCTAGCTCACCGATCGCCAACTCACCAATCGGCAAACCATATTGCTGTTCTTCAACTAACTGATTGTCGATTGCCAGCTCACTGAATGTCGTCTCAGGTCTCCGTTCGCCTATCGCCACCTCACAGCTAGACCATTCGACAGCTCATCATTCGTCAACTTGCCTTTTTGCAGCTCTGATCGTCAGCTCGTCGATTGCCAGCCTACCGATTGCAAACTCGGCGGTTGCCGATCGCAACTTCAAAGATCGCAGACCGCCAATCACCAGTAATGGCTGATTGCTTGCTCAAGGGTCAACAGTTCTTCGCATCAATCAGCGTTCGACGACTCGTCTTTTGCCATTCTTGACAGGGGACAGGTCTCCGTTCGTCAACTTGACGTTTGCTTACCTTTTGATTGCTCGCCAACTTGTGTTCATCACTAAGCCAACTCAAGATTGCCTTCTCTCCTCTCTCTTGGGCTTACCCTACTGTACTTTGGTAGCCCTCCCATGTAGAGTTGAAGGAGCTGCTCCTGAGGGTCTCTCTTCAGAGAGTGCTCTCATCTAGACATAGATCGTCTTCTCGCCTCTCTCTTGGACTTACGCTACTTCGGTAGCCCTCGCAAGTAGGGTTGAAGGAGTTAATGCAGTTTTTTTTCTGGGAACCTAACCCACGGTCTCGTCAATCTCCAGCCTCACGGCGCTCGACAGACCATCACTCCTTGTTATCTGCTCACCGACCAACTCCGGTTCGTGGCTGGCCAGCTGGTTCCAGCCATCCGGTCACTGACTCATCTACTGGCTGCTGCTCATCGTTCGCCAACGGTGGTTTGTTCGCGATCCTCTTTAGCGGTTTACCGTTGTCCTTATGGTCACAGCCCTTCCCCGGGTCACCAATCGTCAGCGCGCCGACCTCCGACCCACTGTTCTCCGACTTGCCGATCACCAGCGCGTCAGCAGTCTTCGTCATTCAGCAACGACTCCCTGCTCTCCAAGAGGGGAAGGAAAATGACATCAGCCTCGCGTTGTTCGTCGTTCTCTAACTCACCAATCGCCTAGACGATTGTCAAATGACCGACAGTCTCCATCAGCAGCTGGCCGACAGACAGCTACGCGTGACCTCACTGCCACAATACAGCGCCCCCAGGAACCAGTCCCCTATGGTCGCCAACGTTCGCCAGAACAACATCACTCTAATGAATGGAGCTGTTCGCGGGAGAGAAGCTTTCTAAGCCGCCTTCTCCTCGAGTTTCCAAGCTCCCTCCAGAAAGACGTAAGTCTTCGCCCCATCATAATCCTTCACCTCGTTCTCCTTCCCACAAACGCTGAAGATTGCGTTGGCCGGGGAGAGTGGAAAAAGGCAAGACATCTGAGCAGCAGGAGTACGAAGTTCTGTAGGACCACCCTTCACAGCTGATTCCTTTTTTTTTGGAAGGACACATCAGCACTACAGCCTTCCTCAAGAGCTTCTTCGACAGCCGATAAGACTTCCTTGTGGAAGCTCTCTTTTGTCGTTCTCTTCAGGGGAACTTTCCGATAGTGCCGCTATTGGTCAGGAGCTGTAGTTTGGAGTGACAGGTATCCCACCTGTTAGTCCGTCTGAAACTCCCAGGATTCCCCTGGAGGAGTCTTCCTTGCCTTTTACTTACCGAAGACGAAAATCCATGGTTCCTTTCTGCAGAGAAACTTTGTTTTCTTCCTTTTCCCTTACCTTAGTGGAAAAGAGGAGTCCCTGGTGAATTAGTCTCTTCCAGGGTGAAGCTGACCCCTGTCAGGACATCCAAGGGAAGGTCAAGTGTCATCGTGCCCACTCCTCCTTGTCCTCTTGTTCCACAGCCAGCAGTCCTGGTGGAAGTTTCACGCAGGGAAGAGTACCTATCCAACTCTTTCCGGCCCTTGCCCATCGAGGAGGTCCCTCGAGTACTCAGGGTAGCCTTAAAACCCATGGAAGATATGATCCTTCTCCCTATGGGTAACCAACGTAACAGTGTTCCACCAAATCTATCTTTGCTAGAGACCTGCTTCCCTCCGAGAAATGAGTCTAAGGATTCTAAGACTGCTGAAATCCTCATCAAGGATTATGAGACCTGCAGAGGGGGTCAGGCAGTCTTCATCCGGCTACTTCAACGTCAACCTCGACCCACCCTGAGATGATGTCTCGTGGTTGGAAGACAACGCCTTCGCTGGTAGTCCTACATCAGAATCTCCCGCAGGTTTGACAAGACCTCATCAGTTACCGTCAAATTCAACCTTTTTAGGAACAGCTAGATCCCAGGCCCTTTGGCACCAGGTATCTTCCTTTCCTCTGGTTCTTTACAAGACCTGAGCAAGAGACTGTCCTGATAAGGAGGTTGCAAGATGAGAATCTCATCCAAGGAGTCAATCTCTTCGGTTCTTCCCCGATTTAATTTCTCCCACCAGATGCATCAAAGAAAAGGGGATGGTGGGTTGTTGTACCACTCAGCCTCTGGGCTGTGGTCAGAGCCCTAATAGGACCGACCCTTAAACCTCTCGGAGATGGTGGGGGGGGGGGCAACCTTCCTACAGGCAAGAGGTACCACCCCACTTTGAGAGGAACTCAGGTTGAGCTCCTGCTGGTTTCTCGTACAATGCCCAATGTTGACCTTCAACTTGAGCTATAACTCGGGGATGGGAAACAGAGAGTATGGCCAAGAGGATTGCCTCTAGGTGCTGGAACTCTCCCTTCCATTGTGGGGAGAATCACCAACTCCGACAGCAGATGTTGATCATGTCTTTCCTGTCTTTGGTCTCCTCTTTGGAGGATTCTTCCAGCAAAGAGAGGGATTCACCCACTCCCCTGGTGAAAGAGTAGTTCCTCCACCAGCTACTATTATTATTATTATTATTATTATTATTATTATTATTATTATTACTACTAGCTAAGCTATAACCCTAGTTGGAAAAGCAAGATGCTATAACCCTAATCGCTCCAACAGGGAAAAATAGCCCAGTGAGGAAAGTAAATAAGGAAATAAATAAACAATATACTGTAAGAAGTAATGAAAAATTAGAATAATATATTTTTAAAACAATAACAACATTAAAACAGGTACAGTATTTCATATATAAACTATAAAAGGACTTATGCCAGCCTGTTCAACATGAAAACATTTGGTGCAGGTTTGAACTTTTAAAATACTACTGATTCAACTATCCGATCAGGAAGATCATTCCCCAACTTGGTCACAGCTGGAATAAAGCTTCTAGAGTACTGTGTAGTATTGAGCCTCATGATGGAGAAGGCCTGACTATTAGAATTAACTGCATGCCTAGTATTATGAACAGGATGGAACTGTCCGGGAAGATCCGGATGTTGAGTAGCCATTGTCCTTGACCTACTTATAATCATACTTTGAATTGTGTTAGGATTCAGCTTCATACCCTATAAATTGCACCATGCATTAATTTTAGCTAGATCTCTCATAAGGGATTCAGCAACCCCAGATCTACATTCAGGAGATGGAATTGATGCAGAGAGTAGCATCATCTGCATATGCAACAAGCTTGTTTTCTTGGCCAAACCCCATGTCATGTGTATATAGTATGAAAAGTAGTGGGCCAAGAACACTACCCTGAGGAACACCAGATATCACGTTCCTATACTCACTATGTTGCCCATCAACAACAACTCTTTGCAATCTATTTCTTAAAAATTCAATAATGATGCTAAGAAACGACCCACCCACTCCCAACAGTTCGAGTTTGAAAACAACGGCCTCATTATTAGCACGGTCAAAAGAGCACTAAAATCGAGGCTAGTCATACGAACTTCCTGACTACAATCAAGGGATTTTTGTACAGCATTGGAGATTGTAAGGACATCACATGCTTCAAGGCCTTTACAAAAACCAAATTGCAAACTAGGGAACAGGTGATTACCTTCTGCAAACTTATTAAGATGTTTTGCCAGAAGACGTCCAAAAACTTTAGATAATATGGGAGTTATAGAAATTGGGCGGTAATCAGTTGGACTTGAGCTACTACAAACACATTTACATAGTGGAGTAACGTTACCAATTCTCCAAGTGCTAAAAGGTACTCTTCTTACTAACTTGTGAAAAATAACAGATAACTTTGGAGCTAAGAAATCTACAGTCTTTATAAAAAATAAAGGAAAAATACTATTTGGGTCTACACCTCCATAAGCATCAAGGTCTATCAAGAGAGCTTCAATTTTACAAGATTGAAAAGTTAAACTAGTTACTTTCGCCTCAGGAAAAAAGGAATGAGAAAGTTCGAGTTTCTCATTACTCTGCTTACTGTCAAACACATCTGCCTAAATGGTTGCCTTTTCCTTTGGACAGTGAGTGACAGCCATATGGTTTAAGTAAAGGAGGAACTGTTGCATCTATACCAAAGAGTGCAGATTTAAGGATAGTACGCCACTTATGCTCCTGGTTTATACCAGAAAGGGGTTCTTTTACAGTTAAATTGTAATCCTTTTCAGTTGAAACATAAAATCTCTGAGCTAAAGCTCAATGCTGAGTATAGTTATTCCAGGTCAAATCCGATCTGTTACCCTTCCAAAGATGATAGCCCTCCTGCTTCTCCAAATAAGTACGTCGACAATCATCATTGAACTATGATTTGTCCTTCACTCGGTACTTTAGCACACAAGAAGGGATACACCTATCAATTATGTTGACTAGATTCTCATTCAAAGGGATAACTGGATCCACACTACTCTACAATTGTGACCAATTCAAGCCCAAAAGATCATGCAAAATCCCATTCCAGTATGCTTGAGATTTCATATAAGTCTTACATGAGTGTGATACATCAGGGACAGGCTGCTCAGTCCTCACTACTAATGAAATCAAGGCATGATCAGATGTCCCAACTGGAGAACCAACCTTACTTGTTATACCGCAAGGGAAGTCGTCGTACACGAGGTCCAAGCAGTTACCAGACCTGTGAGTAGCTTCACTTATGATATGCTTACAGCCTGATTCAGAGGCAAAGTCTAAAGCTCTTAAGCCATGGCGATCGGTAGGAGAGACAGAATTTAACCACTTCCTATGGTGATCATTGAAATCACCAACAAAGACGAAAGAGGCCTTTCTATCATCTTCTAGTATCTTAGCCATAATGGTAAGAAGACAATCGAAGATAGAATCATCCATGTCTGGATTCCGGTAGATCGAACGCAAATAGAAGTTGTTAGGTCTCCCACAATATTTTATTACCTGAATCACATTAATAGCAGGACTTGAGAGAAGCAGGGTATTCAGTCCTGATAACACCGCCATTCCCCTGGCCCTTGGGATGGCAGCAATCTTCCTGTTTGCTTGAAGGTTCGGTGACAGCGGCAGCAAACGGTGGCGTCCTTTCCCATCTGCGAGAGAATCTTCCTTTTCCTGGTTGGTCTCCCCTTCGGGGGATTCCTCCCACAGGAATTGGATTCTCTCATTCTCTGCCATTGCCCTTCAGAGCAGGCCTCATCATCAGCAGTCTTGTCTCGCTAGAAGACTCGTCTCTCCTACTGACGTAGATCCTGAAAGATCCTATGGGAATTGGATTCATCCTTTCCCCACCTTTGATCTTCGGGAACAGGCCATCAGACTCGTCTCACTAGCAAGACTCATCTTGATCAGCAGATTCATCCCATTAGGAAGATTCGTCTTGCTCAGCAGACTCTTCATCCCTAAAGAACCCCCCTCAGGGAAACTAAACAGCCACATATGAACATCTTTTGCAAAACAGTATCTTTGCTGCAACTTCACGTCTGGAAACTATCGAAATCCTCCTCTCTCAGGGAATTTCTCCTGCAACAAGTTGCAGAGGGAATGTCTGGATACTTCATCCGATCCAGGTTAAGTGGACTGTAAGTTGGTATCAGAGAAGGAGTATCCCTCCCATCGATACCACTATGCCAGCATTAGGGGTGTTCCTTGGTTACCTTTGGAACACCCCTTGTCCTTGAACCTCACCTTCAGACCAGAAGGAATTAACTTTTCTCCACGTCGGCATTGCCCTTCATACGGAGTTTCGAGCCAACGGACCCTTAGTTGGAAAGGAGACCTTGTTCCAGGACTCCAAGCAGTAGAGGTGACCTGACCTTGATGACAGGTCTCCCGCTCATGTTGGCTTCTGCCAAGAGAGTTGGCGAACCCCTGGGACACCCTTAACGTCTCTCATTCACGACGATAGGCTAAGTAATGCTCAACCTAGTTTCTGGCAGCTCAGATCCCAGAATCTGAACCTTTTGGTATGGGAGTCCTTTGCAACATCACCAGTGATCCAGATCAATGGTTACTATGCCAAAGAGAAACTGGAGGCCCTTCCTCAAGGAAACTAAAAAGGCCTCGCCCTGAGTGCCGACACACTTCATCAGTACGGGGAAGGTCAAGAGGAGGCTCACGAAGAACACCATCTCTGCCTGGATTCGCAAGGTAATGAACCTCACACTGAATCCAGATCTTCCTCCGACACTTTGACCCAGAGTACACTACATGGGAGGCATTGCTACGTCCCTGGCATTCAAAGAAACTACTTTGTGGCGCAGGATCTACAAGCGGGCGTGTGGAAGCGTCAAACAACGTTCATAGCCCACTACCTGTAAGACGTAACCCATAGGAGACTCGATACTATCTCTATTGGTCCTGTGATGGCTGCACAACAACTGGTTTAACACCTCTAGCTCCTTGATGGACAAGTAGCAGGAGGTTGAGGGCACTGGTTATCCAGTTTTAGATTGAGTGAATGAATAAGAATGACTTGCTCTTTCTTTTCTTCATCCTCCCCTTTCGGGGAAATCAGCATCTAGGGTCCTCTGCACATCTGATCTCGATCAACTGCAGGTAAACCTTCGTTCCTATGTGTAACCTGTTATTGTGTCAATACTGTTACATCCCTATACCATGACGAGGGAGTATTGGGAATGATCTTGGATGATTCCTATGAATCAGAAGAAATCTTACCTTGGCAACCGCTACATTGCTAGTATCACAAACACACAGCTTGTGTAGGCTGCAGACCATGCATAGCAAGATTTTAGCAAGGTGTTGGGTTTCTACCTACTATGTACTAACATACGTAGAGGGGAATCCCTAGGTCAAAGCCAAAAAACAGGTTGTTCCTTAACTGGAATACAAACCTACACTATTTATCAGGGGTATTACTTTCGGCAAAGCTGAAAGGACGAGCCATTAAAATTTAGCAAGGGTTAATTACCCATCCTTCTAGTTAGCGAGGGTGGGGCGGGGTTAGTTCAACCCCTCCCACTCACACTTGTGATTGAACTCACTTTACTTTTGGCTGGGATGGTGTACGGTCGTTGCCGCTCTTCATCCTCACCAGTTTTTGGACTGCCATTAAAGATTTTTGCTTTTTGCTTTTTGCTTTTTCTTTTCAGTGTGTTTGTTTTGACTTCTGCCGAACTTGCGCACTTGCCCTGGACTTGAAGGTCGGCCCTGCGGTACTTTCATATCTGCTTTGGACACCGATCCTCACATCCTTTGTCCCTTCTGCAGAGGTCAACTGTGTGATAGTGGTAATAAGTAGTGAGTGTCGGAAGTGGTCTGCCTACCAGTGGGAAAGGTTTGGATGCCGACGGAAGAATAAATCTAAGTGGGATTCTTCTTCTTCGAAGGTTTCTTCGAAATAGAAAAACCCAAGGCTGCTTCTTGCACTTCCTGCCCTTCCTCCAAAGTTCCTGCTCGTTCGGTCTCTTCTGAAAGAATGTCGAGTATTAGCGCAGGCCTTTTAAATCACAAACTCCTAGTTTACTGCTCACTGGTGCCAGACCCGGAAGCAGTGTTTGAGGAAGCGTTCCAGCACCCCTTGGATGGCCTTGATGTATATGCTTTTCTGCCATTCTGCCTATTGAGGAGTGTCCTAAATTTAGTTTGAGCCACTCACAACCTCAACAAGACTAGTACCTGCAGTGCCAAAATGGCCCCAAGTAGAATGGTACTCAGACCTTCTACTTCTACTGATAGAGTCCCTGAGGGAATTGCCTCCTCTTCCTGACCTGTTAATGCCAACCACATGTCCAGATCTTCCATAAAACAGCGGAATCGTTTTGGCTTTACGTGTGGAGGTTATTCAGCATCTCCTCTCAGAGAAAGGCTTTTCTCACCAAGTTGTGTAAGAGATAATGTATTTGGATACCTCCGGAAGTCAACCTCCGTGTATCAAGCCAAATAGGCCATCTTCTGTCATTAGTGTTTTGGAAGGGGTGTTTCTTTTCTCATAGCCTCTATCTCACAAATAGCCAATTTTTTACGTTATCAAGGAAAAACTGCTCAGTATCAGTGGTGAAAAGCTATTGCTCAGCTTTGAATCAGCTCTTTAGACTAAAAGGAATGGATTTTTCCTCTTTGGTAGAACTCTCCATGCTCGTACAGAATTCTGAACAGGCCTGTCCTGTTAGAGGTGATACTACCACCCCAGAATGTTGAAGAGGGCACCGTAGGAACTGTAGAGGGTTGGCTCAGATAAGAACCTCACTCAAAATGGTCTTTTTGCTTGCTGTAGCATCTGCTAAGCGGGTTAGCAAGCTGCATGGTCTGTCCTTTAACGTCTTATACCGGGAGATGGAAGCAGGTCTCGTTCTTTTGTGTCCCTCAATTCATTGCCAAAACCCAGAATTTATCAGTTCCTGATTCCAGGTTTTTACCTTTTCAGATCATGAGTCAGAGAGAGATAATTGGCAATCCTGATTAGCAGCTTTAGTCTTTTGTGAGGGCACTGACATACTACCTTAAACGTACACATGCAATCCGATCACACCTGTAACACTTCTGCAACACGAAGAAGTTGACCAGGAATACAATCTCCTCTTGGCTAAGAAAGGTCATTGACTGTACCCTTTCACCATCTTCACCTTCCACCCCAGGTAGAGCTGGAGTTAGAGCACACAATATCAGAGGGATTAGCACAATCCTGGGATTTACGAAAAATCGTTGAGTTGCAGGCACTACAGTTACGCGTGTGGAAATGTCAAACTGGATTAAATTTGACTGCAGGTAAAGCCCACTAAATCTGCAGTTGTTCTATATACAATATAGTGTTATTCCCCACACCCCTTATGTGGGGTAGTTTGTCATAACCAGGCAAACTTATTAGGATACATGTGCTTCTTGGTTGGAACCAGGCAAACCCATTAGTGTACATTTGCTCAATATTATGATTTAATTTCTGCTCAGTATCCTATATTGCACTGGTTGTGGACCAGGTGGTACAGTACTGTATAGTCACACCACTGGTGCACAAGATGTAAAAAACCTGAACTCTCACCACTTGCTGGGTCTGAGTTTACGAATCCCAGGATAAGTTTCCAGCCAGGTGGAACAGGAATTTCCTTTCATCTAAGGATGAGTTTCCTATGTAAGGGATGAAGGTTTGTATTTGTACTGAACAAATGACGAATCTGGAAATAAGGTAGGAAAAATACGAATTATCTCCAAATTCTTCACATTTGTGATTTGTCGGGTCTAATGCTACATAGTTTTCTGTTGCAAGGTACCTGATTTCTGTTATATTTGTTTGTGTTATATTACTTTACTGTATTGTACTTTACTTGATATTCTGTCACAACTTTTTTATTTTTTTTTCAGTGACGAGTGAAATAAATGAAGTCTTTTGCTCATTTTCTACAGTTTTCCAAGCCTTGTATTCATTACAAAAGCAACCTATTTCTTAAGAGAATTATTTCTCAAAGAACTACAATGGAAAGCCAGAGGTAAGGTTTCAGTTTTCTTGGGTTTTCATTTTGATGATTATAAATCCATAAGTGTTCCTGCACAAATACAAACTTTTTTTCTTTATATAGGAGTGATGATTCAGTATAAACTGGTTTAGCCATAAAAATATTAACACGATGTGTCAGTGACCACTCACCTGCTCACGCACTTAGCCAGTAGCTGAGCTTACTTTTGATTTATCTATGGTTGAATGCAGACGTTCATGTCACTCTCTCCTGGTTTACTCAATTAACTGACTGCAATAGCTTTGATATTAATAAACATTACCTTAGGATAATTTATGTAGCCCTAAATCCAAATAACTGGCCAAAGTTTTACCACATTGGCAACCTTGATACCGCCTATTCCAGACTGCCGTTGGTAACACTGATGGCTGGAACAAGAGTTCATACAACTCTCTCGTCAGTTGCTTTGTAGCGACCGGCCGAATAACAACCGTGCTCCTTTAGAATTTCAATACTCTTTTTGTCCTCAGCTCCTTCAATCATTTTTATGATTGTTGATGTCTTTACTATTATCAATATTGGCGGCGCTTTGTTTATCATGTTTGATTGCTGTTAATCTGTTATTGTTGTTGTGTAACCTGAATTCTTCTTATAGGAGTCAGAGGAGTCGGTGATTCCTCCTTCCAACTCTGTCAGGAGCTGCCCTTCCTGCTGAGTCAGAATGAGTTGTAAGGAATATGACCCCCATGAGAGTTGTTCCAGCTGCATAGATAAGTTCCTTAATCTTTTTTTTACACAGCCAATTGTTTTGCTCTTGGCCTGTAAACAGGTGGCTGTGTCTTTCAGTAATCATAAGTCTTTGCAGCCAGAAGAGCTTTTGAAGGTAAAAGGCCATGGTTAATGAGAAATTTTTGGTTCATGGCCTTATTCCTCTTTGAATGAGGAGAATTCAGAGTCCACTTGCCCTTCCCGCTCGCCTTCAACCATTTGCTTTTTCCTATAGTCGCTATGTCGGAGTGTTTACAATGCTGGTCTTGTGGATTCCGGGATCCTCAATGGCATAGGTTCTATTCTTCACCACGATTCGTATGAGAATTTTTTTCAACAGACTTTTACAATATACTGTTAAGTATTCATTGACAGGAAAATTAGAATTTTCCTTTGTTCTGTCATTAAATACAAACCCTTTCGCTCTTTATTAGGGAATTTACTGTCGGGGAAGTTGGAAGACTAGCCATAAGACTTTTATTAAGATGTAACTACCCCACTGCTAGTTAGAAGGGTTGGTAGGGGTATTACTGTACTAGCTACCCCACTCACACACACACCTGTATTGTCTCATCACTTTTGCTTTTGGCTTGGTAGAGAGTGGACATTCATCTTTCTCGACAGCCTATCCTTTTTTGACTGGCCTTTGACAAATTTTTTTCTTTTAGCTTTAGTTTATTTTTCATAGGTCCGAGTGTTGCTGTTTAAGAGATGGTGTAGTGGCAGGGTTTTCCTCGAAGGCGGAGAAACCTTTTCTTACGATCCCTTCCTTTCGACGCCGGATAACCCTTAGGCTAGAGGACTCCCTCACTTTCCCTAGTGCAGCGGCTCTGTCCTTCTCCGCAGGGGAGTAATTCTCCTTGTGGATGCTTCTTCACCTTCTTGATCGATTGATTGATTAGCAGTTATCTGGCATCCTTCACCCTCTTGAAGAAGATGTTGCTCGCACCCTGCGAATTCCATGCCCAGAAGGCTGCTTGCGACCGACCCAGAGCTTGACTTCAGTCTTGCTCCTCAGAACTGATAATGATGCACTCCCTCGTTCTACGATGGCAGCTGGCGGAGGGATTGCAAAGTCTAAAGCATGTTCGTGTGTCTCTCGGGGGTCACCATTCCTGTTTGTGGGTTAGGTTTTCTCCCGAGTGATTTTATTCAGAGCTGACAATGACGCACTCCCTTATTCTGTGATGGCAGCCGGTGGAGAGAGTGCATAGTCTGAAGCATGTTCCTGTGCCTCTCGGGGGTCACCTTTCCCGTTTATGGGTCAGGTTTTCTCCCAGCATCTTCCTGCTCCTCTCGGGGGACACCTTTCCCGTTCGCGGTTTATGTTTTCTTCAGTGCTGATGACAACGCACTCCATCGTTCAGCAATTGCTGCTGGCGTAAGGAATGCAAAGTCTTAAGCATGTTCTTGCACCTCTCAGAAGTCAACTTTCCTTTTCGCGGGATAGGTTTTTTTCCCGAGAGGTTTTCTTCATGGCTGACAATGACGCACTCCTTTGTTCTGCGATGGAAGCTGGAAGAGGGAGTGCAAAGTCCGAAGCATGTTCCTGTCCCTATGGAAGTTACTGCTCCTGCCCCGTCACCGCCTCTATCGCCTGTGGCAATTCCTAATAATCGTGCTGATAATAGTGCTCTCCCTTGTTCTGCGCTTGCTCAGTGGGAGGAGGAAGGGCAAAGTCTGAAGTTTTTCATGCTACTTTTCGTGGACACCTTTTTCGTATGTGGGTTCAATCCTCCCAGAGTGGTCTTCTTCATACGGGACTGAGAGAGAGTTATTAGATTCGTCCATGCCTTCTAATTCCTTGGAGCATGGTTTGTCAGAGCATGAAGATGTTGCTCGCTCCCCCGTGAGTTTGACGCTTCCAGCATCCGTCTGCCTTCACTTGCTCTTCCAGTTCGCCCAGCTGTCTCATCTAGCCCAGCAGACTCATCTCGCCCAGCAGAATCTTCTCGCCCAGCAGAATCTTCTCGCAGAATCATCTCTCCTAGCTGACTCGTCTCTTGTAGTAGACTTGCCTCGCCCAGTTCTGGCTTCAGCTCGCGATATCCTGTCAGCTGGCTACCAGGTTCCTGGAACGCCAGCAACCATATCCAGTGCCTGACGATTCTTCTACTTGTGATCCACCCTTCTGTTCGTTACCAAGCATTAGGACCAGTGACGAGATGGCACAGTCCAGCTCGTGACGAGGTTCCTGCTCATGACCCGTTTTCCGCTCATGACCAAGTTTCCAACATGCCACTGCAGGCCAGTGTCACAGTGCTGCCCAGCTCGCGACTTTCCCTTCCGAGGTGAAGTTGCCCTCCGCCGTTGACGATCAGCAATCCTCCCGCTTGCAGGTAGAATCACCAACTGCTAGCTATGAGTCGCGGAGGCCTTGAGAACTTCTCTGACGAGGATAGCAGAGCGCTACTGGTTACAATCCTCACTGCAAGCAGGCGCATTGCTATTCCCATCAAGACTCTCCTTCTTTCCTACTCTTCATACACAATAGTGCTCAAGCGCTATTTCTTCAGCAATTGCTTTATTGGGTCTCCTAGCGAGTGTCCTCATCTAGATGACTCACGCTATATTCTTTGTCCAGAGCAAGAGCTAGCGTTATCTCATAAAAGCTAGCACTTGTAACTGCGGTAGTGCACATGTGTGCGCTACTTCAATGTGAGCTTGACAACAGCAGTACACTAGTCGCGCTACATCTGTAGCATTTACTACGACATGCAGTTGAGGGAGTTTAGCACATACTCTTCTCCTGGAACTTAACCCAGCCCGTGCTAACGGGAGGGGTACAGCATACTTGTCAGCATTTGTGCTTAATACTTTCTTGCCACTTTGAACTTGTGGTTATCACAGAAGTACAGTGGGAACGTATTCCCGATGCATTACATCTTATTAGATCTTCCTATGAGGTTCAGCTTTTGAAATGACTACTAGATATCCTGCAGATTTTTAAAGGGCCCGTGCATGTGGATGCGTAAGCTTCGTCATCGGCTCACTGGTTCTCGTCAGCACTCGTGAACGTTCATCTCTCACAAATGTTCATTGGACCGCTACTACTACTAGTGGCCTGACGTGCTGTGGACGTTAGTGATTAGTCACCTCTGTGGCTCCCTGTCTCTAACCCTTTTTGGGTACTTATTTTAGTATGTGGTTACCTTACAAGATGACATCTTCATATATTGTATATAGATGTCAAGATCTACAATAGTCGTGCATGCGCTCTTGCCCATATGCCGCCAGACCTCCCTGGAAGGTAAAACATAGTACTGTACTACACAGCGATTTCCACATTAGACGTCTTCCGATCACGTGCACTTGCTGCCTCCTCCTCTATGATTCGGAACGAGACTCGTGAAATATAACCCTTTGGTACTATTTTCTCCGACTTCTCTCCACGAGTTAGAGAACTTGTCAGATCGCTTACACAGTTTCGGGTTCTGATTCTTTGTAACCACCTCTTCGCTCCATCATAACTACATATTTCAACAGTCTCATCAGACATTACCCCACGGGGTTATTCTTTTTCAGCCCCAATTTTCTAGGGGATTGAATCAGCTTATGCCTACGTTTATGACCTATGGCAAACATAAATTTGAGAAATCCTCTCCTCTTTACTCCTTGTCACCATTGGCTCAGGCTCGCTTGGGACTTGTGCAAAGCAACTCCGATCCTCAATCCTCGGGGTTCTCCTCCGGGAAGGCTAGATATGGCCAATCCAGATCTTGACCTTGGTCTTGTTCGTCAGCTCACTGACAACGATGCTCTCCCTCAACCTGAGTTAGCCCACCCAGCAGATGGAATGCGAAGTCCAAAGCATTGGCCAATTTTTCTTAGGGATAACACCTTTTTCATCTGCCAATAAGGCTTACTGCTAAGTGGCTGTGTTTCCTCTACTATGGGTTAGGAACACTCATTTCTTCTTTAAACATGACTCTTCCAACCAGCAGGATTCTTGCTTTCCCTGTAGTGAATCCTAATGTTGGACAGCACAGGACCTCTTGTTCCACTCCTGCCGGAGTATTGAGGATCGACGTTCACGGGACTCCAGCTCATGTACAGGTTATCCAAGTCAAATGAAGAGTTTTTTCTTCTGCAAGGGCTTACGCAAACAAGAGATTGACTAGATGGGTAGAAATTCTGGAGTTCGGCTACAAAGACAGGCATGTCATCCACTTGTGGAGGTGCAGTGGTAGGTCTCTACAATCTGCGAATCTGAATGTCCGTATGGACATCCGAACTCAAGCTTTACGTTATTAATGTATGATTATGCTTTTTCGTCAAAGGGTCACCGAGCTTCTATAATCATCTTAATTGTAGAAAGGTGCCGGTAAGTTGGACTCCAGTAATCGACCTCTCCTCCCGGAACAAGTTTGTTCAACAAGCCTCATTCAGGATATAGAAGACAGGCACGGTCAGATGAGCAGTCAGACCCAAGGACTTCATGAATACATTGGAATTGGGATGCTTGCCACCAAATTCCAGCTCCTCCATCTTCTACGAAGAATCTAAGAGTCATCCTATATGACCAATATACAGTACCAGTCAAGGTGCAGTTTTTTGACTTGGTCTCATCTTCTCCGTGTCATGGGAGCAGCATTCGTTTGTCAAGATACTTAGATGACTGACTATTCTAACAGACTCGTGGTCATCTCTTCAACACTGAGTCAGGCATATCGAGATTTGTTGCGACCTGGGGATTGGAGTTAAAATCTTGAGTAGTCATACTTACAGCCAGCACAAAACTATTATTCCTAGGAATGCTGCTAAATGCCAAATTAGTAAAGTCTTTCCTTCTGAGAGCAGATTAGAAAGACTGAAGAAGGCAGTAAGCCCCTTCTTTTTTCTAGATATACCACCATCTCTTCAGTTACTCCATCTGATGAGGACACCTGTCCTCCTGGGAGCACTGGGTGACCAACGGGGAGCGTCAGATCCCAATCTCCTCAGGGGAATTTGATATTCCACTTCCCCCCCGGAATTAATGCTCTTTAGAGACGCATCAAAAAAGGGGCCTACTTTGTCCAGTGAAGAGTTTGAGGTGCTACCTCAAGAGAACCGTAGGAACAGGGGCAGCATTCGTTGTCAGTACTGGGAAGGTCAAGAGAAGGAACACCAAAAACACAATCTCTGCATAGATTTGCAAGGTCATAGACTGAGCATTGAATCCTGATTCTTCTCCACAAACGAGAAGACCCAGATCTCATGAGGTTAGGGGCATAAGTATGTCCCTAGCATTCAAGAAGGACTATTCTGTGACGCAGGTTCTACAAGCTGGATTGTGGAAGCGTCAAACGACTTCACCACCCACTACCTGCAAGACGTGACCCGCAGGTACATGGAGACGTTCTCCATTGCTCCTATGGTGACTGCACAACAAATTGTTTAAACGCCTCAGGCTCCTTGATGGACAAGTTTCAGATGGAGGAGGGCACAGGTTACCCGGGATTAAGTCTGGGATGAGAATGACTGGCTCATTCTTTATTTCATCTTCCCCTCTCTAGGGGAACAGCACCTATGGTACTCTGCAAGCTGGCCTCCAATGTCAGCAGGTAAAACCATTTCTCTTGTGTAACCTGGTATAGAGATACTTTATATACTTGTTGCATCCCCATACCCCCCTGGAGAGGTGGGATTGTGTGAGTCTATGGTTGGTTCAAATCCTGTTTCTGAGAATTCTTACCTAGACTAGTCACAATGCTATTATCACATAACCGATTTATCAGGCTGCTAAAGCGTGCTATTGCAGGGAGTTTTAGTGAGGCATCAGAGTTTTTCCCCTTATGCTTGCGTAGCACGAAGGGCGAGAACCCTGGGTCAAAGACCAGCCAGTTGGTTATGACTTCCACCCGCCTTATAGGTGAGTTTTCCCTGATATACAGCAAAAGGGTTTGTATTTAGTGACAGAACAAGTGACAAATATAATGTAATTTGTATTTGTTCCGTAACCGAAATACAAACCACGCTATTTACATTGGGTTTACCTTTTAGCGCTGCTGAAATGGCGAGCCATTAGAATTTAACGAGGGTGTATTACCCCCGCGCTAGTTAGCAGCGGGGTAGGGGAGTGGTAGCTAGCTACCCCCCCCCCCCCCCCCCCCTCACACACAGGTGAATGCCCACTTTCACTTTTGGCTCGGACTGGGACAGACGTCTCTTGTCTTGGTCCTCGCTTGGCAGCCATTGTTTGTTTTGTCTTTACTTAATCGCTTACTTTTCTTTTACTCAATATATATGTAAACATATTTTCATGTTTGTATATATATTTGAGTATAGAAATCAGTAAGTTTCCTTTTCAGAGTTGTGTGTGTAGTGTACGATATTTCCGTGGAGTCCTCGGCAGTTAGGCCACCACGGCGTAATTTTATGGGTTGCGATCGAGTTTGACTTCGGTCTTTCTCTCTCTCTCTCTCTCTCTCTCTCTCTCTCTTGAGGTCGTTCACCCTTTTACTACGTGTTACTACGCCCTTGTAGCTTCCTTCCCGTGTGGGGGGGGGTTGCTACGCTCTACGTTTTGTCTCAATTAGTTTATGAATCTAATTGTAGTTGTTAATTTTTCAGCTTGTAGAACGATTCCTTTCGGGGTTTTCGTTCTTTCTTTAGTGTTCATTCATTTTCAAATAACATAATTACATAGTTTCATAATTATAATTGTTATAATTCTGTTTTTGTTACAGCTCTCCTTCCATGAGTGTAAGTGGTTGTGAGGGCACGTGCCTGTTGTGTAATTCTTGTTCCTTTCCCTCGGGATTCCTCTTCGTAGCCTTCCAGGGGGAATGAATGTGTACTAATGATTTTTGTTTTATTTTTTTACAGTTACCGATCTAGTTCGTTTCTGTAATATGGCAACGGTGTGAGCTGTCTTGTGGAGGCCTGGGGATTTGGCTGTTGCTGCCTCCCCTTTGATTTTTCGTCAGGGGCGTGTCTCCTTCTACTGGAAGTACTCCCGTGACGATTGACAGCTCTCCAGTTCATTCTAGAACTCTCAGGAGGCTTGCCTCCTTGGGTGGGTAACTTTCCTTCCAAGGGAAGTTTTTCCTGTCCAGGCTTGAGTTTTTCCCCTTTTGGGGGGTTCTTCTCTTGCCTATTTTTCTTGCGACTATGCTCTTGGTGCTGAGCGGTCACACCTGCAGTTTCGCTCAAGGGGCTGGGCAACTACAGGAGCCCCTCTTCGGAGGATTGCTCCTTTTAGGTCACTGGCTGACCAGTCTCTTCTACGAAGTGTTTCTCTTTCGTTCGCGAGAGAGTACACTCATAGAGACTCCTCTTCGGAGGTTTCTTCTGCTGCTGTTGCTGTTGGCCTCCTTCGCCGTAAGGCTCACCGTCCGCCTCGTCGTAAGGGCCTCTCATCTCCCCATAAGGTTGCTAAGAGGCGCCTTTTTGAATCTCCGTTTGCAGCCTACAACTCCTTCTTGATCTTCCGCCCTGGTGCAGATGGACAGCAGTCTGATCTCGTCTTCTGACGGGCAACGGTCTTCCCGACGGACAACGGTCTTCCAACGGACATCAGTCTCCCGGCGGACAGGCAACGGTCTTCCGATGGACATCTGTCTCCCGACGGACAACGATCCCTTCGGGGCAAAGGGTTGCCTCCCACGGGGGTTCATCCCTTGCGTGTCAGGGTTCCCCTGCGCGCCCTTCTGCTGTGTTCTCTCCTGCTCCTGCTCAGTGTTAGCGCACAGCCGCTCTCCTGCTCATCAGCGCTTCCTGATCGCTAGCGCTCTCCTGTTCGCCAGCGCTCTCCTGTTCGCCAGCGCTCTCCTGTTCGCCAGCGCTCTCCTGTTCGCCAGCGCTCTCCTGTTCGTCAGCGCTCTCCTGTTCGTCAGCGCTCTCCTGTTCATCAGCGCTCTCATGATGATCATCTCTGCTGTTCCTGTTGGTTCCTGTTACGCTCCCTGTGCGCCCACGTTCGCCCTCGCGATCTAGAACTTCGGTTCAGGTCTGGGTCAAGGACTCTTCTTCTATGTGCAGGCTTCCACGCGTTGCCTTCTGCTCGTCAGCGATCATCAGCTCGCCAGCTACCTTAGACGTGTCAACGTTCACCTGCTCGCCAGCGATCTCCTATGCGTCAACGATCGCCACGCGTGTCAGTTCCCCTGACCACCATCAGTAGCGATCTAGCGCTCGCCTGATGTGGACCACGATCTCCGGTAGCTGAGTCTTGCCGTAGATCTTCCTCCTGCTCGCCAGCGCTCACCTTTACTTCTGTCCTTCTGTGCGCCAGCTTTCTTCGTTTGCCAGCGCACATGTGCGCGCCCTTCTTTGCCACGCACCAATGAGCGCCAACGGTTTTCTGACCGTCTAGGATCGCCTGATTAACAGCTGGCTTCTGCACTACCTGCGCGTCAGCGCTCACCAGCTCACCACCGAACGCCTGTTGATCCACATCGCCAGCGGTCTTCCTCACCCACGCGGCAGCGCGTTTCCTCGCCATCGCGCCAACGCTTGCGTTCGCCGCCTCGGACACGCGCTCATTCACCTGCCCACCCTCTTGCCCGCGCGACCGCTCGCCTGGGCACCCGCGCGACTGCTCGCCTGCGCGACCGCTCGCCTGCGCGCCCGCGCGACCGCTCGCCCGCGCGCCCGCGCGACCGCTCGCCCGCGTGCCTGCCCGCCCGCCCGCTCGCCTGCTCGCCTGCTCGTCTGCGCGCCCGCGCGATCATTCGCCTGCGCGTCCGCGCACATGGTCTCCAATGCTCGCCTGCTCGTCTGCGCGCCCGCGCGATCATTCGCCTGCGCGTCCGCGCACATGGTCTCCAATGCTCGCCCGCGCGCGAACCAACGGTATTCCATCGCGCGAACAGATGGTTTCCGTCGCGCGATTCGACGGTGTTCCGTCGCGCGAACCGACGGGGTTCCGTCGCGCGAACCGACGGTGTTCCGTCGCGTGAACCTACGGCGTTCCGTCGCGCGAACCTACGGTGTTCCGTCGCGCGAACCTACGGTGTTCCGTCGCGCGAACCGACGGTGTTCCATCGCACGAACCTACAGTGTTTCTTCGCACGAACGTCGGCTTAATTCTTGCAGTATCCATTGCTCGTCTATGGGTTATCGCTCGCCAACCACCAGCTCTCGCCCTTCCTACCACGCTCGCCCTTCTTCTGCGCTCCTTCGCTCACCTTCGTTTGCGTTCCTGCGTGACCGCGCATGGGCGCTTCCACGTTCGCCCACGCGCAAATCATTGATTTACCATCGCGCGAGCTCCAGGGCGATTGCGACTACGATTCCCATTGGGGTTTTCGCAGCATGGCCAGCCCTGGCGAGTTCTTCTGGAGCGTATTTCCAGAACACAGCCTCACCCCGTAAACGCAGAGCATGGCACTTGCAAGAATAGGAAGAATCATCAGGGAGGTCTGAGCAACACTCATCTTTCCAGAACCTGGGTTAGCCCTTCCCCGTCAGTCCCTGGAAGGATTTTTGGCGGGGGGCTTTCCGTTCGAGATTTCTCCATCGGCCAAGGGGTGACTGCTTACCCCTTCCTCTACCCCACCTCGTGTAGGGGGCTTACCAGGTCCTTTCCCTCCTCGGTTACGGCCCGAGGTTTGGTTCAAGGAAGCTACAGGAAGATCATGGGTACTTTCCTCCTCTCGGGCTCAGGCACCTTGGCGTTTCGTCGTTAAGTATCTAACTTGCGGCAAGCTCGATGTTGGACCATCTGGACGCGCTGACCGAGGGCTTCCTTTCAGGTGTCTCATCCGTGGATGTCGACAACCTCAGATACCCTTCCATCCTTGAGAAGAGTTTGTTTGTGCCCAAGGACAGAGACTTAGACAGCGGCTGTGCGGAGGAAATCGACTTCCGTTTTCACTCCTCCAAGGCGCTTTCTTCCAGACTCTGCAAGGCTCCAGCGCCTTTTTCTTTCAACCACGTCGGCCTAGGTTATCGGCTACGACAACTGAGACAAGGTGTCCAATTGCAGTTTCCTCCTGTCAGGAACAGATGGCACAGGAGGCTCCCCCGGGGGGGGGGGGGGGGGGCATAGTCCTAAAGGGAGCGGCAGAGTTCACGAACTCTAGGATTGGCATCCCCCCCCTTTGCAGGTTTCTCGCTGGGAGGATGCTTAAGGTTTCTCATCTGGATGACAGCTTCCCGATGCCCATTCCCGCACGATCTCTGTGATCAGCCAAGGATATCGCTCCTGCCGTCTCTGTTAGCGAATTCAGTGTCTCTGAACCTCTATGCCAAAGGGTCGGCAAGAGTTGCCCGTTTGGGCAGAATGAGCCATACCTTAGGAGAAGGTCCTCCATAGGATCATCGACGGCTTCACCCCCGGCTTCTTCAGTCGATCCTTTCTTGTAAGGAAGTATCTGAGTCGGGAGTTCCTTAGTTGACCTCTCAGCCCTGATCAAGTTTGTCGAATAAACTTCGTCCAGCGTAGAACAGCAGAATCGATCAGACTGGTAACGAGGCGACAGGACTCCTTAAACCCTGGATCGGAAGGACGGGTACTTTCAGTTCCCATTCCATCCATCTTCCAGGGAGCTCGTGGAATTCAGCCTAGACTGCAGGTATTCCTGCTTATGATGCAGTGTGGCGATCCTGCCGTGGCATCACAGGTTTTTTTCCCCAGAGAACTCTCCCTGCTTTCCTCATGGCCGCTCAGGTGCAGGCTTCCGCCTCCTTCGCTTTTTGGAGGGCTGGTCAACTCCGGTAGGCTCGGGTTCGACCTTCTTCAGCGCCGGGACAAGCTTCCGGATGCTTACCATGAGTGTGGGTTCATGGTATTTTGCTAGGAGCCTTCTCTCTTCTGCCTCAACATCTGGAGTATCTGGCCATGATATTGAGTCAACGGCCTTACCACGTTGGAAACCCCGCTTCTCGTCCGTCCAGCGAGGTTAAGCAACGTCGGTTCTGGTCGGTACTTGAATGGGTGACCACCTGGGGACGCCAGATTCTGTTGCCACCTCCTCCGAGCCTTCCCTTCAGTTGACTGTGGCAAGGCTGAGGAGAGTCGCAGTACCTGTTCTCAGTCAAGCAGAGCTTTCAGCCCTACCTTGGAACGTTTCCTAGTTCTCCTTTCCTCATTGACCCGTCTATAGTTCCGGTCGCCTCAGGATAAGTTCCATGTGGGCTGGTCCAAGTTCCGGTGGTTTCAGGCAACGATTAACCGGACTTCCTGGCCCCTATGGGACCAGCGGAACTATTAGACCTGCAATGGGTGTTGACCTATGGAACCTCTTAATGGGAGTGGATATTCTCGTCCTTTCCCCACATTCTTGATGCTGTTCTCGGACTCGTCAAAAAAAAAAGGGGGGGGGGGGGCATGTTCCGGTCCAGGCCTATGGTCAGGACCTGAAGGATACCTCTCCATCATTCAGGCAGGCTTAGGGGCCGTAGTCTGGCCCCTCTACAGATCCTACAGCTCCTGCCGAGTCGCTCCGTGCGCATCGACTTCATGATTCTGGCGTGTTCTAACCAGCAGGGGACGCATTTTCACACCTTCACATCTTGCAGTAGAGATACCGAGATGATTGAGATACTCTCAGTACCACCATCGGCTCTCTCATTCCAGGCAGAGGAATGTTCTCTCCGACTATCCGAGCAGAGCCTCGTAGAGAGAGTGTACCTGGGGGTCTTTGGCCTTGAGTAACCAGCAAGTCCTGGTCTGGGGGACCTGATCGCGACAGCTTGGAACCTCAAGCTTCCGCTGTTCTTCCCCCCAGTCTCAGACCCCGAGACTCTGGCAAGATGCATTCCGGTGATGGTGGAACAACTTCGACGCCTGCGTCTTCCCTCCTTTTTGTCTGTGGAGAATGGGTCTCAACAAGACCAGGTTGTCTGTCAACCTTTCAATGGGAGAGCTCCACTGGGACTATGCGCAGAACGGTTTCTGGACCCTCTGCTTCCCCTGACGGAACTCCCGGGAGAGCTTCTCCCACGGCACAGACTACTCAAACAACCACACTGCAACATCTTTCACGAACTGGAGCGTCGCTTCGGCTTCATGCCTGGAGACACTACGCCTCCTCCTCAAGAAGAGACAACCCGCTACAGTCGCGGGACGGAGGTTGCGTCATCTGCGATAGTCATCTTCAGGGGTCTTCCAGGCGAAGTGAAGAGTCTTCGGTGGTTGGTGCCGTGGGAGATATACCTCTTCCCTTGAGGCCTCTTCTCCAGCAATAACGGTCTTATTGCCTTTCGGCGGGAGGAAACTCCTTTCCGCTCTCGGCAATGAAGCCTGTCTCTCGGCCTTTCCCTGACCTTCAGGCTTAAAGGAATAACTTTTTCCTGCCCGCTGGATCTTTCCTCGCTCATGCGAAGCTACGATCGTCCCTGCCCTAGTCGGAGTGAGACCTCCAACTTGGAGCATGGCTCGGACTTTTTAGTCCATTAAGAGATCTTCTCAAGACCCTTTACGACAGGCCTCGGATTGTATTCCGTCTTGGGTCTCCTGCTCACTCTGGCCGCGGCCAGTGTGTAAGCAATCTTCTTGGTCTCGTACTACTCCGCCCTTTCTAAGGAAGAGGGGGAGGCAACATTCAGGTTTGCTCCTGAGTTGTTGGCTAGACTCAGAATCTTGGGGTCCCGGCCCTTCGGTCCAATTCCTTCAAGATTTCGAGTCTCCATTCTGTATCTGATGTCCCAAAACCTTCTCTTTCTTGCCAGTAAAGGAATCGAGAGGTTAGCTTTGGGAACAGCTGCAGTTTGTCCTCAGTTGCAGCCGATTTGGGAGCACAAGGAGGACACGGGGGAGAGTCACCAGTATACCTCTTCAGCTCGGACTCAAGGACATTCATCTCGACCTGTCTCCAGACCCTCCCCCGTCACGTCGCCCTACAGCACGATGTTGGATACATCGCAACGTCCCTCGCCTTCGAGTAATACTACTCTGTGACGCAGGTGCTACAAGCTGGAGTCTGGAAGCGTCTAATGACCTTCGCAGCCCGCTTCCTGCAGGGCGTGACCCACAGGAGTTTCGATACGTTTTCTATCGCTCTGTGGTGGCTACACAACAGCTGGTCTAACCTCAGGCTCCTTTTTGGACAGGTAGCAGAAAGTTGAGGGCATTGTTATCAGGTTTTAGTCTGCATGAACGATAGACGTATGTCTGGCCCTTATTTCTTTGTTCATCATCCCCTCTACGGGGAAGCAGCATCCTGGTCTCTGCATAGCTGACCTCGAACCTCTGCAGGTAAATCATGCTTCCTTGTGTTCCGAGTATTGAGTCAATACTGTCGCGTCCCCCATACCCTGACGAGGTGGTATTGGGAACGTCCTAACCCAGAGTTCCTTCTGGAACTCCAGGTCAATTGCCTAGGACGGGTCACACTTCTTCCTTCACACACAAGCTTATGTAGGACACACGGTTCCTTGCGGAGCAAGGAACTTGTGAGGTGCAGGGACTCCTTTCAGTATGGCTGGGGACTTTCCACCCTACCTAAGGGGTAAGTCACCCAATGTAAATAGCGTGGTTTGTATTTCGGTTACGGAACAAATGACAAATTCGAAGATAATTTGTATTTTTCCTAACCATACAAACCTTAGCTATTTACACATATTTGCCCGCCAGCCCTGTCCCCCAAGACAAGTCCTACCTCTAAGTGAAAGTGAGCATTCACCTGTGTGTGAGGGGGGGGGAGGGGTAGCTAGCTACCACTCCCCTAACCCCCCGCTAAGTAGCGCGGGGGTAATACACCCTCGTTAAATTCTAATGGCTCGCCATTTCAGCTGCGCTAAAAGGTAAACCCAATGTAAATAGCTAAGGTTTGTATGGTTAGGAAAAATACAAATTATCTTCGAATTTGTCATTTTTCCTAACAATACAAACCTTAAGCTCTATACAAATATTGCCCGCCAGCACCTATACCCCCTGCAAATCCTGCTGCCTGCACTCAAAAGTGACGAAACAACACAGGTCTGTGTGTGTGACCGGAGTAGCTAGTACTACCCCTAAGCCCCCACTAACAAGCGGTGGGTAGTTACACCTTGCTGAAAGTCTTATGGCTAGTCTTCCAGCTTCGCCGAAAGTATAATCCCTAATGAAGAGCTCAAGGTTTGTATCGTTAGGAAAAACACAAATTACTGTAAATTTGTCATTTTTTATGAATACCAATAATCATTCTCTTCCAGCTCTCCATCAGGTACCTGTCGACGGTACCCAATGTAAGGGTATGCCTAAGCGGCCTTCTTCCGAACCTTGACATGCCATAGGCGTAGGATGGTAAATTACCTATCAAATCCCTTTGTGTTCCTGTAATGGTGTCAGAGAATGCTTGGTGAGGATAGAGGATTGTGGATTACTTGTTAGACTTAAGATCATTAGCAGGGAGACCAGGAATATTACTTTTTTCAGTCTATCGGGTTCATGGAGGGATGATGAGATTAGGCAGACTTGTGAATTAGTGTAGAGTTTATTCCTCAAATTATGAAAAGGTCCAGTCCCCGTCCTCCCCTGAATTAATTTCTTAAGGAATCTTCTCGGAAGTTTCCTTTCAATCGCATATCTGTTTTTACTTATACTCAACAGACGCTCTCTTTGGTCAAATGTTTTGGATAAGGTCTATAATTTGCTTCACATTATTATCATTATTATTTCTAGCTGAGCTTCTACCTTGCTTGAAAGGGCTGAGTGCTTTAAGACCAATGCCTCAACAGGGGATATAGTAATAGCTCTGCGGGGAATGAAAATAGGGCTCAAGAGAAGTAATGAGTAATTGATATAAATAATTTTAAGACCTGTAACAATGTTGAACAGATTGGTCGTATTAGCATAAAGAGTCTTTTGTCGGCATTTTCAACAGGAAACTTTCTATGCTAGTTAAAATTCTGAAGTTTTTCCTGTTCAATTGCATGATTATGGAGATCATTACATAATCTATTCTTAGCAGTTATTATGTCTTCACCTCTGTGAATTATAGCCTGTCTCCATGGCTCTTGGCAACCTTTTTGCTTGGGTCCACTGGTATTGGAAGGATAAGTTGTCAGGCAGGAGACTTGATTTTTTTCCCTTCCCCACATGGGTTTGTTAATTTGCATTAGCTAGCTAAGTTTAGGACATCATCTTTGCCATTGAGTTAGTGGATCTTAATGTGACGGGATCGTTAGGTTAGGTTTAAATTCAATCCTTGTTACTCTTTTCATAGCCAAACCGAAGTTAAGCGGTTATCGCCTTAAGACTCTAAGGGATAATGTTGCCAGTAACTCTTGGTTCCTTGCTCTTCGAATTTAGACATCACACGAGGCAAACGACAATGGCTAATGCTGTTGTTTGGTGGATGAACATTGGGCTGTGTCGTCTGTACCCCCGAATGTCACCTAACACCAGACTGGCAGACTAACCAGGGGCTTTTTGTTGTTGAATGAATCGCTGCCTGCCAACGCCTAGATGTCACTTGGCAGCATCTCCTTCGGGAGTCAGGCGGCAGATGTTCTCAGATAGTATTGGCGACCTTGGCTTGCATTTGTAATAAGTTCAAGTTGCCTAACCCTGAGATATTTGGTCAGTCTAGGGACTTACTTCATGCACATAAGTCTCCTACTACCTGTTCCCACTCATTTTGTGTATGAATTTGCTTCATCTTCTGATATTCAGAGGTTGAGTGCTTGATATGTGTTTTGTTCTCTGTTGGTGACAACATTGCCAATAAAGTTACACCAGACCAACAGACTGAGTAGACGCTCATTCCGTAGGCTTGAGTCGTCTCCTACCAGTGTCCCTTATGTTTTCTGATCTGATGACTTGGGTTACGTTGGCTTTCCCTCAGGTCTCCTCACACTGAACTAAGCGACCAGTTCAGATGCTCATTTCATGGAATGGGTTGTCTCTTACCAATGGTCCTTCCATCTGGAAACATTCGCCTTGCAACTGAATTGACATATGGTATGCTGGTTGGTGTTGGCTCCTTGAGATGTGTTGTCACCTTATCTTCCCCATCCCCTTTTGGCCTAACACCAACCCAAGTGGTCTTTAGACAGTAATGAGTCGTCTCTTTCCTGTTCCCATTCTACTTGGCGACAGTCACCTAACATGCAGGCTACTCGAACCATACTGGTCTCTCCCGGTGACTTGTGGAATTGGAAGCTGTCCTCAGTCACTACCTTTAATTGCCTGTTAGGTATTTGTCCTTTCCTTGTCCCTTTTTCTACATCTATACTCACTCTAATCTTAGAACTCAAAGGTATGTTATCTTATCGAGAGACCTTTGTGCCTGCGATAGCTAGTGTATTCATTTATACATTTGCTATCCGGAATTCATGTTTTGAGAGAATGTTTATGGGAGCAAATCCTTCCTGAGTCTGATTCTTTGCTGCAAGACAAGAGAGAAGTTTTTGGAGTATTTGGCTTTCCAATAATTCTCTCTCTCTCTCTCTCTCTCTCTCTCTCTCTCTCTCTCTCTCTCTCTCTCTCTCTCTCTCTCTCTCTCTCTCTCTCTCTCTCTCTCTCTCTCTCATATATACCTAGACTTTCAAAAGGCTTTAGACAAAGTTCCTCATGAAAAATTAATGGTCAAAATTAGAGCACGAGGCATCATTGACCAGCCAGCGGAATGGATCGAAGATTGGCTAACAAACAGAAAACAGACAGTTGTAATCAATATAGAAGCTTCAGGGTGAGCAGCTGTTACAAGCAGAGTACCTCAAGGATCCGTCCTTGGCCCATTGCTATTTCTGATTTACATTAACAACATTGATTTAGGATTAACTAGTAGAATAGCCAATCTGCCGATAATACTAAACTAGGCATAAATGCTGCGAACTCGGGAGACGTAGAAGTCTTAAGAGAGGATCTAATGAAGCTAGGAGGATGGTCCAGAAAATGGCAAATGCATTAAAACTGTGGGAAATGTAAAGGCATGCACATGGGTTATATTAACCCACAATCAGATTAATCACTGCGGGGTAATGAAATAGTGTGTTGACCAGGAGGAAGATCTTGGTATTACTATCAGCAAGGATTTGAAGTTCATCAAACAGAGCACAAAAGCTGAAAAGAAAGCAAAAAAACTAATAGGTTGCATTAAGAAACAATTCAAATACAGAAATAAAGACACTACTACAGCTGTACACATCACTAGTAAGACCCCATCTCGAATATGGAGTCCATCTAGAAGGATATAGATAGACTGGAAGCAGTACAAGCTAGGGGCACCACACTAGTTCCAACACTAAGGCAATTTGGATATAGACAGAGGATGGAACGTTTGAACTTCTTTGATCTACAGACTCGACGACTAAGGGGACAGTTAATAGAGGCATTCAAAAGTCTTAAAGGAATAACAAATGTAGATTACAATAATCTATTCACGCTTAGCACAAATCAATCCAGAGGTAACAGATACAAACTGGAATTGAAACGATAAAACACCATTCTATGTGGCAATTTCTTTACATACTGTACAAAATAGCAAATACTTGGCATGGCAGGAAATGTATCCCAAATTGGGATCGCTTTTTTTTTAAATCTTTTTTTTCTCGCGTTCAGTTTTTTTGAAAAGCATTTGCATTGAGGCTTTTGTTTGTGCATCAATATTATATGCCTCTGGAAGGCTCTCAGTCGGGTGATGATGATTGAACGAAAGAAAACAGGTCCATTTTCTTTTGTTTAATCATGATGTCTTCAGACCATGTGGTAAGTGTTTTCATGGATACTTTTAATGTTCTTTTCTCTTCCATTGGAAGAATCAGGGTTTTTCATCCCTCCACTGTTTTCCCCTTCAATTTTTTATCCCTACTCTCTCTCTCTTGGTAAGCATACAGTACATTAACTCGACTCCCCAATGTGATCAGCTTTGGAATGTTTCCACACAACTAATGATGCAGACATTTTCGGAACCTTTTCACCTTTGCTTGTTATTGCGGATTTAATTAGCAATTTCTTGCTTTTCAGTAGCTCCTTTTCTTATTTAATTGGGCTTTTGTAGTTAAGTGAGACGTCCTGGAATATCCACCCTTTGCTATCTTAGAACTTCTATTCAACATATCTAAGAGAATTGTACTGCCAACAATTGTGTCCACATAAGAATAGTTGCAGATTGTTTCAAATTATAGGAACCAAGATGCATGTCCACTGTAAGATTAAGTACTTTGAATTATGCAGCTCCAAGTCATTACAACAAGCTCATACTAGACATTCTAAAGACTGAAGATATTAAGGATTTCAAAAGGAATTTGAACACTTTCTTGTTTTCTAAGTGCTTCTATATGTGGAATACGCTGTATAATTCTTTATATATAAAACTGTATGTGACAAACAGATCTTTTAGGTCTGGCAAGGCACAGGGTATCCATGTGTGACAGGACCTGGGGATCAACCTTTTAAGTAAATTAAGTAAAGGAGGATTACTTAGTTGTCCGGTGAGAACCTTTCATATTCTTTTGTAGAGCAGCCAAAGTTCTTAGTTGCCCTTGTTGCTTTTTAGTCTCTTTGTTGGTTTTTGTGACTTTTTCTCTAAAATGTGATTTCATTCTTTCAGAGAGACGCTTGGCCGAAGGGGGATCCTGGGTGTTAATAGGTGACTAGGATCCAGGACACCACACTCTCAGGGTCTTGGCTACAACGGTGGTTCTTCCGTGAAGCAACAGGTATTCTGCTGGATGTTGTTGGTGACCAAGGGCTGTGTGAAGCATCCCCCATTTCTGTCTGACACATTACCAGCAAGACAGCTAGGCTCCCTCCTGGAGACGCAGTTACCAACTATGCCTTTTCCCTTCGCTTATTATATCATTCTAAGGAGTGGTTCGACATTCGTTAATGCCTTTCTGTTCAGCGCCTTTGAGGATTTAGTGACAGGTCTTATATTGGCAACTGTTTCGATCCTAACTCTCTCTGCACCTGCTCCTTTTGGCCGTCGAGTGCTAGAAAGTCTCCTTTCTGTGCACTTTCTCTTAGCACAGTGCCTTGATGAATTAGGCGAAAGGGGTAGTCTGTGGCCTGTGTTGGTGACTTGGGTCTCGGGTGACGTTCCTTCGTGTCTTCTAACACTGAAACAATAGCTCGGTCTTGGTACTCATTCCACTGGAATGAGCTTTCTCCTACTCACACACTTGGCAACAGCACTTTGTTGAGTCTGGCGACAAGGTGGTTCGCTGCCTGTGGCAGCAACACTGATTTTTCCCCCTCCACCTATGTTGTCCTAGACACTCCAACCATCCCATAATGAGACATAGGTAGTCTACCCTCAAGTAGACTCTTCTTTCATTCCAGGTAGTTCTTTCCTAACTTTCAGATCGGCTGTCTTAGTATTTAAAATACTTATATTTTGAAACTTCGCATAAGCGAATCTGTTCCCTAGGACAGAACATTTGGAACTTATGCCAGTTATTGGAAATGAAGAAATACAGACCTACAGTGAACCCTCGTTTATCGCGGTAGATAGGTTCCAGACCCGGCCGCGATAGGTGAAAATCCGCGAAGTAGTGACACCATATTTACCTATTTATTTAACATGTATATTCAGACTTTTAAAACCTTCCCTTGTACGTAGTACTGTTAACAAACTACCCTTTAATGTACAGAACACTTAATGCATGTACTAACATACCCTAAACTAAAACAGGCACAAATATTAAGGGCGACTTTATATCATGCGTTTCCTAAACACGCCAAAAAGCACGATAAAAAATGGCAACCAATGTTTTGTTTACGTTTATCTCTGATTATAATGAAGAAACAAACGCATTTACACATCTGTGTATAGGTTAGTTTCTGCATCGATTATAATGATTATTCAGTACAGTATGTTGATTTGGTTATTACTAATGTTTTACTTAATTTTTCTTAGGACTTCCAAATGAAATGTTTTTCTTTATGACGCCGCCTGAAACGACGGCGTCATAAAGTACGCTCAGTAAACAAACTAAGGAATTTAACGCGCATGATGAAAGTGATAAATAATGGTATTACAGTAAAAGCTTTAATAAAATGTTATTACAAATATTATTTACCGTATCTATATAAAATCATACATACATAGCAAAGCAGGAAACAATCTACGAGAGAGAGAGAGAGAGAGAGAGAGAGAGAGAGAGAGAGAGAGAGAGAGAGAGAGAGAGAGAGAGAGAGAGAGAGAGAGAGAGAGAGAGAGAGTTGTTTTACATACGTAAATGTAAATTTAAACAAAAAAAAATAGCCCCATTTCATATAAAATAGATTACAAATATTTTACTCTATCATATTACAGTAGTCTGTATAATACTGTAAAGTTCAGTACAGTATGTTGTTGATAAAGTCGTGGCGATGAAATTCTCACGAAACCAAAACACGCCATTTGAGTACAACAGCTGATTCTCTCTCTCTCTCTCTCTCTCTCTCTCTCTCTCTCTCTCTCTCTCTCTCTCTCTCTCTCTCTCTCTCTCTCTCTTCGTGTTATACAATACTTACATTTAGATGAAGAAACTAAAATTAGTTTTCTTAGTGTCAATTAAATACGAAACGAAATAATTAGGCCGAGTCTACATCCATTTCAATCATAGCTAAAAATACGGCATCCGATTTCATCAGCAAACCACTATTTTTTGGGAAATATCATTTTATTCTAGAAAATTGCCACTCTTTAAATAGTTAATTGCACATTAAGAAAGCGTGTACTTTTGTTTTTAAATTTCGGGTTTGTTTTAAAAATCGAGTATTGTTGACTTCTTTTTTTTTTTACTTTTGGCTGTGATTAGATCTGCTGTCATCTAGCTGCTGCTCTTGAGTGTGTACGAATACACTAACAAAGTATCATTTATACCATTTCTTAACTTATTCAAACTGTCTACAGTATACAGTTGATATTACATAAGCACCAATGTGTTATAACCTATCAAATATTTTTGTTTATTACATTTAAACCTCTCTCTCTCTCTCTCTCTCTCTCTCTCTCTCTCTCTCTCTCTCTCTCTCTCTCTCTCTCTCTCTCTCTCTCTCTCTCTCTCTCTCTCTCTCTCTCTCTAACAAATGATATCTTTGTTGCTCCTCAAAGTTTCATTTATATTGAAAATCAATCACGATTCAATTTTCCTTACTTTCTCCAATCTCGCACAATCGATCACATCGCGGTATTTTCGATATTTCTGGAAAATCCGCGATATATGTATATACATGGGTTATGAAAAAAATCCGCGAAGTGGTGAATCCGCGATGGTCGAACCGCGAAGTAGCGAGGGTTCACTGTATTTGTCGCTTCTAAGGAATCTCAGTCATAGGAAGGAGGTCTCAATTGCTAATATTAATCAATGTTCTTCAGTCGAGTTCTAGACGCAACGAATCATTCGGGCTGCGCTCGTATGTTCGTCCCGCTTTGGCGGTCTAGGTTACTGGTTCGTAGATGGACATGATTATGCGTACATTACCTGTCCAATCACCAACATACAAGGTACCTGCATACCTGAGTTTCATCAAAATTAGAGAAAAATGGATATATGATAAACCTGAAACTTTGACCAAAACACCATATGACAAAGTTGAATGGTGATTAAAGCTCTTAACTAGATGAAATATCTGCCAGAGATATTTTTCATATATCCTAGTGACTTTTAGCTTTGTGCAAGGAAATGATTACTGTACAGTTTTTAATTGCCATTTTAAAAGTTTGTTAGATAGTGTGCCAATACAATTCTATAACTTTGGGGTCAGAAGTTATATTTATTTGTTCTTCAGAAACTATTTTACACCCTGCTCAAAGATCTAAGGATCCCAGAGATTTTTCACTTATAGTTTTTCTCTTTTCAGAGCTAGTAGCACGGAAACTCATCCATTTCGGGTTGCTTTAGCACAAATGACATCAATATCTGATAAGAAAGAAAACTTGGCTACTTGTGAAGACTTATTGAAGAAAGCTGCAGCAGCTGGAGCAAAGGTATGTATTAATGAAGCTCAATTTTTTTAAAATCCCTGTATTCTGTATTGCAATTTTGTAATATACCCGAACTTGAAATTTCAAAACTGAATTTGAAAACTTAAGTTTTCAATATTAATCTTACCCGATAATCATGTAGCTGTCAACTCTGTTGCCCGACAGAAATCTACGGTCGGGATACGCCAGCGATCGCTATACAGGTGGGGGTGTACACAACAGCGCCATCTGTGGTCAGGTACTCTAGTACTTCTTGTCAACACCACCTCAATTTTTCCTCTGTCGTGCCGCCGGCAAGACCTACATGGATACGCTGTTGATTTTGGAGTCTTTTGTTCACGTTTTGGTGATGTATTTGCTCTGAAATTTAGCCTTCGCTGTTCAGGAAGCTTTATCATTAGCTTAGCAAGTTTTTGGAATTAATTTGATTTAATTTTGGTGACGAAGAGAGTATGAACTCTCTTTCACTTTTAAATGGCCGACCCTTCCCTTAGACGGAAGTGTTGGTGTCGAAGAGAGTATAGACTCTCTTTCTTTATTTTGCTTAACAAAGTTATAGATTTATTTTATATCTCTCCGCCTTTTACAGGCCTCTTCGATTAACTTCCTTTTATTATAAACTTATTAAAATTAATTTTTATGTTTATATGCGACCTTTCCTAATAGTAGGCGGTCTTTTCTTGGAACCGAAGTTAATTAACATTGAGCCCGTCATATCGTTTTTACCTGTTAAGATTTTATGCTATTTTATGTTTTTGAAAGAATTTCTTTGATAGTCTCGTACTGTTTTCAAAGTTGAACTAACGTTTTGTTTTGTCTCCGCAGTTGTTGACGTTCAGAACGTTCAACTTGCGCTCTATCGTTACGATAGAGAGAGAGTATTCACGGTTTCACGTTGCAGTAGAGTAAACCGATTTTAGCGTTTTGTTCATTCTTTCTTAGCTTAAATGGTTTTAATTCTAATAAAGGAACTTTTTATTTGGGAAATCTTTCAGTTTTTTTCCTTTAACAATAATATGTTTTAACGATTTTTATAATTGGGCTCATCTCTCAGGTTCTAAGTCAAGAGAGAGAGAGAGAGAGATAGAGACGGAGGGAGAGAGAGGAGGATAAACGTTTCGTTCAAGCGGGTAACGTTGTTATCGTTTTTGCTCTTCTCCCTAGTCTCTTTAGGGGAAGAAGGTAAACGTTTCTAGAGTTTTATTCTTGTTCCCAGGCTTTATGCGGTGAGAGATTTTAAACGTAGTTTATTTGATCTAGTGTTTAGTCTCTTTTCCAGCCACTGAATTTTTTATCTTTCATTATGTTTTTCTGTTACATTGTAATACTGTTTTCGCAATTACTTACTTTTAATGAAGGATAGAATTGCGTGTTTCAGGTACAAACCACTTAAAGTTTCGAGTTCAGTGAAATAAGTGCAAAGAGAAATTCAAAAGTGATAAAGTGATAAGCGCAAAGTGTTACAGTGTTGCGTTCGAGGGTTCGTCTGTTCGTGCCAGTTGTTCGCCTAGTCTGGGACCTCTTACAAGCTCCCAAGCCCAGGGGAGAAGTAACGTCGAAGGACTTATGGGTTCATCAGGCCTTGATCGACGAACAGACGTTTCCCTCCGTGGTTTCGGGTGTACCCACTCACGTAGCCGACGTGATCACCCCACCCACACAAAGACGAGAGAGCCCATTTATTCCTCGTCTGCGGAAGAGGTTTCTCGCAGAAACCATGGACCAAATCTTGCAACTTTTAAGTGCAAGTCGGTCCCTTCCGCGCAAGTCCAACTCCTAGGTGTAGCCATTAGCACTGGGTCAGTTCGGACTTGCTGCAGTACGACAACTGCACACCTCCCAGAGAGGCTAGGTGGTTCCGCAACAGGCAGTAACTCCGTCTGTTGCCGCACCAGCTGTTTTAGACCCTCAGTCTCAACGGACAGTAGCTCCGTTTGTTGTTGTCTTTCATAGACCCTAGTGGTCCATGCTGCAGACTATACAGTCTCAGCTTGCTCCTTCATACAGGAGTATCATGCTGGAAGGTTGACAATGTAGCCTGTTAACCTACAACCCGCCGAGGTTGTGCGCTCAGCAGATACTACGGCTGCCTGCTCCCACCCTCCACCTGTGAGAGCTTCACCTCCGATGCGCAGTCCACCCTGCCAGACGCATGTTCTTGCTGCGCCTCCTGCTTTCATGCGTGAGTTGCCGCATCGGGAGTTGCCGGGTTCCAGCACTATGAGGCAACCTCCTCAACCCTTGAGGCAGGAGCCTCATGCTATGCGGCAACCTCCTCTACCCATGAGGCAGGAGCCTCATGCTATGAGGAGCCTCATGCTATGCGGCATCCTCCTCAACCCATGAGGCAGGAGCCTCATGCTATGCGGCAACCTCCTCTACCCATGAGGCAGGAGCCTCATGCTTTGCGGCATCCTCCTCAAGCCATGAGGCAGGAGCCTCATGCTATGCGGCAGCCTCCTCAACCCATGAGGCAGGAGCCTCATGCTATGAGGAGCCTCATGCTATGCGGCATCCTCCTCAACCCATGAGGCAGGAGCCTCATGCTATGAGGAGCCTCATGCTATGCGGCATCCTCCTCAACCCATGAGGCAGGAGCCTCATACTATGCGGCGACCTCCTCTACCCATGAGGCAGGAGCCTCATGCTATGCGGCATCCTCCTCAACCCATGAGGCAGGAGCCTCATGCTATGCGGCATCCTCCTCAACCCATGAGGCAGGAACCTCATGCTATGAGGAGCCTCATGCTATGCGGCATCCTCCTCAAACCATGAGGCAGGAGCCTCATGCTATGCGGCAACCTCCTCAACCCATGAGGCAGGAGCCTCATACTATGCGGCATCCTCCTCAACCCATGCGGCATGAGCCTCATCCCTTGCAGCATGAGCCTCATCCCATGCAGCATGAGCCTCATACCATGCAGCATGAGCCTAATCCCATGCAGCATGAGCCTCAGCCCATGCAGCATAAGCCGCATGCCATGCAACACTGCATACCTTACAGCATGCTCTACATACAGCATGCTCTGCATACCTTACAGCATGCTCTGCATACCTTACAGCATGTGCATACCTTACAGCATGCTCTGCATACCTTACCGCATGCTCCTCAGTCACACATCTTTGGTTGTTGCCAACTCACAAGACTGTCAAGCAGTTTCATAACGTTGCCTTCTGGTCTGCTGCTTTTGCACCAGTGAAACCCTCACTGAGAGAACTTAGCTTTTCTCGGATATGGTTCCTGTAGATGAGAAAGTGCTATTCTCCCTCCTTCTGATATTCCCTTGAGGACTCTGTCATTTGGAGAGGAGCCTTAAGCTGCTTAGCCTCCTTTGGACTTTTATTTAAGCATAACATGCTTCCAGGGAGGGTAATGGTTCCGCTTCAGTCGCTAACCCCGTCTGTTGCCACACCTGCTCCCTTAGACCTTGAGCTTTGTTGCAAGACATGCAGTACAAGCTTAGTCCTTGTTAGAGGATTTTTTGTTTACGGAGTCAGTGTGTCACTGGGAAGACGTTCAACAACCAGCAGAAGTGACTTATTGTGACGCAGTGCGGCACCTCAGCAACCCGATAAGGAGTTGTCTGTACGACCCAGACAGTCTAGACAGTTTCGGGTTGTCGCTGTACTTCCTCGCTTCCCCATGGTTGACAGTTCACAGACTGTGCAGCAGTACCATGATCTTGTGTCCGGCTCCGTCAGACGACTGGCTTTTAAGAGCTCCCACAAGTCGTCGCTGTCTGGAGATTCTCAAATGGACTATGGATCTGACCAAGGAACTGGGCCTCCTGATCAATTTTGAGGAGTCCCAGCTCGTCCCATCCCAGACCATTGTCTACCTGGGTATGGAGCTTCAGAGTCGAGCTTTTCGGGCTTTTCCGTCGGCCCCAAGGATCTACCAAGCCCTAGAATGCATCCAGAGCATGCTGAGAAGGAACCGATGCTCAGTCAGGTAGTGGATGAGTCTAACAGGGACACTTTCATCGCTGGCCCTGTTCATCGTGTTAGGGAGACTCCACCTCCGCCCCCTTCAGTATCATCTAGCTGCTCACTGGATAAAGGACATGACGCTAGAGACGGTCTCAGTTCCTGTTTCCGAAGAGAGGAGGTCTACTCTCGCGTGGTGAAAGAACAGCTTTCTTCTCAAGGAAGTCTACCTTTGGCTGTTCAGAAACCCGACCGCCGTCTCTTCTCGGACGCATCAGACACGGGCTGGGGTGCGACTTTGGACGGACAGGAATGCTCGGGAACATGGAATCAGGAGCAAAGGACACTTCACATCAATTGCAAGGAGTTGTTGGCGGTTCATCTGGCCTTGATAAACTTCAAGTCCCTCCAGCTTAACAAGGTGGTGGAGGTGGACTCTGACAACACCACAGCCTTGGCTTACATCTCCAAGCAGGGAGGGACTCATTCGTGGAAGTTGTTCTAGATCGCAAGGGACCTCCTCATCTGGTCAAAAGATCGAAAGCTCACGCTGGTAACGAGGTTCATTCAGGGCGATATGAATGTCATGGCAGATCGCCTCAGCCGGAAGGGTCAGGTCATCCCCACAGAGTGGACCCTTCACAAGAATGTTTGCAGCAGACTTTGGGCCCTGTGGGGTCAGCCAACCATAGATCTGTTCGCTACCTCGATAACCTAGAGGCTCCCGTTGTATTGTTCTCCGATTCCAGACCCAGCAGCAGTTCACGTGGATGCTTTTCTGCTGAATTGGTCCCATCTCGACCTGTATGCATTCCCGCCGTTCAAGATTGTCAACAGGGTACTTCAGAAGTTCGCCTCTCGCAAAGGGACACGGCTGACGTTGGTTGGCTCCGCTCTGGCCCGCGAGAGAATGGTTCATAGAGGTACTGCAATGGCTGGTCGACATTCCCAGGACTCTTCCTCTAGGAGTGGACCTTCTACGTCAACCTCACGTAAAGAAGGTACACCCAAACCTCCACGCTCTTCGTCTGACTGCCTTCAGACTTTCGAAAGACTCTCAAGAGCTAGGGGCTTTTCGAAGGAGGCAGCCAGAGCGATTGCCAGAGCAAGGAGAACATCCACTCTCAGAGTCTATCAGTCTAAAGGGGAAGTCTTCCGAAGCTGGTACAAGGCCAATGCAGTTTCCTCAACCAGTACCACTGTAACCCAGATTGCTGACTTCCTGTTACATCTAAGGAACGTAAGATCCCTTTCAGCTCCTACGATCAAGGGTTACAGAAGTATGTTGGCAGCGGTTTTCCGCCACAGAGGCTTGGATCTTTCCACCAACAAAGATCTACAGGACCTCCTTAGGTCTTTTGAGACCTCAAAGGAACGTCGGTTGTCCACTCCAGGCTGGAATCTAGACGTGGTCCTAAGGTTCCTTATGTCATCAAGATTTGAACCTCTCCAATCAGCCTCTTTTTAGGACCTCACATTAAAAACTCTTTTCCTCGTGTGCTTGACAACAGCTAAAAGAGTAAGTGAGATCCACGCCTTCAGCAGGAACATAGTTTTCACATCTGAAACGGCTACATGTTCCTTGCAGCTCGGTTTTTTGCTAAAACGAGCTTCCTTCACGTCCTTGGCCTAAGTCGTTCGAGATCCCAAGCCTGTCCAACTTGGTGGGGAACGAACTGGAGAGAGTACTTTGCCCAGTTAGAGCTCTTAGGTACTATCTAAAAAGGTCATAACCTTTACGAGGACAATCAGAAGCCTTATGGTGTGCTATCAAGAAGCCTTCTCTTCCAAGGTCTAAGAACTCAGTTTCTTACTAATTCAGGCTTCTGATTAGGGAAGCACATTCTCATCTGAAGGAAGAAGACCTTGCTTTGCTGAAGGTAAGGACACATGAAGTGAGAGCTGTGGCTACTTCAGTGGCCTTCAAACAGAACCGTTCTCTGCAGAGTGTTATGGATGCAACCTATTGGAGAAGCAAGTCAGTGTTCACATCATTCTATCTCAAAGATGTCCAGTCTCTTTACGAGTACTGCTACACCCTGGGACCATTCGTAGCAACGAATGCAGTAGTAGGCGGGGGCTCAGCCACTACATTCCCATAATCCCATAACCTTTTAACCTTTCTCTTGAATACTTTTTATGGGTTGTACGGTCGGCTAAGAAGCCTTCCACATCCTTGTTGATTTGGCGGGTGGTCAATTCTTTCTTGAGAAGCGCCGAGGTTAAAGGTTGTGATGAGGTCCTTTAGTATGGGTTGCAGCCCTTTTTACTTCAGCACCTAAGAGTCGTTCAGCATCCTAAGAGGACCGCTACGCTCAGTAAGGAAGACGTACTTAATAAAGGCAGAGTAATGGTTCAAGTCGTCTTCCTTACCAGGTACTTATTTATTTTATGTTATTTTTGAATAACTAATAAAATAAAATACGGGATACTTAGCTTCTTGATTAACATGTACACTGGTTTTCACCCACCACCCTGGGTGTGAATCAGCTACATGATTATCGGGTAAGATTAATATTGAAAAATGTTATTTTCATTAGTAAAATAAATTTTTGAATATACTTACCCGATAATCATGATTTAATTGACCCACCCTTCCTCCCCATAGAGAACCAGTGGACCGAGGAAAAAATTGAGGTGGTGTTGACAAGAAGTACTAGAGTACCTGACCACAGATGGCGCTGTTGTGTACACCCCCACCTGTATAGCGATCGCTGGCGTATCCCGACCGTAGATTTCTGTCGGGCAACAGAGTTGACAGCTACATGATTATCGGGTAAGTATATTCAAAAATTTATTTTACTAATGAAAATAACATATTATTTATACACAAATGTTAATCACATTTTACAGAAGCTTAATCTATATAGGTGTCTTTAGAGACAATATAAAAGTTTCATGATTTTCAAGTGGCTGACCGTTGTTTGAAAAGCCAAGTCTTTCAATTGAAGACAGGGAGTTCTTGAATATTATAATTAAAGACTATATAAGAGATACTGCCCCTCTACCTTTTTGTACTAATAAACCTAGTCCAACAAGTAACTGAACATACGTCTTGAATCCACATATGGCACTTGAGTAATCTCCCTTAAAGTTTCATTTCTAATACTGTCCATACCATTTAACACCCAATATCCTTCTGAGGACTTTGTTCTCAAATCTACTAAATCTGTTGGAGATTGTTTCATTGTCATATCATGATTCATGTCCATACATTAACACTGATCTCTCTAAACTGATATATAGTTTGATTTTTATAAATAATTTCAGGCAATTTGATTTTCAAATAATACTTAACCTAGCCATTGTCTGATTTGCTTTTTTCAATCTTATGGCTAAACTCTAATTCCAAAGACCCTGTATTGGAAATCATAGTTCCTAAATATTTAAATGATTCTACCTCATTCATCCTTTCTCATTCCAATGATATATCATCTTCCATTGCATATCCTGTTCTCATCATCATCTCTGTCTTTCTTCTATTTATCTTTTGAATTCCACTGGACCAAAAAGCTAAACCACTAAGTTTAGCCTCGGGAAACAGGAATGAGGAAGATCAAGTTTCTCATTACTTTGCTTACTGCCAAGGACATCAGCCAAAAGGCTGACCTTTACCTTTGGAGAGTGAAGGATAGAGACATCTGGTTTAATTTAAAAGTGGGATGGTTAAGTGTACACCAAAGATTACAGATGTAAGGGTAGCCCACCGTTTGTACCAGGAAGTGTTTTTATGGTGAATTTTATTCCTTTTCAACTGAAGCATAACTTAGCTGAGTATACAATAGTTATTAAGGCAAATCTGATCTATTACCCTTCCATTACTGCTAGGTCTCCTGTTTCTCATAATAAGTGCTCTTATAATCATCATTGAACCAGGGTTTGTCTTTCATTCTGTTTTGACTCATGACTATAGATACACTTATCAATTATGTTGATCAAATTCTCATTCAAGAGAACAACAGGCCCCAACAATTTAAATACAGAAGAACACTCAAATTGCCATTTCAGTTTGCTTGAGTTTTTATATATATCGTATATGAGTATGACACATCAGGAACAGGCTTCTTAGTCCTAATTACTAAGGAAACCAAGGCATGATCAGACATCCCAACTGGAGAATCGACCGTAATTGTTATAATTCCTCATGAGTCAGTTTATACTAGGTCCAAGCAGTTATCAAACCTATGAGTAGCTTCACATATTATTTGCTCACAGCCTGCTACAAGAGGCAAAGTCCAAAGTTCTTAAGCCATGGCAATCAGTAGGAGAAATCACTCCCTATGGTGAGCATTGAAAACACCAACAAGCACAAAAGAGGTATTTCTGTCATCTTGTATCTTAGCCATAATGGCAAGATGACAATTGAAGTTAGAGTCATCCAAGTCTGGATTTCACTATATGGAACACACAAATTGTTATACCTAATACAAACTTTTATGACCTGAAAAAGTAGTGTTTCATTACTTATCTGCAACTTAAATGTGAAGTGGTATAGCTTCTTTTCTATAATGTCTAACCTCATTTCTTATTTGATTTTGATACAGCATATATCTTGCATAAGCATGTAAAGAAGTTAAGACTACATTTGAAGTAAGGAACAACAATTATTTTAAATTTTCTATATATTTTGCTTTACTTCTATGAATTTTGTTCATAGCCTGTATTATCCAAATGATTATGGTTTATTTCTAGATGGTGTTTCTTCCTGAAGCTTGTGATTACATAGCTAAAAGTAAAGAGGAATCCATAGAGATGGCAGAAAGTATTCATGGACCTCTAGTTACAAGATATTGCAACTTAGCATCATCCCTAGGCATCTGGCTGTCCTTGGGTGGTCTCCACATTAAGGTAATGTTAACCTTCTTTTTACATGATACGGCTAGCTAAATTGTTATTGTATAAAGTTATTTCATTGGTATCGTTATTTTTGGTGTTAGATGCTGTGTGGTCTCCAAGGATTTTCCTTTAATGCGTAGAATAGGGAATTCAAAATGGCATGATTTCCCAAAGAAATATTGTCTTCCCTGCTGAAGGACCAGTTTATCAATGTGCACGTCACATAGTCAGTGCGTATATAAGGGAGACCCATGGGTTTAGATTTAGTGATCCCATCACAGCTTTGCATTTGCTATGCTCAGGAACAGACTTAATCAAATTTACATATTTAAGAGGAACTCCATAATAATGCAGAACTCTCCACAAAATTGGCTTGTGCACTCTATCAAATGGACTAAGATAGGTGGATATATTTTGAAATGATAATCGTATTTGGGTCTTGTTCTATTCTCATCTCATATACAAACATGGAATGTGCATTATGGTTGGGTTTTATAGCTACCTTGCACAGTGGCTAATAGAGAAGCACAATTTCTTTGGTGGTAGTTTTTCTTAATCTCATTCTGGACAACAAAGAAGAAAGTGAACAAGAAGTTACACCACCAAGAATTAAAAAGATAATGAAAAGGTGTGTATCTCTGTGACAAGAATCACTCTGAGAAATTCAGTTTGTTGTACAAATACCGTATGTCCAAGGGATAAGATATGTTATAAAGCAGCCAATGGCTTTACAAGTTTACATTTCTGGTTCATTTAAGATGTTGACAACTAAGAATAGGAACTTTTTATGCCTTAGATTTGATAGGAATATATTTAGGTTTGTTCACAACCATATTGTTTTTGGTGCTAATTGTGGTTGACCATGTATAGATTAAAAAGCCAATCTTGTTCAATTGCTTTGGTTAAAAAGCAGAAAAGAATGAAAAAATAATAAAATTTAAATGAAAGGAGTTTTTTTTTCCTTTGGAGATTCAGTTCTCTGCAATATCCCATCTCATTGTGTAATGAAGAAAGTTTTGCAGTAAGTAAGGTTTTCATATTTTTTCAAGGAGGCTGATACTGGAAAATTTTCCTATTGTAAATTCCCATTTCCACAGAGCACTATATATAGCACATGTAAGTAACAGCTAATTTCCTCAACAACTGGAAAGAACAACAAGAAGGACTCACCTGAGAGAAGGGTGATGCTTGACTTTATTTTGTCTCAACAAACACATCAGATATGATATATTAAAAATTAACAACCATAGCTCTAGTCAACCAATTACTATGCCAAGGTGCTTTGACCTTCACTCTTGATCTCAAAGATGCTTATTGACACATCCATATTACTCTTCACTTTTGGTCTTAGGGTTTCAGCTAGTATGGAGTTTGTACAGGTTTTGATCTATGCCATATGATCTAAATATAACTCCAAAGGTATTCACAAAACTAGAAAAGTTAGTGATCAAATTACTCTGGTTACAGAGAGTTTAGAATTTAGATCATTGCTTGTTTGGACAACTGACTGGTCTGTGCTGAAAAGAGAGGTTTACACCTCGCATACATGATGTCTTTCAAGATCATCAGCACAGTATATACTGTAGGATTCTGTATCAACTTAATGAAATCAAGACTAGTTCTAGAGAAAGTATTATATTGGTTAGGTCTATGCTGGAACATGTCAAAATCTCCAAAGGCATTGCAAAAAATCCCCTTTTCCTCCAGGCAGTAATCGGAAAGGGGTTATAGACCTTCTTTAGATTCCTTCAATCACCGACCCATTTATGAAGACCCGGTTAAGTGTCTCAATGGGGTGAGGAGGAAAACACTTCAGAAAGGGCTCTTGACCAGACATTCCCAGTTACTCATTTGATGCAAAAAGATTTTCAGACCATGGAACTTACCAATAGGTCTCTCCATGTCGGTTTCGTTGGTCCCTTGTTATCTATAATTTTTCTCACAGACATCCAAGTCAGGTTTGGCATGTCATGCTGAGGAGACTTAGGTACATGTTTTTGAAATGGTCCCCTCAGTTTGTAGAATTTTATGTCATTGTGCTGGAACTAATGGCAGTATGCCTAATGTTGAATGTCAAAATCTTCAATGCTAACCGAACAGCAGTCTTGTTTTTGGAGAGGTGGGTCTTGTTTAAGAACTGAATGCAGTTATCCATCCAGTTATGAAGTTCCTTTATGAAATGGATCAATTCCTCAGCATATTCCCTTAAAGTGGGGGCAGACACCTTTTACACGCTGAGGATCCTGGATACATAGCTGCTTCCACGAGATCTTCAGATTAGCCCTGGATCTCCAAGTGGACCTGTTTGCAATGACAGAGAACCACAAATTTCCACTTTATGTAATTCCAAATATGGATTCTCACGCAGTCACAATAGATGCCTTGAACCTAGACTGAAACAGATGGTGTTCGATCCATCAGTTTGCTCTGAGTTTGATTTTTTAGGTTTGAAGATGAGACTGACTGAAGAGTCCATGATTTTATACTCCTTTAGTGGCTTAGATCAAAGTCACACCCTCTTTGGTTAACTCAGCTATATCAAAGAGTAGGAAATCTAAATATCTTCGTTTCTTCCTTTCCAACCCAGAGCTCTCAGGCCTGGATTTTTTCTCCTGTATTTAATGAAGACACTTTGGCTAATAATATCACATAAGAGGTCTTTTTTTCAACCAGACAATACTATTCAGTATAGTAGGCATGAATGACCTTCAATAAGGATAGAACCCTGTGCCAGATAACCCCCAAGATCACCTGTGAAGATAGCTAGCTTAAGTCATCAACAGTTTTGTCATACAAATATACCTTAGCAGAACCTCTCAAGCAGTATTTAAATGTGGATTTGAGATTCAGACATGTTCCACAAAATTACTTGGTCCTTCTCTTTCTAATGACCACGGTTACTAACCACTTCAGTGTCCTGGTCACTTCGTATAACTCCCTTATTAATTTAAGGGGACCGTCCGCCATGGGGTATTGACATAACAACTTTCAGAAATTGAAAATCGTTTTATTGCTTCTATGTATGCGTAAACATGTCGTACATACTCCCCAGAAGTTTCAGCCAATTATTTTTACAAATAACGAAGATATAGAGGTTTTTAAATGATGACGTCATCCTTACTGTGTCGTCTGCATGACTGAGTTTGACAAAATCGTCTTTGTGTGTTAATTTTGCATATCTATAGCGATTTTTCACTTATATTTCGAGCTATCATACGTCTGGCAGAAATGGAAGGCATTGGTAGAGTGTAGATGAACGAAATCTTCTCATACAATAACAGAAGCCAAAGTTGCCAAAGATGTATAGAAGTTATAATGTATGTTTGTTTACTTGAAGTTCGTATGTACATTGTGTTTCCACAACGCCCTCGGGAACATTATAGCAAGGCCAATGTTACCTAAGGTTATAGAAAGAACAAATAGTCAATCATTTTTCCAAACAATGAAGATATAGCGGTCTTTAAATGATGACGTCATCCTTATGGCGTCGTCTGTATGACTGAGTTTGACAGGTGCGCAGTTCTCTCTCTCTCTCTCTCTCTCTCTCTCTCTCTCTCTCTCTCTCTCTCTCTCTCTCTCTCTCTCTCTCTCAAATTATTTACCACTGCCATTTATACAAATACTTTTATTCTCTCTCTCTCTCTCTCTCTCTCTCTCTCTCTCTCTCTCTCTCTCTCTCTCTAATTATTTAAAACTCCCATTTATACAAATACTATAATAACAATGTTCAACTCTCTCTCTCTCTCTCTCTCTCTCTCTCTCTCTCTCTCTCTCTCTCTCTCTCTCAATTTGAACTGCCATCTATATCAGCCAAATGTCTCTCTCTCTCTCTCTCTCTCTCTCTCTCTCTCTCTCTCTCTCTCATGTTTCGAAATCTCGTACTTCTGGCAGAAATGAAAGGCATTGGTAGAGGGTAGGTGAATGAAAACTACCAGCTACGAAAACATCAGCAAAGTTTCCAAAGACATATAGAAATTATAATGCATGTGTTTATTTACTTGAAGTTCGTATATTGATTGTGCTTTCACAACGTCCTCTGGAATTTTATAGGAATGCCAATGTTACATAAGGTGATAGAAAGAACAAAAAGTAAGTGGAGAACAAGAAAAAGAACCAAGAAAGAGGGAAACATGGATAAGAGTACAAAGCTGAAACCTGCTAACTAAAACACTGGCAACAATTAGAGATCGCTGGCAACTCATAACATAGGAATAGTAAACTGAGGGTTCAAATACCTCCTTTAGGGTGCATTTATGTAGGAATAAACAATAAAAGTTATCATAATGATATTATCTTAATTTCTTTTAGAAAAGAAGGGAAAGTTTGCTGCAAATCTTTGGGAGCTCATAACTCAAAAACATACTTATTCCCACTTAGGTACATTTTCCTCACTTATTTGTTGTTCGATATTAGAGAAAAAGATATCGTTGAAAAGAAGAATAAAAATCCCACAATTCTGTCAGACAAAATTTTGATTTTCTTTTTACATTTTTTTTCACGATTATTTTCTGTCTAGACGAGGAAAAAAAAATAAAAATTTATTAAAAAAAACAGAAAGGAAAATAAAAATTCTGTCTGACAGAATTGTTCGGTTGTTAGAGTAGTTTTTGTGGTATAAGTTTCAATACAATTGGTATTATAGTAGTGGGGAAAAATGTCCCTAAATATCGCGAGGGTTGTAACCTCAGCATTCCATGCTTTTATCTTTCTCTGGTATAATTGGAAGGTTTTATCAGAAAAGGTATATAAGAAGGACTCTTTTCACCCGGCGCCACAGATCGACCCAGAAATAGATTTTTCCTTCGTCAAAATCCCTTTTTTAAATCATGATTTTTGCTAATAAATCCAAAAGTTTTTGATCAAATGACTTGAAATTTTTATATGATGAAGGTATTATATATGTCTAAAACATATATAGAAAATGTGTAATTTGGATCATTAGAAAAAAAAATGGCGGACAGTCCCCTTAAAAGAGCTACTTTAGAAAGCTCTATATTTTTAATATCCCTAGTCTTGGAATCAAAAGTCAATGAACTTGCAGAATTATGTAGAAAACAGGAGTTCCTGTCTTTCACCAATGGCCATCTCCTGATATTGTCCCCCAGTCTTCTCTTTTTGTCCAAGAAGGAAAAGCTCTCCAGAGGTGGACCCTCTTTATATCTCAGCTTTACAGCTTAGTTCTGTAACCTCTTAATTGTCTACACTCCCCCCAATCATATCTGCAGTGATCCATGTCATCAGAAGGTAGAATGTTCCAAAATACACAGACCAACAAGTTGCTTTCATATTGTTCTATCAGTGTTCTTATGGCCTTCCTCATCTAAATGGCTGATACCCTCATGTATGCATAAGTACACCTTTACTAGCCCTTCGTTAGATGATGAGACTTCTAGAACCACCTAAGTAGTGGATGAGAAAGTTCTCCTGGCAGACTTCAGCTCCAGATAGACTTATGTGCACCACACTTGCGAGTACCTTGCATGATCTCCTGTAGAGGGTTCGCCACACTCACAAACGTCTTCATGTGCATGGTCTCCTGGGAATAGTTCCCCACATGTATGTTTGTCTCCTTCACGTGTGAGATCACCTTCATGCACACAATCTCCATACGTATGATCTCCTCTATGCGTACAAACCCCAGTGGGTACGTCCTAGTGTGCACGATCATCCTGTTAAATGTGCAAGGTTACATCAACATGCATGATCTCCATGCTATCGTGCTTAATCTCCTTCATGATATTAAGCTTAATCTCCTTCACACTCATGATCCTCTTTGTACACACGATCATCACTCAATTATGATTGAGACTTAGAAAGTGTGTTGCTACGTCACCACGCTCCGTCTCCACATGCCAAGTCTCTATGCTCTAAGTCTCAATGCTAGAGAGTTATTGGGTCCATTGACTGGCCAGACAGTGCTACATTGGATCTCTCTCGGGTTACGGCTCATTTTTCCTATGCCTTCACACATACTGAATAGGCTGTCCTATTCTTTCCACATTTTCCTCTCTCCTCATAAACCTGACCCACTCTCCACTCTGTTCATCTCTGTCTGGTCCACATATGGGCCTGAATATACTGCTCTCGAAAACAAGCAGCATTTTTTTCCAGTTCTTTGAATAGCCTCCAGGTTTCACAGCTGTGTGTGGCTATAGGTCATGTGATGGTCATGTATGCCTGAATTTTTGTGCCTCTAGATATTTGTCCCTACCTGAGCAGTTCGTTGATGGCCCAACTACATTTCGAGGCTGCAGCAATTCTGATTTTTATGTCTTCTTTTACCTCATTGTCTGTGGTTATTGTTGCACCTAGATATTTGAACTGATCCACCACCTCCAGCATTAACCCTCCAAGCTCCAAAAAGTTCTCCTCATTTTCTCCCCTTGACATTTTCATTACCTTGGTTTTACTTAAGTTAATTTCCAAACCAACTTGTTTTGCTGACCTTCTAAAGTTATTTACTTGATTATTGTGTTCGGCAAAATTCTCACCCCGCAGATCTACATCATCCTCATATGCCATCCTGTCATATGTTACCCCATTGGTCATCCTGACTTCATCTCCCTCTTGTGGTGTATGTCTCACCACCCATTCTAATGCAAGATTGAAAAGAAGACACAATAATGGACATCCTTGCTTTAGTCCAGTATCTATGTTGAAAGGGTTGGTGAGATCACCTCCCACCCTCACTCTATCTCTTGTGTTATGGTAGCACGTCTGAATTAGTCGAACTAGGTTTTGTGGGATGCTGAATTTTCTTAATATGCTCCACATAGATTGTCTGTGGATGCGGTCATATGCCTGTTTGAAATCCACAAACACGTGCCACTGATCTTCATTATATTCCTAGTTTTTCAATATCAAACTTACCCGATGATCATATAGCTGCATCCCTGCTGCCCGACAGAAAAAGTCTACGGGAGGAATACGCCAGCGATCGCTATACAGGTGGGGGTGTATATCAACAGCGCCATCTGTCAAGTAGGTACTCAAGTACTCGATGTCAACAACGAACCAATTTTCCCTCTGTCGTGCCACAGGCAAGACCTACTGAATACGCCGTCCCTAACTGGTTTTGTTTTCACAACGTTTTGGTGAAGTACACTATTCCAGTTTTGAGCTTTCGCTATGCAGGGGTTTTATCTTCATTTCAAAACTTGAACTCGTTTTGGATAGATTTAATTTTGGTGACGAAGAGAGTATAGACTCGAAGAGAGTATGGACTCTCTTTCACTTTTAAATGGCCGACCCTTCCCTTAGACGGAAGTGTGTTTAGGTTTTTGGTAATTTTGCTTAACAAGTTATAGATCTATTTATTTTATATCTCTCCGCCTTTAAGGCCTCTTCGATTAACTTTCCATTTATTATAAACTTATAAAAATTAATTTTTATGTTTGTTTATATGCGACCTTTCCTAATAGTAGGCGGTCCTTACTTGGAACCGAAGTTAATTAACTTTGAGCCCGTCATATCGTATTTACCTTTTAAGAATTTATACCCCTTTTTAATTTTATGTTGTTGAAAGAATTTCTTTGATAGTCTCGTACTGTTTTCAAAGATGAACTAACGTTTAGTTTTGTCTCCGCAGTTGTTGACGTTCAGAACGTTCAACATGCGCTCTATCGTTACGATAGAGAGAGAGTATTTCACGGTTTCACGTTGCAGTAAGAGTAAACCGATTCTAGCGTTTCGTTCATTCTTTCTTAGCCTAAATGGTTTAAATTCTAAATAAAGGAACTTTTTATTTGGGAAACCTTTCAGTTTTTTCCTTTAGCAAATAATATGTTTTAACGATATATAATTGGGCTCTTCTCTTTGGTTCTAAGTCAAGAGAGAAGAGAGAGAAGGATAGAGACGGAGGGAGAGAGAGGAGAATAAACGTTTCGTTCAAGCGGGTAACGTTGTTCTCGATTTTTACTCTTCTCCCTTGTCACTGTAGGGGAAGAAGGTAAAACGTTTCTAGAGTTTTATTCTTGTTCCCAGGCTTTATGCGGTGAGAGATTTTAAACGTAGTTTATTTGATCTAGTGTTTAGTCTCTTTTCCAGCCACTGAATTCTTTATCTTTAATTATGTTTTTCTGTTGCATTGTAAACTGTTTTCGCAATTACTACCTTTTAATGAAGGATAGGATTGCGTGTTTCAGGTGGAAATCAGTTAAAGTTTCGATTTCAGTGAAATAAGTGCAAACAGAAAATCAAAAGTGATAAAGTGATATGCGCAAAGTGTTACAGTGTTGCGTTCGAGGGTTCGTCTGTTCGTGCCAGTTGTTCACCTAGTCCGATACCTCTTACAAGCTCCCAAGTCAGGGGAGAAGTAATGTCGAAGGACTTATGGGTCCCACAGGCCTTGATCGACGAACAGACGTTTCCCTCCGTGGTTTCGGGTGTATCTACACACGTTGCCGACGTGATCACCCCACCCACACAAAGACGAGAGAGCCCATTTATTCCTCGTCTGCGGAAGAGGTTTCTCGCAGAAACCATGGACCAATCTTGCTGCTTTTTAAAGCAAGTCGGTCCCTTCCGCGCAAGTCCAACGGCCTAGGTGTAGACACTGGGTCAGTTCGGACTCGCTGCAGTCATCCGACGACTGCACACCTTCCGAGAGAGGCAAGGTGGTTCCGCAACAGGCAGTAACTCCGTCTGTTGCCGCACCAGCTGTTTTAGACCCTCAGTCACAACGGACAGTAGCTCCGTTTGTTGCCGTCTTTTATAGACCCTAGTGGTCTATGCTGCAGATATGCAGTCTCAGCTTGCTTCCTTCATGCAGGAGTATCGTGCTGAGAAGGTTGACACTGCACCTGTTAACCTACAACCTGCCACGGTTGTGCGCTCAGCAGATACTGCGGCTGCCTGCTCCCACACCCCACCTGTGAGAGCTCCACCACCGATGCGCAGTCGACCCTGCCAGACGCATGTTCATGCTGCACCCTCCGTTGACATGCGTGAGCTACCGCATCAGCAGTGGGAAGGTGCTGTCAAGCTGCCGTGTTTTGCCGCAATGCGGCATGATCCGCAACCCACGGCAGTCCCTCCCACGCACCAGCACTCCGCTTTTGTTGTTGCCAGCTCCCACACTCCGACTGCGGAGCAGGGTTGCCAACTCAAATTTTCATCTCGCTAGATATGCTTGCAAAAGTAGCTAGAAAGTAGCTAAAGTCATATGGAATTTCTCTAAAGAAAGTAGCTAAAATAGAATACTGTTAAAAAGGCAATGAATTAGCACAAAATCGCTAATTTGGCAACTCTGCTGCGGAGAAGGTTGACGATGCACCCGTGGGCCTACAGCCTACCACGGTTGTGCGCCCGGCATGGCTGCCTGCTCCCACACTCTTGTTGTGAGAGCTCCTCCACCCATGCACAGTCAACCCTGCCAGACGTATGATGACTCCCACAGACTCACGGAGCACTCCGTTGCCGTGCGTGAGCTACCACAAGCTGCCTTGTTTTGACACGGTGTGTTAGCTTCCGCAACACACTGTGGTTACCGCCACTCGCCCGCAGAAAACTAGTCAGTCAGGAGTTGAGGCTTCCCCACACAACTTTAGTTGTTGCCAACTCACAGACTGTCAAACAGTTACATGACGTTGCCTTCTGGTCTGCTACTAATACACCAGTGCTGTATGTCCTCACGCTCCTGTTGTGGTTGACAGTTCAGTTTTTGACAGTTCACAGACTGTCAAGCAGTTTCATAACGTTGCCTTCTGGTCTGCTGCTTATGCACCAGTGAAACCCTCACTGAGATATCCTAGCTTTTCTCGGACATGGTTCCTGTAGATGAGAAAGTGCTGTTCTCCCTCCTTCTGATATTCCCTTGAGGACTCTGTCATTTGGAGAGGAGCCTTAAGCTGCTTAGCCTCCTATGGACTTTAATTAAAGCATAACATGCTTCCAGGGAGGGTAAACGGTTCCGCTTCAGTCGCTACCCCCGTCTGTTGCCACACCTGCTCCCTTAGACCTTGGGCTTTGTTGCAAGACATGCAGTCCAAGCTTAGTCCTTGATAGAGGATTTTTTACGGAGAAGAACCTTCTTGCCAACAACCTTCCTACCGGTTGGTTGTACGCCCTGTTGACGCTGAGATTTCCTACTCACGTCCGCCAGTTGAGATGATTCCTCCTCCGGTGCGACCCAGTGTGGGTTGCCAGTCGCACGTTAACGTTAAGCGACTCTCGGAGGTGGTTGTGGACGTTCAGTGTGTCACTAGGAAGACGTTCAACAACCAGCAGAGGTGACTTGTTGTGACGCAGTGCGGCAACCTCAGCAACCCGATAGGGGTTGTCTGCACAACCCAGACAGTCTAGACAGTTTCGGGTTGTCGCTGTACTTCCTCGCTTCCCCATGGTTGACAGTTCACAGACTGTGCAGCAGTACCATGATCTTGTGTCCGGCTCCGTCACGCATCCACCAGTGCGACCGGATTCAGCGAGTCAGACGTTGCCCACTCCGTTGCCGTTTCCTCATCACTTTCGGATGAGGAACCCTCTGATGAGGACATGGCTGAACAAGACGATCAACCCCCAGCCCTGCTATCCATCCAGAAGATGCTGAAGAAGGAACGCGGCCCTGTCAGGCTGTGGATGAGTCTGGTTAAGACACTGTCATCCGTGGTTCAATTGGTGTCACTTGGAAGACTACACCTCCGTCCTCTTCGGTTTCATCTAGCTCTTCACTGGAAAAGGACAAGACGCTAGAAGCGGTCTAGATCCCGGTTTCCGGAAGATAAGTCTGGTCTGACTGGATGAAAGGACTTTATCAACCTTTGATAGGGTTTTCCCCTGACTGTTCAGACTCCCAACTACGTTCTCTTCTCAGACACATCGGACGTAGGCTGGGGTGCGACCTTAGGCGGTAGGGAATGCTCGGGATTATGGAACTCGAGTCAAAGGACAATGCATTTCAACTGCAAGAAGCTTCTGGCAGTACGTCTGACCTGGAAAAGCTTCAGGTCTCTCCTTCAAGGCAAGTAGTGGAGGTGAACACGGTCAACTCCCTGCTTTGATGTACATCTCCTAGCAAGGAGGGACCTTCTCTCTGACATGGTACGAGTTCGCAAGTGACCTCCTCTCCTGTTCAACAGGTCTAGACTTTTCACTAGTAACAAGTTTCTTCCAAGGCAACTTGAATGTCTTAGCAGATGGTCTCAGTAGGAAGGGACAATAACTCCAACATATTGGACCCTCCACTAGGATGTATGCAAGAGACTTTGGGTCTCCTGGGGCCAGCCAACCATAGATCTCTTCGCAACCTCGATGTCCAAGAGGCTCTCAATACTTTGCTCACCTATCCCGGACCCAGCAGTAGTTCTTTTAGATGCCTTTCTACTTGATTGGTCTCATCTAGATCTATATGCATTCCCTCCGTTCTAGATTGTCAACAAGGTACTGCAGAAGTTCGCCTCTCACGAAGGGACAAGTGGACGCTAATTGCTCCCCTCTGGCCCGCGAGAGAATAACTTACCGAGGTACTTCGATGGCTAGTAGACGTTCCCAGAACTCTTCCCCTAAGGGTGGACCTGCTACGTCTGCCACGCGTAAAGAAGGTACTCCAAGGCCTCCACGCTCTTCGTCTCACTGCCTTCAGAGTATCGAAAGACTCGAGAACTAGAGGTTTTTCGAAGGAGGCAACCAGAGCGATTGCTAGAGCAAGGAGAACATCCACCCTTAGAGTCTACCAATCGAAGTGGGAAATCTTTCGAAACTGGTGCAAGTCAGTATCCGTATCCTCGACCAGTACCTCTGTAACTCAAATAGCTGACTTCCTCTTATATCTGAGGAAAGAGCGATCTCTTTCAGCTCCCACTCAAGGGTTACAGAAGCATGTTGGCATCAGTCTTCCGTCACAGAGGCTTAGATCTTTCCAACAATAAAGATCTACAGGACCTCCTTAAGTCTTTTGAGACCACGAAGGAGCGTCGTTTGGTTACACCTGGTTGGAATTTAGACGTGGTTCTAAGATTCCTTATGTTAGACAGGTTCGAACCACTTCAATCAGCCTCCCTGAAAGATCTCACCTTTAAGACTCTTTTACTGATATGCTTAACCACAGCTAAAAGAGTCAGTGAGATTCATGCCTTCAGCAAGAACATCGGATTCTCATCCGAAACGGCTACATGTTCTTCATCTTGGTTTTCTAGCCAAACACGAGCTGCCTTCTCGGCCTTGACCAATATCGTTCGATATTCCAAACTTATCGTATGGTTGGAAATGAACTAAAAAGAGTATTATGTCCTGTAAGAGCTCTTAAGTTCTATTTTAAAACCTTTACGAGGCCCGTCTGAAGCTTTATGGTGTTCAGTTAAGAATTCATCTTTGCCTATGTCAGAGAATTCTTTATCCTATTTTTATCAGACTGTTAATACGAGAAGCTCATTCCCTTCTGAATGAGGAAGACCAAGCTTGGCTGAAGGTAAGGACACACGAAGTTAGAGCTGTCACAACTTCCGTGGCCTTTAAACAAAATAGATCTCTGCAAAATATATTCGACGCAACCTATTGGAAAAGCAAATCAGTGTTCGCGTCTTTTATCTTAAGAATGTCCAGTCTCTTTACGAGAACTGCTACACTCTGGGACCATTCGTAGCAACGAGTGCAGTAGTGGTGGGGGCTCCACCACTACAATTCCCTAATTCCAGAACCTTTTTAATCTTTCTCTTGAAATATTTTTGGGTTGTCCGGAAGGCTAAGAAGCCTTTCGCATCCTACTTGATTTGGCGGGTGGTCAAAATCATTTCTTGAGAAGCGCCTAGATTAAAGGTTTTGATGAGGACCTTTAGTATGGGTTGCAACCCTTCATACTTCAGCTCCTAGGAGTCGCTCAGCATCCTATGAGGATCGCGAGGCTCAGTAAGGAAGACGTACTTAAAAAGGCAGAGTAATTGTTCAAGTCGTCTTTCTTACCAGGTACTTATTTATTTTATGCTTGTTATTTTGAATAACTGCTAAAATAAAATACGGAATACTTAGCTCATAATGTCAACTTGTTATGCTGGTCTCTACCCACCCCCCTGGGTGTGAATCAGCTATATGATCATCGGGTAAGTTTGATATTGAAAAATGTTATTTTCCTTAGTAAAATAAATTTTTGAATATACTTACCCGATGATCATAAATTAAAGGACCCACCCTTCCTCCCCAATAGAGAACCAGTGGGACAGAGGAGAAAATTGGTTCGTTGTTGACATCGAGTACTTGAGTACCTACTTGACAGATGGCGCTGTTGATATACACCCCCACCTGTATAGCGATCGCTGGCGTATTCCTCCCGTAGACTTTTTCTGTCGGGCAGCAGGGATGCAGCTATATGATCATCGGGTAAGTATATTCAAAAATTTATTTTACTAAGGAAAATAACATATTTCTCGCTCAACTGATGAAGCATAAATATGTTGTCAACTGTGGACTTGCCCGAAGCGAAACCAGCTTAATAATCACCTACAGTGTTGATAATATTGTAGGAACCTCCCATATAATAGTTTGGCTATTATTTTGTAACCTACAGTGAGAATGCATAAACTTCTGTAATTACAGCATTCTGTTCTATCGCCTTTTTATTTATTGATACAAATATACCTTTCCCCCATTCCGACATGCTTTTAAGATCCCAGATTCTCTTGACCAGTCTGCATATTTTTACATATAATCTTTTTTCCACCATATTTAACAAGTTCTGGCCTGATGTTGTCAATTTCAGCTGTTTTATTGTTACCCAGGCTCTCAATAACTGTAATAATTTTGTTGTTACGTGGGTTGTCTATCATTTCCTGGTTGCTTACTAATTCCTCTACTGCATTTTCTGGATATGGTCTGTTCAGTAACTCTACAAAATACTCTCTCCATCTGTTTTTGTGATCACTTTCAGTAGTTAATAGCAATCCTTCTTTATTCTTGATGATACTCAATCTAGGCTGCCCTACTTTGTAAGGAAAATTGTGAAATATGCTTAACTGTCATCTCATTAGTGTAACACTCAGCTGGCAGGAAGAGTACCCACATTACAGTCCCAGGCCAGAGAATGGGAAGCAGAGGAGTATCTGGTTGGCAACCGTTAGTTTGCTTGTTGCAGGTTATTTTCATTTATAGTTTTCCTGTTTAGTTCCTTCTTTTCCTTTCCTCACTGGGTTATTTTCCCTGTTGGAGCCCCTGTGCTTATAGCATCCTGCTTTTACAACTAGGGTTGTAGCTTATCAAGTTATAATAATAATAAAAATAATAATAATAAAAATGATGATAATAATAATAATAATAATGATGTTCATAATTCTTTAAGGATAGTTCCTGTATAGTTTCTTCCACAAGTGCTCTCCTCTTATTTGCTTTTAGCAATTTATCTTCTGCTGCGGCTTCTATTATTATTAGATCAATTCCTTCTATTCTGTCTGTTTGTCTATTCTTTACAATCTCCTCAATTCTTGCAGTGTATTCCAACTGATTTGGAGATAATTTACTCCTTCCTATCTTCCTTTGTTAAAGGTTTGGTTCTGCTCTAGTTTATATCAAAGTTCTATGATGGTCAGATTATTTTCTGAGTTATGAACAATGTAGAAGGTATGATTAATAAATACAACGATGTCATAAAAAATCTGAAAGTTGATAGAAAATTTAGATAAAGTACTCGAGATCATAAGAAATACAGTATGAGTTTAAAGTCCCAAAACAGAAAATTATTTTGTGGTTTCGTAAAAACATAATTGTAATTAAGTTAGTCATGTTATTGTCGCAAACAATTTCGAAGGTAACTCGCCCCACCCCATAGCCCGGTCATTCATTTCGCTGTAGAGTTTGGAGCAAGGCTTGGGGGAGGCAGCTGACATTTTTGGCTGCTGAGTCAATAACTCTTATACCAATAAATATATTCAAATTAATATTTAAGGGATTATTTAGATATATATATTTATATATATACCTGTATATATATATATATATATATATATATATATATATATATATATATATATATATATATATATATATATATATATATATATATATATATATATATATATATATATATATAAACAAACTTTGTTTCTGCCAATTTCCCTCTCCATACCTGCTATAGGCATACCCTGGCTGTCACTTTTGTTCGCAATTGATGATTTTTACCCATAGAATTTTACAGATATCCAAATGATTTTCACAGGGTTTGATGGGTGTTATGTAACTACATTCATACCAATTTTTGTATTGATACTTGCCATAGAAAAGTCTAAGTAGCCATTTTTCAATATCCGTGTAAGGCCGATTTTTGGCGGCGCCGTAAATTACTCGTAGAATACGTTTCATATCTAAATGAAATTTTCAGAGATTTATGGTATGGATATTTACTTTGTCCATACCAATTTTCATGTTGATATCTGCTACAGAAAAGCCACAGGAAATGTTTATTTCAGTATAGGTTGAATTGTTATTGTTGACGATGGAGATAATTGTTCCTAGAATAATTCACATATCCAAATAAAAATTTCAGGGATTGATGGGAAACATAGTTTCTCTGTCCCTGCCAAATTCCATGGTAATATCTACAATTAAAAAGACAACTATCATGAAGTCTTCTTAAATATGCTGTTAAATTTAGCAACATTATAGTGAGCTGGGTGATAGTGAGCAACATCAACGAGGGACAATGCCGATCTCGTAAACAACATCACGATGCCGATCTCATAAACAACATCTGTCCCTAGTTGTGTCTATCTAGTTATATGTTCTTTTGTTAGGGTACCAAAACACCCAATCTTATATCCTAAAGGAATAAAAGGCACTCATAAAAAGTGCGAAGGATATTTAGGAATTACAGATCATATACAATACAACGAATTTGGTTTAATTTTTTGTATCAAATAATTTTACACTGATTATGATGTTCTGTTAATATTTTTGTTGTTATCATTATTGAAAAGTCCACGTGATACCTTTTGCAACTTTTATTCCAAGTGTTTACTTCAATATTTTCTATACACAATGAGCTGCTTCTGCTATTTGATTGAATATATAGGATGTATTACAACAAGGAACTTTTTTTTTCTTCATTATTAAAGAGTAATGGTGACTTTCGACCACAGTAACCATAGAGGCTCACAGAAGTCCTAAATGTCCTAAGGGGTTTATTGCAAAGATAATCTCAACCTTTGTCTTTTTTCTTGACTCTGAGATGGAAATGATACACTGGGCTAAAGGAGAATGTGGAGTGGGCAAATGTGCTAACTTGACATTACCTAAAGAGGCCTTCTGCCAAATGTACTATGATGAAGGGAGAGTGGGTGACTTTATTCTGAAAGCAAGAGAGAGGAGCTTGTCATGGAAACATTCACAAAGTAACATTGACGATCTGTCATGCACCCTGACGTATGATATTACGTATTGCTAGGGGATAGTAAGAGAGATATGGACACCAGAAGAAAAGGACAGTGAGAGAGATATGTCAACTCAATATTCGGGCAGCAGCCCCTGAAGCCTCCAAGACAATTTGTTCTCACGGACAGTTGGGCTTGCTTCAGAATTTAAAAGAAAGTCCCTGACAAAAAAATCTTGGGGAGAAGGATGTTGTGATATGATCAATTTACTTTTCTTCTGTTTTATTGTAAGCCAATATAGCTTATGCACAACACCATGTGTGGTTTATACCTTTGCAATAAACCCATTTTCGCTATTATGGGTTTCAGTGATAGGAATTATCAGTATTACTGTTATTATTGAAATTATCATCTTTATTCCTGTTAGTTTAGTTATGCTACTAATGATATTTTTAAGTACTTGTGACAGACTTCTTCCTGTCAAAAACAATTACCCTATTGGGAAAAATTTCTAGGTTATAGCAAAAGTTAACTTATCCAGTACATTTAGTAAAGTGATTATGTTATGAGACTCATATGGGTCTGATGTCTGCCACGTATTTTCATTCATTTTCTGCCCCAGAGATTAAACGAAAGTTCTGAGGTCAAACAGCTTGAAAGAACTAGTATGAATGGAGATGATTTGCTAAGGTGATTGATGCATCTAAGACAAAGGCAACTGTCCTAGTTACTAGTAGTTGTCCATTTCAGATCCTCAAAACATAATACCATTTATGATTTTGCTGATTTCTTTTTTTAGTTTGTTTTGGTGACTATCCATACACAATGGTCTCTAAGAAGATTAATAACAGCAATGATAAGGTAAAAGGGAAATTAAGAAACTGAGAGAGATGATGATTAAAAAGACAGTAAAGGGTGTCCGCTTGATCAACATTCCAAAGAATATGGTAAACTAAGATAGACTATGCACAATTTTGAAAAATAAAGAATCCATTAAAGAAGTTGATGTAGCAAAGGTAGGGTTATTTCTATCTAAGGAAAGAAGTAAGTTCATTGAGGACTGCTACCCTAGGGTTTGGTCAGTTGGATCTGTAGGCCAGGTAATGGTTAGTGTAAGCACCTACATTCGTCATTCCTGTCGTGATTTAAGAGGAAGGCCCTTGCTCCTCAGCAAGCCCCTTTCCATCTGTGTGAAGGAGTATCGAATCTCACCCTTTAACTGATTTGGTTGTGGGAATTGTGATACCAAGATGATGGTTTCCTTGTCTGATTTAGTGCAGGTGAATGGTTCTAGCAGGAATCCAACACAGGCTCTGTAGGCAAGGCAATAATGTGGTGTTACAGCCACCTTCCCCTTTCCTTCCATGACATAGGAGCAGTTTTCTTTCCCTTAAGATAGCCGCACTCCTTCATAGAGATGGTAACGGTGCTCACCCACTGACTGATTCCCTCAGGATCGTATCAAGCAGAGTGTAAGCCCAGTGTGATAACCACCTCTGTGGTGCTGGTTGCAGGTTAGCAGCCCCACACAAGCCAATCTCTGTATGCCAGGTGAAGGCAAGGAATATGCTGCACTCGAAAACCACTCTCCTCCTCCAGGAGGGAGCGACAGAGCTCACCCAGAGACAATTTCCATGGGATATGGTCAATCAGGCTTACCGGCAGTAGGTAATGAGGGACCTAGTACCCAGGCAATCCATGTAGGTGGAAGTTGTTTGGCCACCTTCCCAATCCCTTTTGGGGATATGTGGCACCTGGTTAGCCTCAAGTCAAGCGGCATCCTGTTCTGCTAATTCTTGGGTAGGTCCAGTGAGAGGCCCTCACTACTATGGGGTGGTCATAAAGTACTTGTCTCTTTGAACAGCACACCTTTTAGCAGATTGCAAATTGCCTCTCCTCTCTGCCAAGGTAGGTTTTGGTGACCTCCTCGTCTTTGGAAAGGTCCATGTTTGAAGAAAAGCTTTGAGCAGACTTGCCTATTCTAGTACTTAGGGCCCCATTTTGGATAGTCCTCCTCCTCAGGGCAGCACACTCCTGCTTTCCTGAGGAAGGCATCATAAAGGTCTAGCCCTCAAGATTGTCTCTCTCCTTTGCTTCAGCAAGAGATTAGGACTGTCATCACCTTGACATCAGTGCCTGCACCTGTCGAATAAGTACCTTGATAGGGTTTGGTTCCTGCTCTTTTGGGGGAACTGTCCATGCTTGAAGGGACCTCCAAGCAGTTTTGCTAACTATTGGGCTTGGGTCTTGGGGTGGGATGGTCATCATCCTCAGAGGACGGGCACAAGCGCCTCCTGCTACATTGAAGAGTGCAGCTTGGTTGCCTTTCCCTAGAGACTTTCTTCTCTGCATTGGCATGAGAGTAGCAGAGTTTTCAGGCTCTCTCATCATGTCAAACTCAGAAGAATGAGGGTTCTGTTACCTTTTCGTCACCCAAACTTTGTTACAAAGAAGCAGTACCAATTCCTCCTGAACACCTGTTTTGCAACCTTCTCCATCCTGTTCTCTATATGAAGTTGACACAAAGATGTTTGGTGTCCTTTGATGGCACTTAGGTTCTACTTGACGAGGACTTGACAAGTTGCTCATGAGTCGTAGCCTTCTCATTAGTTACAACAGGAATAAAAAAGAAATGCCCAGACACTAATCCTTCTAGCTGTGTGAGACTGCTTGCTTGATAGATGTAAGTGATGTGAGTGCGGATCTTTGCCATTTCAGCAAAGAACTCGTAAGCCTAACCGTGTCAGTAGCCTGTCGGATTAACTTGGAACAGAATGTAGTGCCTGAATGTTTCAGACCACCTTCACCTGTGTACTTGAAGGATGTTGCCCATAAGACCCATGGACCCTTTTCCTTAGATCTTTATGTAGCTGCTCAGTAGTTGTGTAACACTTCTAGGTCTTTCAATGAACAAGTATGCATCTCGTCTTAAGATTGTGAGTTCGACATGAGTCTCAAGAAAAGATAGAATGACTGGCTCTTTAACCATATCTTGTTCCTCTATTTAGGGGATGTAGTAGTGACAACTGATACACTCTGGTTAGATGTTTGATGCGGGTGTGTTACGAGACGAGGCTGTGACAGGAGAATGGGCTGGCTTGCCTACCCTTCACACCACCTGCCAATGGACCTTTCAGCTTTCACTGAATTCATATCCTATTTTAAAGGACTCAGGTTTGTAAAGCTGGGGAAAATAAAAATTGCTTTTATCATTCGTTACTTTATTTTAAGGAGGATTTTGATTATTGAATAGTTTTGATAGCCTTGCTTTTTATTTTTAATATATAGTGCATAGTTAAAATAATAGGCTCATTTGGATTTTTAATAAGTTGCCATTTCAATGCAGATATACTGTACATTGAAAGTTTGAATATAGATTTTTTGTGCATTTTTCTATTAAACTTGATTATCAATTTCTGCACACTTTTTTTTTTTCGTCTAAATAATAAATGATTCTATTGATATATGGCTTTTTGTCATTTAAGGGGGCCGGCTAATGTCAATTTTTAATGTCTGGACTTTGACATTCATACCACCTAATAAGGTGACTTAGGACATCTCCAAACTGCATAGGATTTTTGCCTGTGACCTTCGATTTTGTGAGCCAGGGCGATTTATCCAAAAAATTAGTGTTTTCAAAATCTATCTCATCCCTTGATAATTATTACTAAGATCTGGGATTACTACCCTATATTGACCTGATATAGACCTCAAATAATATGAAGAGTTTTTTTTCTAAAAGTAATTTTTTTCCCAGATATAGAATTTTTCATTATGGTAAAAACATAAATCCTAAAAATCAGGTGAAAAAATCAAGAAAAAAAATATGCAACAAAAATTGGAAAAAAGGGCTTCATTTCATTATTTTATAGTGTATTTCTAAGTTATATACCGAATTTCAATGCTATATCTTGAAAACTAAGGGAGACTATTGAATTTGAAGGTTAATTAGTATAGTTTTGAGATACAACCGTTCAAAGTTTTTCTTTGTATCTTTACAAAAACAATATTAATAAATCATGATTATTATGAATTTTATGTTCTTTTTTGGGTATTAATAAATGAAAACAAAGTTATTTATCACAAATGAAGATCCTTTTGCTCATTATCTTTCTTTTTTTAGTTCCTGTGAGGTAAGGTGGCCTCTCTCTCTCTCTCTCTCTCTCTGCACTACCAATATCACCCTCTTCTGAAATCTTAATAGAGCAAATTTTCTTCTTCCTTATGTTAGCAAGATGTTGAAATTGTCTTTTCCTCTTTGAAATGATAAAATTCTTGCTGGAAACGAAAAAAAAACAACAACCGTAAAAATGAATGAATGTCAGAGGTCAAACAGGCATGCATTCTCTCTCTAAGGGTTGTGGTAGGGCTGAAGGGTGAAGGGTGTAATATATCATCTGCAACTCATGGAAGTTATACAGATGCTATTGTTCACAATTTTTTTTTTATATTAAAATGTAATACTGTAATTATCAAAATTTACGATAACAGAAGAAATCATGCATTTTCTTGTAGGGAACAATGTTTATGGTTTATTGAGCTACTTTTACTAATTACCCTGTAACTATGAAAGAAAGAGGAATTTTGACAAAATATTTTGTATACTTATTCTCCATTGCCATACGAAGCTCGGTGAATTTTTTCAGGATTTTGTGTTTTCTTCCTAGACCCCCATATTTTGGCATTCCGGCCGGCCCCCTTAAAGAGGTTGGGGAGGTAATGAGATAATAGATGTTTGAGGTCGACCTTTAGTAAGTGCATTTTAAATTATTCAAAAAAATAAGTTGTTCCAACACGGAGTGCTTACCTCGAACTACTTTCTTAGGAGTATCTAGGATCTCCTCCCAACCGACCAGAGGTTTGTGTAGTTTACCCTAGTCCCGTTTTCTATGAGGGGTAACCTCAGGTGGAGTGATACACGCCCTGAGGCTAACCCCAGGTCAGAGAGCATGCTTGCTCAGGTCTCCATCTCCAGTAAGTTCTCTGGTCGCGTCGCGATAACATCCTGACGCTCTCTCCTTACCCAGTGCGACCCTTTGTGTCCCCGACCCCCCTTTTGTGTCTTACGCGGTCCCCACGTAGACCCATTGTGTTCATTCTATACCCTTTCCTACCCTTATCCTCTGTGTTCGTCGTGTAGGGGCAGCTTATGTTCTCCTACAGCCACGTATCCGGAGTGCGAGTCCTGGAACGAGGTGCAGTGGGTGCGCTTCGGCACCAAGAAGAAGAAGGCGTCCAAGAGGTCACATAGGAAGACGAGCCTCTCCTCGCTGCTTACTTCTCCCGTTGCCTCGTCGAATGGAGCTAATCAGCCACCTTCCCCTACCCAGAGTAGGGGACGAGGTAAGTCAGTTGTGGGGAAGAGGCCCATTGCTCTTCCCCAGGAGTCTGAGGGGGTGCGGTATAGTACCAAGAAGACGTAGGCAACAAAGAGGTCGCCTAAGAAGCCTAGCGTCCCTTCCTCCCTTGCTTCGCCGGGCGTCTCGTCTGACAGAGCTTCCTTACCACCCTCCCCTACCCAGAGTAAGGGACGAGGTAAGTCCGTTGCGGGGAAGAGGCCCGCGGCCCTTCCTCAAGAGTCTGATCTTCAGGATAGTGGGGTTGTGGCGTCGTTCCAGATGAATGAGGGCCCTGAGGGAGGGGCGGGAGTGTGTATGGGAGACGGAGTCCTGGTGCAAGCAGGCCACGTCTCCTCTGATGACCCCATGTTGGGGAAAAATGTCCCTAATTCGGACCCCATTGTGTGGGTTCCCCCCCAAGACGAAGCGCTGAGGAAGCTCAGGAGACGAAGGGAGAAGTCCCGCAAGAAGTTGTCGCGTTCTCGCTCCCCCTCGAGGTCGCGCCACGAGAGTCGGCGCTCAAGATCCCCCAATAGCAGTGAGTGGGTGGTGGTTCACCTCGACAGGCTGCTGGAGCTAGCTGCGGCGCCGGGCCCTTCAAGTTGGCGTCCGAGGACGAGCTCCCCGAATAGATACTCCTCTGGCAGCAGCGGCACCCGACGGAGGAACTCATCATGGCAGGTTCCAGTCGACAGGCGTAAGTCCGCGAAGGTTCCAGCTCCATTCGCTCAGCGAAGAGAGTCGCCTCTTCGGTCTGACAGCCGAGTCCTGACCTCCAAAGGCCATCCAGCTCGTCACGAGCCCAGCGCTCGGCTTTCCTCAACGGGCAGGCCCGCAGATACGAAAACCTCCGAAAGAGTTGTTGGACCCAGGACGGAGGCCTCCGTTCCGACGGCAATGCCCGTCCTTCGACGTGAACCCCTGCGACCCTACAGCAGGCTCTTGCAGACTGGCATAAGTCCGCAAGGGTTCCGACTCCTTCCGCCCAGCGGAGAGTCGCCCCTTCGGTCTGGCAGCCGTGTCCCAGCCTCCAAGACTTCGACAGCCAGGTCTCGGTCGACAGGCATAAGCCCGCGAAGGTTCCGACTTCTCCCGCCCCGCAGAGAGAGTCGCCCCTTTGGACTGGCAGCCTTGTCCCGGCCTCCAGTTCTTCGATGGCCCGCCCTGAACGAAGGAACCAACCAGCCAGCACGGGGAAGCTCGTGGCTCCATGGATCTCCGCAGGAGCTCCATCCTTCTAGCGGAGGTAGCCGCTGGCTCGACCCGGCAGCATGGCATCCATACCCGGTACCACGACAGCTCCATTCAGGCTTCGTGGTCAACCGCTGGTATACCAGGGTACTCACAACCCACGGATTCCCCGGGAGGGGGTAGACCCATGACGGCTCCCTCCGTCTCAGTGGCTTCATCCGTGATGGAGATAGCCGCTCCATCGTCCCGGCCAGCCCCATCCAAGCATTGGAGGTGGCCGCTGGCACACCCATGACGGCCACCTCCGTCCCAGCGGCTCCATCCGTGATGGAGCCAGCCGTACCATCGTCCCGGCCAGCCCCATCCAAGCATCGGAGGCGGCCGCTGACATGGCAGGGTACTTAAACCCCACGGATTTCCCTGGGAGGGGGTAGACCCATGACGGCTACCTCCGTCCCAGTGGCTTCATCCGTGATTGAGATAGCCGCTCCATCGTCCCGGCCAGCCCCATCCAGGCATTGGAGGTGACCGCTGACACACCCATGACGGCTTCCTCCGTCCCGGCGGCTCCATTCGTGCCATCGTCCCCATCCGTGCCCTCGTCCCGGCCAGCCCCATCCAAGCATCGGAGGCGGCCGCTGACATGGCAGGGTACTTGAACCCCACGGATTTCCCCGGGAGGGGTTAGACCCATGACGGCTACCCCCGTTCCTGACGGCTCCATCCGTGACGAAGGCAAAGTGGTTTTCCCCCTAGCGGGTCGAACGGGACTATTGCCTCTCCAGTGCTTGCCTCAGTGGCCGCTGGAGAGAGACCCCCGCACCTTTGCCCAGTGCCTCTTCAGCTCCGTCCGCCCGTCGGATGTAGAAGTTGGCACACGTAATCTTTCCCTTGCCTTGCCCCCTGTAGGGGAGCTTCGACTCCTCAGTTAGCCTTCAGACCCTCCTACTTGGGCTCCAGGAGAGGGCGTTCAGGCCGCGGCTCTTGAAGGAGTTAGGAGGGGAGGCCCCTTACTCCTGCTGGCGCCTCAGGTGGGGGGATGACTCAAACGATCTTGGCAAGCATGGCGGGACCACGGAGCGGATCCGTGGACCGTAGCAGTACTAAAGGAAGGAGTACAGGCTGCCCTTCCTAGCGGACCCCCACCTCGGATCCCAGATCAACAGGCGGAGTGGTTGGCACCCAAGGACCCCTTGAGAGTAGCAGTATTGCAGGAAGAAGGCTCGGCAATGCTGGCGAAAGGGGCAGTAGAACCAGTCGAGAAACCAAGTCCAGGGTTCTACATCAGGCTCCTCCTGGTGGAGAAGGCAACAGGGTTCTGGAGACCGGTCATAGACCTTTCAGCCCTCAACAAATCGTGTGCAACACTGACTTCAAGATGGACACTCCGAAGTCGGTCCTAGCGACCTTGAAGGAGGAGGACTTCAGGAGGTCCATAGGCCTCAAAGACGTCTACTTCCAGGTCCCTGTTCATCCTTTGGTTCCTAAGGGTAAAATGGAGTACCAACACGTTGCAGTTCAAAACCCTATGCTTCGGACTGTCGACAGCCCTCAGGGCTTCACGAAGGTCTTCGCAACAGTTTCAGGCTTTGCGAAACTAACAGGACGTCCGCCAGATTCGGTACCTAGATGACTGGTTGTTGCTTTCAGTCTCAGAGGAAATACTGAGGGAGCAAGGTGAGAAGATCCTGCAGTTCTGCAACGTCTTGAGTATCATCATCAACCTGGAGAAGTCCCGGCAGATTTCCTCCACCAGGATGACCTACCTAGGGTTGGTTCTAGACTCCCGGATGGCGAGGGCCTTCCCCTCCACGGAGAAACTGGACACCCTGAAACAGATACTCTGGCCCTTCCTGTCGGGCCAGCCCAGGAGAGCCAAGGACTGGCAAAGACTGATAGGACTCCCCGCACAAGATAGTCCTGGTGTCCCCGGAGATGAAGGAAGTCCTGGGGTGGTGGCAATCGGAACGAACACCCTCAAGGGAATGCCCTTTGCTACCGACCCTCCGGAGATGCTCCTGTTCACGGACGTATCCAAGGAGAGCTGGGGTGCCCATCTTCTCGACAAAATGGCAAAAGGTAAATGGGAAGTCGAGGAGACGAACCTGCACATATACGTGCTGGAGATGAGGGCCGTACAAAGAGTGTGCCTAGAGTTCGTCCATCTACCCCGGGGAAGATCCATGGCTCCGGGGTGCGACAACGCCACAGTGGTGGCCTACGTGAAAGAGCAAGGAGGACTGAAGTCGAAGGAACGGTGCAGTCTCACGATGGAGTTCCTAGAATGGGCTGAAGTGGAACAAATCAATTTTTCAGCCAGGTTCTCTCCGGGGAAGAGGAACGTCCTGGCCGACAGCCTCAACAGGATGGGTCAAGTGGTAGGGCCCGAGTGGTCCCTACACCCAGAAGTGGTCAAAACCCTCTCCCTGAAGTGGGGCTCGCCGGTGATAGACCTCTTCGCCACGAGACTAAACATACAGCTCCCCGTGCTCGGTTTTCCTGTGCCAGTTCCAGCAGCAGCGTTCGAGGACGCCTTCCAATGAGACGGACGGCCAACCTGTGGGTGACTTTGGTAGTGCCCTGGTGGCCAGAGAGAGTGGTTCGCTGCTCTAAAAGAACTGGCACGCCTTCCACCTGGGCCACTTCCAGACAGGCCAGACCTTCTCCGGCAGCCTCACAACCAGAGGTTCCACGAAAACCGTTGGTCCCTCCTTCACGCGTTGAGCGACTCCTGAAAAAGGAAGGATTTCCGTCGAGGACGGCATCAAGGATGTCAGGGTACCTGAGGCGTTCGTCAGTCGAAGTGTACCAGGCGTAGTGGGCTACCTTTTCTAAGGGGTGCTCCTCGAAGAACATCAGGCCGTTAAGGGCCTCCATTCACGAGATAGCAGACTTCCTGGTCTATCTCAGGGACGAAGTGGGCATGTCCATCCCAAGTCTTCCTCCTGAAGGACATAGACCTGGGGGCCTCCAGGTAGATCTCGACGCTCTTCAAGAGCTTCGAGCAGTCGTTTTCCCTCCAAGCCGTTAAAGTGCCCCAGGGGGATGTGGCTAGGGTACTTGAAGATGCTTTTGGAACCTCCCTTCGAGCCTCTAAAAGACATTCTAGACAAGGAGCTCACCCTCAAGGCAGTCTTTCATTTAGCTCTGGCATCAGCAAAGAGTAGGTGAGATTCTTGGCCTGTCGTACGAGATCTCACACTTGAAGGGCTGGCGAGAAACTACTTTCAGATTCTCACCCTCCTTCGTAGCCAAGACTCAGAATCCAGCTGTTTAGGACCCCAAAGTTGAAGGGTTCTCAGTGCCAGCTACCCCTCGCTCGGCCAACCCGAGGGACTTGCTGCTGTGACCTGTCAGGGCAGTATGGCAGTATTTAGAAAGGACAGCTAGACTTCATCCCGAGATCAAGAGTCTGTTCATTTTCCTCGGGACTGTGAAGAAGCCAGTCTCCAAGAACACTTTCTCCTTCTGGATAAGGCAAGTGATCGTCAGGCCCTACAGTAGTGCAGGGGTCCCCTTTCCAGGAAAGCCCAGACCCCACGGCATTAGGGGTCTAAATACTTCTTTGGCGTTTGAGAAAAACACGGCAGTGGGCCAAATCCTGAGGGCAGGTACTTGGTCTAACCAGTTGACCTTTACGGCTAACTACTTGAAGGACTACTCGAGAAAGTCCCAGGGCGGGTTCTCGCTCGGTCCCATCATTTCCGTGCTCCAAACGGTTTAAAGGTGTAGCCCCAGTGGTAACTGCGGGTAGTAAGTCCAAGAGACACAGGCTCCTTCCTGAGCCCCCTTGTTCTTCCTTCCCCTATTCCCTTACCGGAAATGATTCGGGTAGCCCCCTGAAACTGCCATGGGATACACTATCATTGGAAGGACATGTCTCCTAGGATTCTTGCAGAAGTGAGTTACTTAGACACTAAGATGGTTTTTTTGCGTAGTTTTCCCTATTTTCTCGTGTTTTCTTTGAGGTCAGCAGAACCTAGTCTCCTACCTAGGTTCCTCTTCTATTCTCGTCACGGTCTCTAGGTCCTGAAGGACACTCCCACCTCCTAAGGTATAAGTCTCCTAAGAAAGTAGTTCGAGGTAAGTACTCCGTGTTGGAACAAATCACAAATTCTAAGTAATTTGTATTTTTCCTAACAACACTTACCTCGAACTACTTTTGGGTAATGGCCCGCCCATCCTACCCTGAGTGCCTTGCTGGACTTCTTAGATACCTAAGCTATCAAGAACTTACTGGAGATTGAGACCTGAGCTAGCATGCTCTCTGACCTGGGGTTAGCCTTAGGGCGTGTATCACTCCACCTGAGGTTACCCCTCATAAAAAACGGGACTAGGGTAAACTACACAAAACTCTGGTCGGTTGGGAGGAGATCCCAGATACTCCTAAGAAAGTAGTTCGAGGTAAGTACTGTTAGGAAAAATACAAATTACTTAAAATTTGTGATATTTTAACAGCCATGTTAGTGTGTCAAATAGGTTTAAAATTTTGCCTATCTTTTCCTTAGTATTTTACATTGCAGCCTCTCAGCTGTAGGCTAATTACCTGTCCTACACCACTGTAGGGGGAGCTGTATATTAGTTTAACCCCCATGCTTCTGGTGAACTTATATTAATGCTGTGTTTGCCACATTCCACAGGTATTTATATTATATTCAGGTTTATGCTGACCTTCAGCATCTAGAGGGCCAAGTAGTGTGTTAACGTTTTGTCCAAACTCATTTAATTAGTATTATAATGATTGTTTTTCAATATTAATCTTACCCGATGATCATGTAGCTGCAACTTCTGTTGCTCGACAGAAAAAACCTACGGTCGGGATACGCCAGCGATCGCTATACAGGTGGGGGTGTACAACAACAGTGCCATCTGTCGAGTAGGTACTCGGGTACTTCTTGTCAACAAGAACCAATTTTTCCTCTGTCGTGCCAATGGCAGGACCTACTAAATACGCCGTCCCTATCTGGATTTGTTTTCACAACGATTTGGTGAAGTACACTATTCCAGTTTTGAGCTTTCGCTATGCAGGGGTTTTATCTTCATTTCAAAACTTGAATTCGTTTTCGATAGATTTAATTATGGTGACGAAGAGAGTATGGACTCTCTTTCACTTTTAAATGGCCGACCCTTCCCTTAGACGGAAGTGTGTTTAGGTTTTTGGTAATTTTGCTTAACACGTTATAGATCCATTTATTTATATCTCTCCGCCTTTTTAGGCCTCTTCGGTTAACTTTCCAATTATTATAAACTTATAAAATAAAGTTTTATGTTTGTTTATATGCGACCTTTCCTAATAGTAGGCGGTCCTAACTTGGAACCGAAGTTATTTAACATTGAGCCCGTTTTATCGTATTTAACGTTTAAAGAATTTAATACTTTTTTAATTTTAATGTTTTATGGAAGAATTTCTTTGATAGTCTCGTACTGTTTTCAAAGATGAACTAACGTTTAGTTTTTAGTCTCCGCAGTTGTTGACGTTCAGAACGTTCAACTTGCGCTCTATCGTTACGATAGAGAGAGAGTGTTTCACGGTTTCACTTTGCAGTAAGAGTAAACCGATTCTAGCGTTTCGTTCATTCTTTCTTAGCTTAAAGAGTTTAAATTCTCAATAAAGGAACTTTTTATTTGGGAAACCTTTCAGTTTTTTCCTTTAGCAAATAACATGTTTTAACGATATATATTGGGCTCTTCTCTCAGGTGCTAATTCAAGAGTGAAGAGAGAGAGAGATAGAGACGGAGGGAGAGAGAGGAGAATAAACGTTTCGTTCAAGCGGGTAACGTTGTTCTCATTTTTTACTCTTCTCCCTAGTCGCTGTAGGGGAAGAAGGTAAAACGTTTCTAAGGTTTTATTCTTGTTCCCAGGCTTTATGCGGTGAGAGATTGTAAACGTAGTTTATTTGATCTAGTGTTTAGTCTCTTTTCCAGCCACTGAATTCTTTATCTTTATTTATGTTTTTCTGTTGCATTGTAAAACTGTTTTCGCAATGACTACCTTTTAATGAAGGATAGGATTGCGTGTTTCAGGTAGAAATCAGTTAAAGTTTCGATTTCAGTGAAATAAGTGCAAACAGAAAATCAAAAGTGATAAAGTGATATGCACAAAGTGTTACAGTGTTGCGTCCGAGGGTTCGTCTGTTCGTGCCAGTTGTTCACCTAGTCCGGGACCTCTTACAAGCTCCCAAGCCCAGGGGAGAAGTAATGTCGAACGACTTATGGGTTCCACAGGCCTTGATCGACGAACAGACGTTTTTCCCTCCGTGGTTTCGGGCGTATCTACACACGTTTGCCGACGTGATCGCCCCACCCACACAAAGACGAGAGAGCCCATTTATTCCTCGTCTGCGGAAGAGGTTTCTCGTAAGAAACCATGGACCAAATCTTGCAGCTTTTAAGTGCAAGTCGGTCCCTTCCGCGCAAGTCCAACGGCCTAGGTGTAGCCACTGGGTCAGTTCGGACTCGCTGCAATCATCCGACGACTGCACACCTCCCAAGAGAGGCAAGGTGGTACCGCAACAGGCAGTAACTCCGTCTGTTGCCGCACCAGCTGTTTTAGACCCTCAGTCACGACGGACAGTAGCTCCGTCTGTTGCCGTTTTTTGTAGACCCTAAGTGGTCTTTACTGCAGTCTATGCAGACTCAGTTAGCTGCGGTTATGCAGGAGTTCCGTGCGGAGAAGGTTGACACTGCTCTCGTTAGCCTACAACCTGCCACTGTTGTGCACCCAGCTCACGCTGAGGCTGCCTGCTCCCACACTCCGGCTGCGGAGAGCTCCACCTCCGATGCGCAATCGACCCTGCCAGACGCATGTTAACGTTAGCCGACGTGCGGCTCCCTCCGTTAACATGCGTGAGCTACCGCTTCAGCAGTGGGAAGGTGGAGTCAAGCTGCCGTGTTTTGACGCGATGCGTTAGTTTCCGCAACCCACGGCAGTCCCCACCACGCACCACCACTCCGCTTTGGTTGTTGTCTGCTCCCACACTCCGACTGCGGAGAAGGTTGACGATGCTCCCGTTTGCCTACAACCTGCCACGGTTGTGCGCCCAGCATGGCTGCCTGCTCCCACACTCTTGTTGTGAGAGCTCCTCCACCCATGCGGTCGACCCTGCCAGACGCATGCTGACTCCCACTGACACACGGAGCACTCCGTTGCCGTGCGTGAGCTACCACAAGCTGCCGTGTTTTGACACGGTGTGTCAGCCTCCGCAACCCACTGTGGTTACCGCCACTCGCCCTCAGCAGACTAGTCAGTCAGGAGTTGAGGCTTCTCCACACAGCTTTGGTTGTTGCCAGCTCACAGACTGTCAAGCAGTTACATGACGTTGCCTTCTGGTCTGCTACTAATGCACCAGTGCTGTATGTCCTCACGCACCTGTTGTGGTTGACAGTTCAGTTTTTGACAGTTCACAGACTGTCAAGCAGTTACATTACGTTGCCTTCTGGTCTGCTGCTAATGCACCAGTGCTGTATGTCCTCACGCACCTGTTGTGGTTGACAGTTCAGTTTTTGACAGTTCACAGACTGTCAAGCAGTTACTTAAACATTGCCTTCTGGTCTGCTGCCTTTGCACCAGTGAGACCCTCACTGAGATAACCTAGCTTTTCTCGGACATGGTTCCTGTAGATGAGAAAGTGCTGTTCTCCCTCCTTCTGATATTCCTTTGAGGACTCTGTCATTTGGAGAGGAGCCTTAAGCTGCTTAGCCTCCTATGGACTTTAATTAAAGCATAACAAGGCTTCCAGGGATGGTAAATGGTTCCGCTTCAGTCGCTAACCCCGTCTGTTGCCACACCTGCTCCCATAGACCCTAATGGGCTTTGTTGCAAGCATGCAGTCCAAGCTTGTGTCCTTGTTAGAGGATTTTTTTACGGAGAAGAACCTTCTAGCCAACAACCTTCCTACCGGTTGGTTGTACGCCCTGTTGACGCTGAGGTATCCTACTCACGTCCGCCAGTTGAGATGGTTCCTCCACCGGTGCGACCCAGTGTGGGTTGCCAGTCGCACGTTGACGTTAAGCGACTCTCGGAGGTGGTTGTGGACGTTCAGTGTGTCACTTGGAAGACGTTCAACAACCAGCAGAGATGACTTGTTGTGACGCAGTGAGGCAACCTCAGCAACCCTGTAGGGGGTTGACTGCACAACCCAGACAGTCTACACAGTTTCGGGTTGACGCTGTACTTCCTCGCGTCCCCATGGTTGACAGTTCACAGACTGTGCAACAGTACCATGATCTTGTGTCCGGCTCCGTCACGCATCCACCAGTGCGACCGGATTCAGCGAGTCAGACGTTGCCCACTCCGTTGCCGTTTCCTCATCAGTTTCGGATGAGGAACCCTCTGATGAGGACATTGCTGAGCAAGACGATCAACCCCCAGCCCTGCTATCCATCCAGAAGATGCTGAAGAAGGAACACTGCCCTGTCAGGCTGTGGATGGGTCTGGTTAGGACACTGTCATCCGTGGTTCTATTTGTGTCACTTGGAAGACTACACCTCCGTCCTCTTCTGTATCATCTAGCTTTTCACTGGAAAAGGACTAGACGCTAGAAGCGGTCTCGATCCCGGTTTCCGGTAAGATAAAGTCTGGTCTGACTTGGTGAAAGGACTTTATCAACCTTTGAAAGGGTCTTCCCCTGACTGTTCAGACTCCCAACCACGTTCTCTTCTCGGACGCATCGGACGTAGGCTGGGGTGCGACATTAGGCGGTTGGGAATGCTCGGGATTATGGAACTCGAGTCAAAGGACAATGCATTTCAACTGCAAGAAGCTTCTGGCAGTACGTCTGACCTGGAAAAGCTTCAGGTCTCTCCTTCAAGGCAAAGTGGTGGAGGTGAACACGGTCAACACCCTGCTTTGACGTACATCTCCAAGCAAGGAGGGACCTACTCTCTGACATGGTACGAGTTCGCAAGAGACCTCCTCTCCTGTTCAACAGGTCTAGACTTTTCACTAGTAACGAGGTTCATCCAAGGCAACTTGAATGTCATAGCAGATTGTCTCAGTAGGAAGGGACAAATAATTCCAACATATTGGACCCTCCACAAGGATGTATGCAAGAGACTTTGGGCCACCTGGGGCCAGCCAACCATAGATCTCTTCGCAACCTCGATGACCTAGAGGCTCCCAATACTTTGCTCACCTATCCCGGTCCCAGCAGTAGTTCATATAGATGCCTTTCTACTAGATTGGTCACATCTAGATCTATATGCATTCCCTCTGTTCTAGATTGTCAACAAGGTACTGCAGAAGTTCGCCTTTCACGAGGGGACAAAGTTGACGCTAGTGGCTTCCCTCTGGCCCGCGAGAGAATAACTCACCGAGGTACTTCGATGGCTAGTAGACGTTCCCAGAACACTTCCCCTAAGGGTGGACCTGCTACGTCTGCCACGCGTAAAGAAGGTACTCCAAGGCCTCCACGCTCTTCGTCTGACTGCCTTCTGAATATCGAAAGACTCTCGAGAACTAGAGATTTTTCGAAGGAGGCAACCAGAGCGATTGCTAGAACAAGGAGAACATCCACCCTTAGAGTCTACCAATCGAAGTGGGAAATCTTCCGAAACTGGTGCAAGTCAGTATCCGTATCCTCGACCAGTACCTCTGTAACTCAAATAGCTGACTTCCTCTTATATCTGAGGAAAGAACGATCTCTTTCAGCTCCCACTATCAAGGGTTACAGAAGCATGTTGGCATCATTCTTCCGTCACAGAGGCTTAGATCTTTCCAACAATAAAGATCTACAGGACCTCCTTAAGTCTTTTGAGACCATGAAGGAGCGTCGTTTGGTTACACCTGGTTGGAATTTAGACGTGGTTCTAAGATTCCTTATGTCAGACAGGTTCGAACCACTTCAATCAGCCTCCCTGAAAGATCTCACCTTTAAGACTCTTTTCCTGATATGCTTAACCACAGCTAAAAGAGTCAGTGAGATTCATGCCTTCAGCAAGAACATCGGATTCTCATCCGAAACGGCTACATGTTCTACAACTTGGTTTTCTAGCCAAACACGAGCTGCCTTCTCGGCCTTGACCAATATCGTTCGATATTCCAAACTTATCGTACGGTTGGAAATGAACTAGAAAGAGTATTATGTCCTGTAAGAGCTCTTAAGTTCTATTTTATAACCTTTACGAGGCCCGTCTGAAGCTTTATGGTGTTCAGTTAAGAATCCATCTTTGCCTATGTCAGAGAATTCTTTATCCTATTTTATCAGACTGTTAATACGAGAAGCTCATTCCCTTCTGAATGAGGAAGACCAAGCTTGGCTGAAGGTAAGGACACACGAAGTTAGAGCTGTCACAACTTCCGTGGCCTTTGAACAAAATAGATCTCTGCAAAGTATATTCGACGCAACCTATTGGAAAAGCAAATCAGTGTTCGCGTCTTTTATCTTAAAGAATATCCAGTCTCTTTACGAGAACTGCTACACTCTGGGACCATTCGTAGCAACGAGTGCAGTTGTGGTGGGGGCTCCACCACTACAATTCCCTAATTCCAGAACCTTTTTAATCTTTCTCTTGAAATATATTTGGGTTGTCCGGAAGGCTAAGAAGCCTTTCGCATCCTACTTGATTTGGCGGGTGGTCAAAATCATTTCTTGAGAAGCGCCTAGATTAGAGGTTTTGATGAGGACCTTTAGTATGGGTTGCAACCCTTCATACTTCAGCTCCTAGGAGTCGCTCAGCATCCTATGAGGATCGCGAGGCTCAGTAAGGAAGACGTACTTAAAAAGGCAGAGTAATTGTTCAAGTCGTCTTCCTTACCAGGTACTTATTTATTTTATGTTTGTTATTTTGAATAACTGCTAAAATGAAATACGGGATACTTAGCTTCTTATGTTAACATGTATGCTGGTCTCCACCCACCCCCCTGGGTGTGAATCAGCTACATGATCATCGGGTAAGATTAATATTGAAAAATGTTATTTTCCTTAGTAAAATAAATTTTTGAATATACTTACCCGATGATCATGAATTTAAGGACCCTCCCTTCCTCCCCATAGAGACCCAGTGGACCGAGGAGAAAATTGGTTCTTGTTGACAAGAAGTACCCGAGTACCTACTCGACAGATGGCGCTGTTGTTGTACACCCCCACCTGTATAGCGATCGCTGGCGTATCCCGACCGTAGGTTTTTTCTGTCGAGCAACAGAAGTTGCAGCTACATGATCATCGGGTAAGTATATTCAAAAATTTATTTTACTAAGGAAAATAACATTTTTCAGGATTCTATTGGTTTCTTAACTTTGAGTATGTTTGCTTTGGCTTGACATTGTTTGTCTATGATATTAGAATGGAATCTCAGAGTTTGGGCCATATTTAAATGGGCATATGCTGGGGCTTGAGAGGCTATTCAATCTCATCATGAAATTTTTTTTTTTTTTATCATTTATAGACATTCATTTTATTCATGAATTAATTATAAAATCACACAGGAAACCTTATAAGAAGGCCCAAAACCTTTGCAAGTTATTTACATACATTCATACTTCTAGACATATGAATATCATTCACTTAAAATTTATGCATTTGAGAATATAGGTATCACTCATACATCATTCATTAAGATGACCATTTTATAATTGTTTTAGGAAATTTATAATCCTTTTAAAAAGTCCATATTGGGCTGAATCATAATTTTTTCTCATCCACATTCTTAACAATAGATTTCATGAATCAGCACTCCAGAAAGTGCTCAAGTGACACTTTAGGCAGTAATAGATGGATTTTTTTTGTGATTCTGTATCCTATAGTTTTACCTAGTTTTTTTAGTAACCCTGTTTCTGTTCCTTTTTTTATCTTATTGCTATCCAGCTTTTTTTTAACTTTGTTTTGCAACTAAGTTTTCCACCAGTTATACCCCTTTTTTGAATGGTTTACGGGTTGTAGCATAGTTGTTATGGTGAAAATTTCATAAACCCAAGACCCTTTCACTATGAGCACATACTGATTAATTACTTTCATCGAAATAGGTCTGTGCAAGGTGTCTTTGTATGATTACTACAGTAGACAGGTTGAATGCTGCTTCAATATTTTAGGCCAGGAGCTAATATTATCCGTAATTCTTTTATGCTTCATATTATTGTACTGGCATTGAGGGGCAGAAAGCCACATCTCTTGCCATTATTTTAAAGCAAAGATCTAATTGATCTTATCATAATCTGAGTGATGAACACTCTTGAACGTCCACATGTCATTCATGGGCTTTGTTCCATTGTCCTCCACCTCATTGCCAGGAATTCCTACATGAGAGGAAACCAGGCAAAATTTACAGTTTTTTGAGAACCAGAAATGTAACTTTGATGTTGGACACTGTTAAAACTCTCAAAGATTTCAGTCCACTCTTAGAGAGCCGCATTATATAACAAAGCATTTTTTCAATATTTAACTTAGCCGGTGATTATATAGCTGCAACTCTGTTGCCCGACAGACAACTCTACGGTAAAAACTCGCCAGCGATCGCTACACAGGTTGCGGGTGTGCCCAACAGCGCCATCTGTCGTCCAGATACCCAGTACTCAAAGTAAACAAAGACTCAATTTTCTCTCTGTCGAGCTATCGACAAGACGTACAGTGAACCCTCGTTTATCGCGGTAGATAGGTTCCAGACGCGGCCGCGATAGGTGAAAATCCGCGAAGTAGTGACACCATATTTACCTATTTATTCAACATGTATATTCAGACTTTTAAAACCTTCCCTTGTACGTAGTACTGTTAACAAACTACCCTTTAATGTACAGAACACTTAATGCATATACTACAGTACCCTAAACTAAAACGGGCACAAATATTAAAGGCAATTTTATATCATGCGTTTCCTAAACACGCTAAAAAGGACGATAAAAAATGGCAACCATTATTTTGTTTACATTTATCTCTGATCCTAATGAAGAAACAAACTGGAGGTAGAGCTTTGCTTATTACCCAGACATATTTCCCATACTTTTCCCTTAGAACTACATCACATCTTCCTACTTTAGATATATATATATATATATATATATATATATATATATATATATATATATATATATATGTATATATATATATATATATATATATATATATATATATATATATATATATATGTATATATATATATATATATATATATATATATATATATATATATAAATGTGTGTGTGTGTGTGTGTGTGTATATATATATATATATATATATATATATATATATATATATATATATATATATATATATATATATATATATATTTATATGTATACACATATACATACCTACATATATACATAAATACATGCATACATATATATATATATATATATATATATATATATATATAAATATTTTACTGTATATATATGGGTTATGGAAAAAATCCGCGAAGTGGTGAATCCGCGATGGTCGAACCGCGAAGTAGCGAGGGTTCACTGTACTTACTCGCTGTTGCTAAACTGGAGTTTTTTCACAACTAATAGGTGAAGTACTTTATTCTAGTTTTGAGCTTTCGCTATGCAGGTGTTTTATCTTCATCTTAAATCTTGAACTCGTTTTGGATAGATTTAATTATTGTGACAAAGAGAGTATGGACTTTCTTTCACTTTTAAATGGCCGACCCTTCCCTTAGACGGAAGTGTGTTTAGGCTTTTAGTAATTATATCACGTTATAGATTTTCCTCTATATATTTTATATCTCTCCGCCTTTATTAGGCCTCTTCGATTAACTTTCCATTTATTATAAACATATAAAAAATAATTTTAATGTTTTGTTTATATAGACCTTTCCTGAGAGTAGGCGGTCCTAACTTGGAAACCGAAGTTAATCAACGTTGAGCCCTTTATATCGTAATTAGCTTTTAAAGAGCTAAGGATTTAAAACTTTTTAAAGGTAATATTTTATGAAAGAATTTCTTTGATAGTCTTCGTACTGTTTTCAAAGATGAACTAACGTTTAGTTTATTTATGCTACGCAGTTGTTGACGTTCAGGACGTTCAACATGCGCTCTATCGTTACGATAGAGAGAGAGTGTATCACGGTTTCACTTTGCAGTAAGAGTAAATCGATTCTGACGTTTTGTTCATTCTTTCTTAGCTTAAATGTTTTAAATTCTATTTTAAAGGAACTTTTTATTTGAAAAACCTTTCAGTTTTTTCCTTTACTCAAATAACATGTTTTTTTGACGAAATATAATTGGGCTCTTCTCTTAGGTGCGAAATCAAGAGAGAAAGAGAGAGAGAGATAGAGACGGAGGGAGAGAGAGGAGAGAAAACGTTGTTCTCGAGTTACTCTCGTCCCTAGTCGCTGTACGGGGAGGAAGGATAAAACGTTTTAGTTTTTTATTCTCGTCCCCAGGCTATGTGCAGTGAGAGATTGAAAACGTAGTTATATGAACTAGTGTTTAGTCTCTTTCCCAGCCACTGAATTTTTTATCTTAAAATATGTTTTCTGTTTTTTGCTGGTATTAATGAGCTTGCATTATACGACTGATTTCGCAATTACTACCTTTTAATGAAGGGTAGAATTGCGTGTTTCAGGTTGAAATCAGTAAAAGTTTCGATTTCAGTGAAATAAGTGCAAAACAGAAAATCGAAGTGATAAAGTGATATGCGCAAAGTGTTACAGTGTTGCGTCCGAGGGTTCGTCTGTTCGTGCCTGTCGTTCACCTAGTCCGGGACCTCTTACATGCTCCCAAACCCAGGGGAGAAGTAATGTCAAACGACTTATGGGTTCGAGAGGCCTTGACCAACGAACAGACGTTTTCCCTCTATGGTATCGGGTGTATCTTACCAAGATCTCCCCTACCATAAGACGAGAGAGACGTTATTTCTCCTCGTCATCCGAAGGCTTTTCGCATAAGAAACCTGTCACAAGGTTTCGAAGCCCTTAAGCGAAAGTCAGTCCTTTCAGGACAGGTCCAGCGTCCTGGTTACAACCATTAGGACAGCTCTGACCCTATGCAGTCATCGGATAACTGCTCGCCGCCTAACAAAAGCGTAACACAGACTCCGAGAGCCTTTTTTTGTAGGCAAAGTGTTGCGGTCACAGACGTTACTCTCGTCTCTTACCACAACCATTTCCGTTGATCCTTAATGGGTTGTATGGCAAGACATGCAGTATATGCTTGCCTCCCTTATGGAAGACTATTCTGCCGATTAGTCCGTTGAGTCTAGCCGTTTATCTCATCGATATCCTGGCTTTCAGCCAACCTAACGTTCCTTTGTGCTTACTGTTGACGTTGGCGTAGCTTAGTCACGTCAGTCAGGTTGTTTAGAACCACACTCGATGCGGTCTCGTGTGGTTTTTCAGCCGCATTTGGACGTTAGGCCACTTGCTGATGCTCCTGTTGACGTTCAAGACGTTCACTAACAATCGGAGTTGACTTGTTTTGACGCTGTGCGTCAACCTCCGCATTCTAGAGTTGTTTTGACTGCTCAGTCTAGGCAGTCAAAGCAGTCTCGAGTGGACGCTGTGCGTCCTCACGCACCTGTTGTGGTTGACAGTTCAGTTGTTGACAGTTCACAGACTGTCAAGCAGTTACATGACGTTGCATTCTGGTCCGCTACTAATGCACCAGTGAGTGTGGACTCTGCTTGTAAAGCATTGCCACCACGGTAGGTCTCTCCCTTGCTTGAGACTCAGCTTTTATCGGACAAGGTTCCTGTAGATGAGGAAGTTGCTGTTCCCCCTCCTACTGATATTCCCTTGAGGACTCTGTCAGATGGAGAGGAGCCTAAAGCTGCTTAGCCTCCTATGGACTTTAATTAAATCATGATGATTTTTTTAAGGATCTTTGTCCGGATCTTTTTGTAACTGCTGCTCCTCGTTCGCCTAAACGTCAGAGCTTACACTAGGCCTAGCTACTTCGAAGCCGTTGTTTTTAAGCTAGTGCTCTCTCGCTCTCCTAGAGAGCTTTACGTTAGCTAGGCGACTGGTTTTTCACCAGGAGGAGTTTGGGGGATACAGCCTTTGCTTTCCCTTCTTTTAAACTGGTTTATAGAGCGAGAGTCTGATATGACACGAGAGAAGTTCTCGGCTTGGGAGTTCATGCTTCTGCCCAGATAGACTTCTCAATTCTCGTAGACTCTCCCTGGCGCCTGGCCAGGAGACGCTCCAAGTTGTTTACAGGTCAACTTCACAGCTGTTTTCGAGCCTTTGAAGTTTTGCTGTACAATTATGTCACGCATAACTAGGCTTTCAGGGATGGTAAACGGTACCGCCTCAGTCGCTAACCCCGTCTGTTGCCACACCTGCTCCCGTAGACCCTAAATGGGCTTTGCTGCAAGACATGCAGTCCAAGCTTGCGTCCTTGATAGAGGACTTTAATGCGGAGAAGGTTGCTACCGAACCTTCTGGCCAACAACCTTCCAACCGGTCGGTTGTGCGCCCTGTTGACGCTGAGGTAACCTACTCGCGTCTGCCAGTTGAGGTGGTTCCTCCACCGATGCGACCCAGTGTGGGTTGCCAGCCGCACGTTGACGTTAAGCGACGCTCGGAGGTGGTTGTTGACGTTCAGGACGTTCAACAACCAGCAGAGGTGACTTGTTTTGACGCAGTGCGTCAACCTCAGCAACCCGGTAGGGTGTTGACTGCACAACCCAGACGGTGTAGACAGTCTCGGGTTGACGCTGTGCTTCCTCGCGCACCCATGGTTGTTGACAGTTCACAGACTGTGCAACAGTTCCATGATATTGCGTCCGGCTCCGTCACGCATCCACCAGTGCGACCGGACTCAGCGAACCAGACGTTGCCCACTCCGTTGCCGTTTCCTCATCAGTTTTCGGATGAGGAACCCTCTGATGAGGACGTTGCTGAACAACAAGACGATCAGCCCCCAGAATAGATCAAGCCCTGCTATCCATCCAGAAGATGCTGAAGAAGGAACGCTGCTCAGTCAGGCTGTGGATGAGTCTGGTAGGGACGCTGTCATCCGTGGAACAATTTGTGTCACTAGGAAGACTACACCTCCGTCCTCTTCAATACCATCTAGCTTTTCACTGGAAAAAGGACAAGACGCTAGAAGCGGTCTCGATCCCGGTTTCCGAAAAGATAAAGTCTTGTCTGACTTGGTGGAAGGACAATATCAACCTAAGAGAGGGTCTTCCCCTGGCTGTTCAGACTCCCAACCACGTTCTCTTCTCGGACGCATCGGACGTGGGCTGGGGCGCGAGACTAGACGGTCGGGAATGCTCAGGACTGTGGAACTCGAGTCAGAGGAGCATGCATATCAACTGCAAGGAGCTGTTGGCAGTACATCTGGCCTTGAAAAGCTTCAAGTCTCTCCTTCGAGGCAAAGTGGTGGAAGTTAACTCGGACATCACCACGGCCTTGGCGTACATCTCCAAACAAGGAGGTACCCACTCACTGACGTTGTACGAGATCACAAGGGACCTACTCATCTGGTCAAGAGGTCAAGACATCTCCCTAGTAACGAGGTTCATCCAAGGCGACTTGAACGTCATAGCAGATTGTCTCAGTCGGAAAGGGCAAGTAATTCCAACCGAATGGACCCTCCACAAGGATGTGTGCAAGAGACTTTGGGCCACTTGGGGTAAAACCATCCATAGATCTCTTTGCAACCTCGCTGACCAAGAGGCTTCCAATCTATTGCTCTCCAGTCCCGGACCCAGCAGCAATACATATAGATGCTTTCCTCCTAGATTGGTCACATCTGGATCTCTACGCATTCCCACCGTTCAAGATTGTCAACAAGGTACTGCAGAAGTTCGCCTCTCACGAAGGGACAAGGTTGACATTAGTTGCTTCCCTCTGGCCCGCGAGAGAATGGTTCACCGAGATACTTCGATGGTTAGTAGACGTTCCCAGTAGTCTTCCTCTAAGGGTAGACCTTCTACGTCAGCCACACGTAAAGAAGGTACTCCAAAGCCTCCACGCTCTTCGTCTGACTGCCTTCAGACTATCGAAAGACTCTCGAGAGCTAGAGGCTTTTCGAAGGAGGCAGCCAGTGCGATTGCTAGAGCAAGGAGAGCTTCTTCCATTAGAGTCTACCAATCGAAGTGGGAAGTCTTCCGAAACTGGTGCAAGTCAGTTTCTGTATCCTCGACCAGTACCTCTGTAGCTCAAATAGCTGTTTTTCTCTTATACCTGAGAAAAGGACGATCCCTTTCAGCTCCCACTATCAAGGGCTACAGAAGCATGTTGGCATCGGTCTTCCGGCATAGAGGCTTAGATCTTTCCAAACATAAAGATCTGCAAGACCTCCTTAAGTCTTTTGAGACCACCAAGGAGCGTCGTTTGGCTACCCCTGGATGGAATTTAGACGTGGTACTAAGATTCTTCATGTCAGACAGGTTGGAGCCGTTACAATCAGCCTCCCTGAAAGATCTCACTCTTAAGACTCTTTTCCTGGTATGCTTAGCCTCGGCTAAAAGAGTCAGTGAGATTCATGCCTTCAGCAAGAACATAGGATTTTCGTCAGAAAAAGCCACTTGTTCGCTACAACTTGGTTTTCTAGCCAAAAATGAGCTGCCTTCTCGGCCTTGGCCTAAATCTTTCGATATCCCCAGCTTATCGGAGATCGTAGGCAATGAACTAGAAAGAGTCTTATGCCCTGTTAGAGCTCTTAAGTTCTATTTAAAGCGTACTAAACCTTTACAAGGCCAATCTGAAGCTTTATGGTGTTCAGTTAAGAAACCATCCTTGCCTTTGTCAAAGAATGCTTGGTCAGACTTTATCAGATTGTTAATACGAGAAGCTCATTCACATCTGAGTGAGGAAGACCGAACTTTGCTTAAGGTGAAGACGCACGAAGTTAGAGCTGTAACAACTTCCGTGGCCTTTAAGCAAAATATATCTCTGCAAAGTATAATGGACGCAACCTATTGGAGAAGCAAGTCAGTGTTCGCGTCATTTTACTTGAAAGATGTCCAATCTCTTTACAAGAACTGCTACACACTGGGACCATTCGTAGCAGCGAGTGCAGTAGTGGGTGAGGGCTCAACCACTACAATTCCCTAATTCCATACCCTTTTAATCTTTCTCTTGAAATGTTTTTATTGTTGTTTTTTGGGTTGTCCGGAAGGCTAAGAAGCCTTTCGCATCCTGGTTGATTTGGCGGGTGGTCAAAGTCATTTCTTGAGAGCGCCTAGATTAGGGGTTTTGATGAGGTCCTGTTGTATGGGTTGCAACCCTTGATACTTCAGATCCTAGGGGTCGATCAGCATCCTAAGAGGATCGCGAGGCTCCGTAAGGAAGACGTACTTAAAAGGCAGAGAAATTGTTCAAGTCGACTTCCTTACCAGGTACCAATTTATTTTGTTTTTGTTATTTTGATAACTTCTAAAATGAAATAAAAACTCTTAGCTCATAAAAGTGTAAACATATATTGCTGGTCTCTACCCACCGCCTTGGGTGTGAATCAGCTATATAATCACCGGCTAAGTTAAATATTGAAAAATGTTATTTTGATAATAAAATAAATTTTTGAATATACTTACCCGGTGATTATAAATTAAAGGACCCTCCCTTCCTCCCCAATAGAGACGCAGTGGGACGAGGAGAAAATTGAGTCTTTGTTTACTTTGAGTACTGGGTATCTGGACGACAGATGGCGCTGTTGGGCACACCCGCAACCTGTGTAGCGATCGCTGGCGAGTTTTTACCCTAGAGTTGTCTGTCGGGCAACAGAGTTGCAGCCATATAATCACCGGGTAAGTATATTCAAAAATTTATTTTATTAACAAAATAAAAATTTTTTTTAATAAGTTCCAAAGCCATAACTAGTCTCAAAGGTATATTCTAAACCTATCAAAACTTTTTATGAAACTATAGTACTGAAAAGTATGTTTATAGAGACCTGAAACTTGAAAATTATTGTTGATTAAAAATCTATTTTTTCAGCCAGTTTTTGGCACTTCATCTATAAAACTTGCCCTCTCTCTCCCTTTACAGGAGAAGGATGAAAATAAAGTCAGCAATACTCATATAGTGATCAGTGATAAGGGAGAAATAGAATCTACATACAAAAAGACACACCTTTTTAGTGTTCACATTCCGGAGAAGAATTTGCATTTGGAAGAATCGTCATATATTACTAGCGGAGGAGAAATACACCCTCCTGTAATAACGCCGGTTGGGAAAGTGGCCATGGCTATTGTATCCTTTATACTTTATAAATTAATTGTAAATTCAGGCATTTATTTCAAGCTGGTCACATTGATGATGAGGATAATACAAAATCAGCAGTTATAATCAAAGGTATAGTTATTTTACTGCTTACAAGTAGTGTATGTGTCTTTGATTAATCTTATACATATTCTGGTTGAAACCAGAGCATACTGTTGCATATACAGTAATTACTTTGGTATTAATCATTAATCAACTCCAGATGGCATGTCTAAAAAAACAATCAATGCTAAACAAATTTTCCAAAATGTAATAATGTAAATTGATGAAATCTGTTCCAGACATCCGGAAATCACACATTTTTTTATGATATTGTGTGCATGGGGGAGTATTTAAGCATTGCTTATTACTATATGTAAAAATATAAAAAGTAAGGTTTATATTTATCCAGCTGCTCTTATTAATTTTGTCCTTGTTCTCTTGTACATCATCTTCATAATTTTAACCAACTTCTCTGCGACTCTTCTCTTCATCAAACACCAAACCAAATTTTTACTTGGTATTCTATCATAAGCCTTCTCTAGATCTAAAAAAACTGAGACGAGCTTCAGGTTTCCTTGTAGCCTCTTTTCCTGTAGCTGCCTTACTATAAAGATGCCATCCACAGTCCCTCTTCCCCCCATTAATCCATCCTGCTGTTTCCTAATCTTTACAGTATATCTCAATATCTATTCTAGTACTCTCGAAAACTTTCAAATAATGCTCTGTCAGTCTAAGTACCCTGTAGGTACCACATTCCATGACAGCACCTTTCTGCTTAAATAGAGATGCCATTGGACTCTCCTCCCAGTCTTTATGTATTATTTTTTCTTCTCATATTGCTCTTAATAAATGCAGCTTCCATTCTTTCCCCCCCCCCCATGTAGAAAGTATTTTGACCATTTCAATTTGAAACTTCAGCGGATGAACCTGGTGCTCTGCAATTTTTCATTTTAAATATTTAACTTAGCCGGTGAATATATAATAGCTGCAACTCTGCGGCTCGACAGAAAACACACTCAAAAAACTCGCGAGCGATCGCTATGAAGGTTGCGGGTGTGCCCACCAGCGCCAACTGTCGGCCAGATACCACTCTTGTATGTAAACAAAACCTTCAATTCTTCTCTGTCGACGTTGACGACAAGACGTGTCAATACTCGCTGTAGAACCTGGAGTTTTCTCAACATATTTGGTGAAGTACTTCATTTTGGTTTGAGCTTTCGCAGTGCAGGTGTTTTATCTTCATCTTAAATCTTGAACTCGTTTTTGGATAGATTTAATTTTTGATGACAAAGAGAGTATGGACTTTCTTTGACTTTTAAATGGCCGACCCTTCCCTTAGACGGAAGTGTGTTTAGGCTTTTAGCAATTATCTTATCACGTTATAAATTAATTATAGATTTTCCTCTATATATTTTATATCTCACCGCCTTTATTAGGCCTCTTCGATTAACTTTCCATTTATAATAAACATAAAAATAAATTTTAATGATTTGTTTATATGCGACCTTTCCTGAGAGTAGCCGGTCCTAACTTGGAAACCGAAGTTAAACAACATTGAGCCCTTTCAATCGTAAATAGCTTAAAGAGCTAATGATTTAAAACTTTTTAAATTAATATTTTTTAATAGATATTTTATGAAAGATTTTCTTTGAATAGTCTTCGTACTGTTTCAAAGATGAACTAACGTTTAGTTTATTTATGCTACGCAGTTTGCTCTCTATCGTTACGATAGAGAGAGAGAGTATCACGGTTTCACTTTGCAGAAAGAGTAAATCGATTCTGACGTTTTGTTCATTCTTCTTTCAAAGCTTAAATGTTTTAAATTCTATTTTAAAGGAACTTTTTAATTGAAAAACCTTTCAGTTTTTTCCTTTGGTCAAATAACATGTTTTTTTGACGAAACGTAAGTGGGCTCTCTCTTAGGTGCGAAATCAAGAGAGAGAGAGAGAGAGATAGAGACGGAGGGAGAGAGAGGAGAGAAAACGTTCCGTTCAAGCTGGTAACGTTGTTCTCGAGTTACTCTCGTCCCTAGTCTCTGTACGGGGAGAAAGGATAAAACGTTTTTAGTTTTTTATTCTCGTCCCCAGGCAATGTACGGTGAGAGATTGCAAACGTAGTTTTGAATGAACTAGTGTTTAGTCTCTTCCCCAGCCACTGAATTTTTTTATCTTAAAATATGTTTACTGTTTTTTGCTGGTATTAATGTGCTTGCATTATACGACTGATTTCGCAATTACAACCTTTTGATGAGGGTAGAATTGCGTGCTTCAGGTAGAAATCAGTTTTATTCATACCTGATGTGAAGATTCGATTTCAGTGAAATAAGTGCAAAACAGAAAATCGTAGTGATAAAGTGATATTGCGCAAAGTGTTATCAGTGTTGCGACCGAGGGTTCGTCTGTTCGTGCCTGTCGTTCGCCTAGTCCGGGACCTCTTGCAAGCTCCCAAGCCCAGGGGAGAAGTAATGTCGTACGACTTATGGGTTCGAGAGGCCTTGATCAGCGAACAGACGTTCCCTCTATGGTATCGGGTGTATCTTACCAAGATCACCCCTACCATAAGGCGAGAGAGACGATTTTCTCCTCGTCATCCGAAGGATTTTCGCATAAGAAACCGTGAAACAAGGTTTCGAGGCCCTTTAAGCGAAAGTCAGTCCTTTCAGGACAGGTCCAGCGTCCTGGTTGTAGCCATTAGGACAGCTCTGACCCTATGCAGTCATCGGAAGACTGCTCGCCGCCTAACAAAAGCGTAACACAGACTCCGAGAGTCTTTTTGTAGGCAAGGTTTTGCGGTCACAGACGTTACCCTCGTCTCTTACCGCAACCATTCCCGTTGATCCTAAATGGGTTTTACGGCAAGACATGCAGAATAAGCTTGCCTCCCTTATGGAAGACTATTCTGCCGATAAGTCCGTTGAGCCTAGCCGTTTATCTCATCGAGATCCTGGCTTTCAGCCACCCTAACGTTCCTTTGTGCGTCCTGTTGACGTTGGCGTAGCTAAGTCACGTCAGTCAGGTTGTTTAGAACCACACTCGATGCGGTCTCGTGTGGATTTTCAGCCACATTTGGACGTTAGGCCACTTGCTGATGCTCCTGTTGACGTTCAGGACGTTCGCTAACAATCGGAGTTGACTTGTTTTGACGCTGAGCGACAACCTCCGCATTCTAGAGTTGTTTTGACTGCTCAGTCTAGGCGGTCAAAGCAGTCTCGAGTGGACGCTGTGCGTCCTCACGCACCTGTTGTTGTTGACAGTTCACAGACTGTCAAGCAGTTACATGACGTTGCGTCCTGGTCTCTCGCACCTGTTGTTGTTGACAGTTTACAGACTGTCAAGCAGTTACATGACGTTGCGTCCTGGTCCGCTACTAATGCACCAGTGCGTGTGGACTCTGCTTGTAAAGCATTGCCACCACGGTAGGTCTCTCCCTTGCTTGAGACTCAGCTATTATAGGACAAGGTTCCTTCAGATGAGGAAGTTGCTGTTCCCCCTCCTACTGATATTCCCTTGAGGACTCTGTCAGACGGAGAGGAGCCTAAAGCTGCTTAGCCCTCTATGGACTTTAAATAAATCATGCTGAATTTTAAGGATCTTTGTCCGGATCTTTTTGTAACTGCTGCTCCTCGTTCGCCTTAACGTCAGAGCTTACACTAGGCCTAGCTACTTCGAAGCCGTTGTTTTATAAGCTAGTGCTCTCTCGCTCTCCTAGAGAGCTTTACGTTTGCTAGGCGACTGGTTTATCACCAGGAGGAGTTTGGGGGATACAGCCTTTGCTTTCCCTTCTTTTAAACTGGCTTATAGAGCGAGAGTCTGATATGACACGAGAGAAGTTCTCGGCTTGGGAGTTCCTGCCTCTGCCCAGATAGACTTCTCAAACCTCATAGACTCTCCCTGGCGCCTGGCCATGAGACGCCCCTAGATTTTACAGGTCAACTTCACAGCTGTTTTCGAGCCTTTGAAGTTTTGCTGTACAATTATGTCATGCATAAACAAGGCTTTCAGGGATGGCTCCAATGATCTGACAGCCACGTTCTCTGCAGGAACAAGTCCCTCAGGGATGGCTCCATGATTTGGCAGCCATGTTCACTGCAGGAGTACGTAAGAGGCAAGTGCGCTCAATGTGTTCTTTGTCAAGACAAACTTCACGATGAAGTCTACCAGGCTGTCTTGACAGCATTTATGGAAGGCGACTGGATGCTCTCTCTCGACCTTCAGGAGGCATACTTCCACATTCCTATACACCCGGATTCCCAACCGTTTCTGAGGTTTGTTTACAGGAATGTGGGGTACCAGTTTCGAGCCCTGTGCTTTGGCCTCAGTCCTGCGCCTCTCGTGTTTACGAGGCTCATGAGGAATGTGGCAAAATCCCTCCATCTATCGGGGATCCGAGCCTCCATGTACTTGGACGACTGGCTTCTCAGAGCATCGTCCAGCCTTCGCTGTCTGCAGGATCTACATTGGACGTTGAGTCTGGCCAGGGAGTTGGGACTTGTGGTCAACCTAAAAGTCCCAACTGATCCCATCCCAGATTATTCTATTTTTGGGGATGGAGATTCGCAGTCAAGCCCTGCTCGAAGTCCAACTAATGCTGAAAAGAAAACGTTTATTCAGTCAGGAGTTGGAACAGTCTCGTAGGGACTCTCTCATCCCTGGAGCAGTTTGTCTCACTAGGGAGACTACCCCTTCTGCCTCTCCGGTTCCATCTAGCCTCTCACTGGAACTAGGACAAGACATTAGAGACGGTATCATTTCCAGTCTCTGAACCAATAAAGGCATGCCTGAAATGGTGGGACAGCAATATCAGTCTGAGAGAGGGACTATCCCTAGCAGTCAAGAACCCAAACCACGTGTTGTCCTCAGACGCGTCGGGTTTGGGTTGGGGTGCGACCCTGGACGGTCGGGAATGCTCGGGTCTGTGGACCTCAGGTCAGAAGAGCATGCACATCAACGGCAAGGAGCTATTAGCAGTCCACTTGGCCTTGATGATATTAGAAAGCGTCTTCGAAACTAAGTGGTAGAGGTCAACTCAGACAACACCACAACTTTGGCGTACAGTACATCTCCAAGCAAGGAGGCACACACTCCTTCACGCTGCTCGAGATCGCAAGGGACCTTCTCTTATGGTCTAGAATTTGAGGCATCTCCCTGTTGACGAGATTCATCCAGGGGGACTTGAACGTCTTGGCAGACTGTCTCAGTCGGAGGGGTCAGGTGATACCCACGGAATGGACCCTCCACAAGGACGTGGGCAAGAGTCTTTGGGCTTCTTGGGGTCAACCAACCATAGACCTCTTTGCCTCCTCGTTGACCAAAAGGTTACCAATCTATTGCTCTCCAGTCCTAGATACAGAAGCAATCTACATAGACGCGTTTCTACTGGATTGGTCTTTTATGGACTTATATGCATTTCCACCATTCAAGATAGTCAACAAGGTACTGCAGAAGTTCGCCTCTCACGGAGGGACAAGGTTGACGTTGGTTGCTACCCTCTGGCCCGCGAGAGAGTGGTTCACCGAGGTACTTCAATGGCTGGTAGACTTTCCAAGAAGTCTTCCTCTAAGGGTAGATCTGTTACGTCAGCCCCACGTAAAGAATGTCCATCAAAGCCTCCCCGCTCTTCGTCAGACTTCCTTCACACTATCGAAAGACTCTCAAGAGCTAGAGGTTTTTCGAAGGAGGCAGTCAGTGCGATTGCAAGAGCTAGGAGAGCTTCTACCATTAGAGTATACCAGTCGAAGTGGGAAGTCTTTCGAGACTGGTGCAAGTCAGCATCTGTGTCCTCGTCCAGTACCTCTGTAGCCCAAATCGCAGATTTTCTTTTACATCTGAGAAAGGTTCGCTCCCTTTCAGCTCCCACGATTAAGGGCTACAGGAGCATGTTGGCTTCGGTCTTTCGACATAGAGGCTTAGATCTTTCCAACAATAAAGATCTCCAAGATCTCCTTAAGTCTTTCGAGACCTCTAAGGAACGTCGTTTGGCAACTCCTGGATGGAACTTAGACGTGGTCCTAAGGTTCGTCATGTCAGACAGGTTTGAGCCATTACATTCAGCCTCCCTGAAGGATCTCACCCTCAAGACACTTTTCCTAGTGTGCTTGGCTTCGGCTAAAAGGGTCAGTGAACTTCATGCCTTCAGTAAGAACATCGGCTTTTCTACAGAAAAAAGCCACTTGTTCACTTCAACTTGGTTTCCTGGCCAAAAATGAACTGCCTTCTCGTCCTTGGCCTAAATCTTTTGATATTCCTTGCTTATCAGAGATCGTAGGCAACGAACTGGAAAGAGTATTATGTCCTGTTAGAGCTCTTAAGTTCTATTTAGCTCGTACTAAGTCATTACGAGGGAAATCTGAGGCATTATGGTGCTCAGTTAAGAAACCTTCATTGCCTATGTCAAAGAATTCTTTGTCATATTTTATCAGATTTTTTTAATACGAGAAGCTCATTCTCACTTGAATGAGAATGACCGATGTTTGCTTGAGGTTAAGACGCACGAAGTTAGAGATATAGCAACCTCCGTGGTCTTCAAGCAAAATAAATCTCTGCAAAGTATTATGGACGCGACTTTTTGGAGAAACAAGTCAGTGTTCGCGTCATTTTACTTAAAAGATGTCCAGACTCTTTACGAGGACTGCTACACACTGGGTCCATTCGTTGCAGCGAGTGCAGTAGTGGGTGAGGGTTCTACCACTACACTTCCCTAATTCCAATATCCTTTTAATCTGTCTCTTGAAATGTTTTTAATATTGTTTTATGGGTTGTTCGGAAGGCTAAGAAGCCTTTCGCATCCTGATTGATTTGGCGGGTGGTCAAAGTCATTTCTTGAGAGCGCCCAGATTAGGGGTTTGATGAGGTCCTGTTGTATGGGTTGCAGCCCTTGATACTTCAGCTCCTGGGAGTCTGTCAGCATCCTAAGAGGATCGCTGGGCTCCGTGAGGAAGACAGACTTACAAGGCAGAGTAATCGTCTAAGTCAACTTCCTTACCAGGTACCTATTTATTTTGGTTTTGTTATATTGATAACTGTCAAAATGAAAAAACTCTTATCTTATACGCTGTAAACATAATTAACTCTGGTCTCTACCCACCTCCTTGGGTGTGAATCAGCTATTATATATTCACCGGCTAAGTTAAATATTTAAAAATGATATTTTAATTATAAAATAAATTTTTGAATATACTTACCCGGTGAATATATAAATTAAATGACCCTCCCTTCCTCCCCAATAGAGACACAGCGGGACGAGAAGAATTGAAGGTTTTGTTTACATACAAGAGTGGTATCTGGCCGACAGTTGGCGCTGGTGGGCACACCCGCAACCTTCATAGCGATCGCTCGCGAGTTTTTTGAGTGTGTTTTCTGTCGAGCCGCAGAGTTGCAGCTATTATATATTCACCGGGTAAGTATATTCAAAAATTTATTTTATAATTAAAATATCATTTTTACTCAAATCCTGCTTCACTTCTTTATTCTGTATCTCCATCAATGGCCTCTCCATCCTCTGTGTTTCTCCGAGCTCTTCTCTTTCATTTTCAGTATTTAATATTTGTTCAAAATATTTTCTTCATCTCCTCTTAATGTCTTCATCCCTATTCAATATATTTCCATGTCTAAACTTGATGACTTCCAGTTTTTGCAAGTCCTGTTTTTGCTTTTTCCTATAGGTTTGAAAATCGTATAGCTATCCCTTTCTCCGTCCCTTGTTCCTAGCCTTTCATTCAGTTGCTCTACAACTCTTCCAATAGCCATACAGTACCTACTTTCCTCTGTGGATCTCTTTCTTCATCTCTGTACCATTCCTTAACACCCTGTGCATGCCTTTGATTTTCTTTTAACTGACTCTTGCACCCCTCTATCCTACCACCATTTTTCTCCTTTTGACACACCATATCTGTTGGTTCTTTTCACTAGTTCTACTGTATGCCCTACATGTATTTTTTTCAGATCCACCCAGTTATTTTCCACTCTATTACTCTGTAAAATCTCAATGTTCTCTCTCTCTCTCTCTCTCTCTCTCTCTCTCTCTCTCTCTCTCTCTCTCTCTCTCTCTCTCTCTCTCTCTCTCAATTGCTTACCCTTTTTACCTTAAAGGTCTCAAACCGTAATTCTAGTAATCTTGTGTAGGAGGTCATAACAAGCTTCTATTAATAACATTCTTTGCAAATTCTACAATTGCTGTAACCTCTTCATATCCAATATTGTAGGCTTCGTATGCCTTGTTTTTCTTTAAATAAATCCATTTGTTTTACGTCATAGAGCTTAAGTGAAGGTTGGACTCCATACTAGTCTAATTGAATAAATAGCAACATATTTTAAATTACAGTGAACCCTCGCTACTTCGCGGTTCGACCATCGCGGATTCACCACTTCGCGGATTTTTTCCATAACCCATATATATACAGTAACATATATATATATATGTATGCATGTATTTATGTATATATGTATGTATGTATATATGTAGGTATGTATATGTGTATACATATAAATACATATATATATATATATATATATATATATATATATATATATATATATATATATATATATACACATACACACACACACATATATATATATATATATATATATATATATATATATATATATATATATATATCTAAAGTAGGAAGATGTGATGTAGTTCTAAGGGAATAGTATGGGAAATATGTCTGGGTAATAAGCAAAGCTCTACCTCCAGTTTGTTTCTTCATTATGATCAGAGATAAATGTAAACAAAACATTGGTTGCCATTTTTTAACGTGCTTTTTAGCGTGTTTAGGAAACGCATGATATAAAATTGCCTTTAATATTTGTGCCTGTTTTAGTTTAGGGTACTGTAGTACATGCATTAAGTGTTCTGTACATTAAAGGGTAGTTTGTTAACAGTACTACGTACAAGGGAAGGTTTTAAAAGTCTGAATATACATGTTGAATAAATAGGTAAATATGGTGTCACTACTTCGCGGATTTTCACCTATCGCGGCCGCGTCTGGAACCTATCTATCGCGATAAACGAGGGTTCACTGTAATCAATTACAAGCCATTTACTTGCCATTTTGCTGTCCATCTTAATGGTAGGAATTCAATCCATCTTAATGGTAGTAATTATGTCTTGCAATTCATCCATAAAAACAAACATCACATAAGGAAAGGCACAGCATTCTTTTTGTTGAATTTTGAATGTGGCATTGGATTGAAATTTACGTTGATCCCAGGCATGTTTCAGATAGAAATTTATTTAACCTGACTACTCTAGCAAGTTGATGCTCACCTTACCTTTAATGGTATGCTATAACTCTAAGAAATTTTGGGATGAGCTGTGCATTGTTGGCTGTAAGGTCCTTATGGATGGGCATGCTATACTTTCTTTTCTTGAACACGGAGCTGATCCTTAGTTTAGCAGTTGTATTGGCTCTAGGAGGTTTTGATAGCTGAGGTATTCAAGTCTATAACCTGTTTATGCAGCTTTCTTGATCACTCTTTGAATGATGGAATACCATTCCGAGGACCCCCTTTACCATTTGGGTTGAGACATGAATTACTTTGCAAGATCTGCTGATAATGGGGTGGGTGACATCTTTATAATAGCAAAATTCTATACAGGCAGTATTTGTTGATGATAATGAGGTTTTTATGTCATTATGTACATTAGAAGTTTAAAGAACTGAAACAATTATCTTGTTTTGAGCTAGGGAAACATGATGGGTGTCCCACAATTCAGGAGGAGTCTCTAACCATCACCACCAAAGCCTTCTTGCCATGATATAGCTTATATTTAAACCCTTATGTTCTTCAAACTTTTGACACTAAACTAGTTTCATTTAAGGCATTTGATATTGTTCATGTTAGCCCTCCCTTTCTGGGCACAAGTTGTACTGGTTATACTATGCTCATTGCATGCGTTCCATGCTATTGAATAATGGAATACTCAAGTTACTATCCTAGCTAGTAGCAACTGTTTAGTCTTTTATCCCCTCTTGGTAGATATACTGTAGTTATAACAGGAGGATTTGTCTGAATTATAAATACCCCAGAGGTTTCCCATTACAAGGATTGTATCTGCACAACATCAGGCCAGACTACCAAAATATCAGCCGACTAATTCAATGCATCAAATTCTTTGACTTTCTGGTAGTTATAGTCCAAAATAAAGGTATGCCCACATGAGCCTCTTCCTCTACATCTGAGTCATGCTCAAATTGAAAAAAAAGTAGTACTGGAATGAAATATATAGGTTGCTTAATGGGTTTTTGTGATGGATATGATTTTATATATGAGGTGTTAATAGCCCTATTGCTAGGTTCCAGTCAAAATGTTGGCATCTTTTTACTATAAAAATGTTGATTTCTTTATTTTAGTCTTTAAGAAAGATTCCTACCTCAGACCCTTTTTATTTAAAGTTTTCCACAACACTTAAGTCTTTCTTATTGTAGAGGGATGAGTTTGGATGAATTACTAAGATCTTTAGAAATAAGATTTTTTTTTTAATATGGCTATCAGTTGACGTAGTGTACTCTGTCTGCCACCTGACACCATACCTCTTTCAGCATGGCTGGATAACACAGATAAATGACTGCTGAGTTAAACATATGTAAAATAATAGGTTTGTATTTAGAAATATTGATTTTAGAAATCTAATGTTTCTTAGTTTCCTTAACTTTTTTTAGTGTTATGATATGAGATTTCCTGAACTGAGTCTGATTCAAAGGAGATTAGGAGCACAGATACTAACTTATCCTTCCGCTTTTACGGTAACAACAGGCATTGCACATTGGGAAACCATTTTAAGATGTCGTGCAATAGGTAAGTATTTTTTCACTTCAGACAATTATTGCAGCCCCTTGCCTTACCAGACTTTAACTTAACAAACAGTATTAATTATCAACTATTAAGTACTAGTTAGTTTATGTTGAAAAAAAAAATTATGATGATACTGTTGGGTGTGAGGTATCTTATATGATCAGGTGGTGTGTGTTGTTTAAATTTTGTACTTATCAGATCCCTGTATCATTAAGTCATGTAATAAGTTTATGGGCTACTGTAATTATTATTTTAATGAATCATCCCAGAATTGTGAAAGATTCTAAACCATAAAGATGAAAACAAACTCAACCAGTCTGTCCCCTTTCCCACAATACTTCATCCCAAGATGGTGAATGGTATTGACAATCTGCCTTAATGCCATGCCATTCTACCAGTAACACAAACGCCTCAAGATGTTGGATTTGAAGAGACAAACTGCACTTATTTGTGTTTGCTATAACTTCTTATGTTGTTTTTGTGTCCCAATTGCTAGAGTGGTATGTTTTCCTTATATTTGTTATCAAATTCTCTGGTATGTCTAAAAGTCACTAGATTTCAGTATTGCCTAAACTGAAAGTCATATAATCTTTTATCAGTGACTCGAGATGCTCATTTTTTATCCCAAGGGTGTAGAGGTGATGAATGTTCATTCCTTTCTGAAGATAGTTTATTAGAACTTGTAGAGTTGATAATAAAAGAAGGAAAAATATGTTAAGTGTAGAAAGAGGGAATTGAGTGCCAGTGATTTAGATCAGGATTTGGCTTTTATTGCATGATTTGGAGGCTTGTGTTTACTCCTGTGTGTGGAGCCTTAAATTAGGTCCTTTTTCTGGAGAGGTATTAATTACCTATCATTTCCATGTCACCTCTGTCACTTGCTCCAGTCCCCATCCCATTATACATGGCAATGATGCATTCAAGCAATCTGCACTCTATTCAGAGATTAAGAAGCTATAAAGGAAACAGTCTCACCATCCTCAATTTTTTCACCATCTATTCACAGCCCCAAAAGGCCTAAGAGGCTAGATACTGGTTCTGGACTTTTTCAGGCTCAAGTTCCTTGAGAATACAAGTTCTCAATAGAAATTTTATCAACTGCCCTAGCAGCGATCACAAAAATTTAATGGATATTTTCAGTATATTTAACATATGTGTTTTTTACATTCCCATTCATCAAATTTCAAAGTTTCTCCTGTTCTTGTTTTCAGGGAAAAGTGTTTAATTTCAATTGCTGTTGCTTGGACTCCAGTACAGGTTCTTATGTATTCACTTGGATGATGACTACAGTATCTAAGATCCTGTATCATCTTGACATAAAAGGGTTGCTGTATTTAGACACTAAGGGGATTTGGTCTCCTCCCACAAATATATTATGAAAAATCCAATTTTACTACTGTACTCAGATTACGAAAGAACATGGTAATTCTCTATTTTGGGGATGAAAATAGCATAAGTTTATTTGCAGGCTTTCCTATAGAAGAAAAGGAGTCCAGTCCTTTGTGACTGTTCTGAGCCAGTTCACTACTTTGAAACCTCTTAACAGTACAGTTATGGATGTAACCTCTGTAATGATAAAATTACTAGAAAAGTTTGCTTCATACACTCATCCAAGACACCCTAGTAAATTTTTCTGAACGTATATTGGTACAAGATCTCCAATCTAAAGAAAACCTTAATTCCTCCTTGTCAAGATCATAAGGCTCTGTTGAGTTGGTGAAACAATCCTTTGAGTTTTGTACAGAGTCAGCCCAGCTCAGAAAATTCAAGATGTATTTGTTCAGGGATGCATGTACCTCAGTGGGGAGCAAGTCTAGAGGGACTTTATCTCTCAGGTTCATGATCTAGGGAAGAATTATTCGTTCACATCAGTTGTTTTGAGCTATTGGCTCCTTTCAAAGTCAGTGATTTGACCCAAGAATCTATTGATAGGGAAGATCATTGCTTTTTGTTGGGAATGCATGACTGACCTACCTTACATTAAAAAAACAAGGACGGACAAAGTTTGAAAGGAAGTTTCTTATTGCCCAGGAACTCTTTCCTTAGATGGAAGTCATGAATATCACTGTTACCACAATTTGTTCCAGAAAAGTGAAATGTTCTGGCTGATCAGGTAAGGGGCAAGTTGTAGTTTCATCTAATGGAATGGTCTCTGAGTCCTCAGGTTTATCAAGGTTTGGAATGTTTGGTGGAAACCAAATATAGATTTATTTGACACCTATTTGACTGTAAATAGTATTTTTTTTTACCTGAGGAGGAGTCTCTGGTGTGGTCTGTAGATACCATGTTACAGGTATGGTCCAACCTTGAGGCATCAATTGATAAACTAATTCAGGTTATATACCAATACTAGGATGATCTAAATAGCTCTTTATTGGCCTCAAAGGAAGTAGTTCACAGATTTGTGGCCACTTCTGTAGTACATTCCAACATCTGTGACTCGGTGTAGCCAAAAGTCTGTAACAGGCTCAGTCCACAAGCATCATGGTTGGCCACCACTCAAATGGTCTCTGCTCTACTATGGCTCACTTTGCTTGCAAATAAACATTATCTCATTGCTCCTCTGTTCTGGCAAGCATACATGAATGTACTGCTGACGCCAGCAGTGTAGGTTACTGTTAAAGGATTATAATTACCTTTAATCCGTTTTATTATTTTTACTGGTATGCTTACGTAATCAGTTGTGAGAAGGTGGCCGCCAATCATGATACTTGTGGATAGAGCATTTTAAAGATTATGGGCTTCACCTAGTTACTTCCTATTCCAACCTCTACCATACCAGGTAAATCCTCACAAACAGCCATAGTACCATCTTCATCCAGCCACCCACATGCTTCAGCTGACCACTTGGAGACTGTCCACTATCTCATCAGAACAAAATGGTTTTCTAGATACTTTAGATTGTCTATCATACATACATACATACATACATACATACATACATACATACATACATACATACATACATACATATACCAAGGCACTTCCCCCAATTTTGGGGGGTAGCCGACATCAACAAATGAAACAAAACAAAAAGGGGACCTCTACTCTCTACGTTCCTCCCAGCCTGTCAAGGGACTCAACCGAGTTCAGCTGGTACTGCTAGAGTGCCACAGCCCACCCTCCCCCGTTATCCATGACAGATGAAGCTTCATAATGCTGAATCCCCTACTGCTGCTACCTCCATGGTCATCTAAGGCACTGGAGGAAGCAGCAGGGCCTACCGGAACTGCGTCACAATCGCTCGCCATTCATTCCTATTTCTAGCACGCTCTCTTGCCTCTCTCACATCTATCCTCCTATCACCCAGAGCTTTTTTCACTCCATCCATCTACCCAAACCTTGGCCTTCCTCATAATATGAATAAAAAAATTCACAAATATTTTGTACCAACACTTGTTGTATACATATTTTAATTGGTGTCAGTCCAGAAGATTCAGCTGCTAACATATCTAAGGATACTACAGTATGTATTACTAAATTTCCCACAGCTCTTCAGGTGGGATAAAATCTTTTAGTTGGTACAATTAAAAGGATATAGAAATATGCCTAATTTTGTTCATAGGCATATTTGCTCAGATCTATCCACTTTTTTTTATTATTATTAGTAAAGAAGTCTTTAGGTCTTTTGTTTTAGAGAGGCCTCCTCAATCCAAATCCATCTATTGGAACCTATTTTTGGTATTAAATTTTGAGAGGCTGCAGTTATGAACCAATTGATGTGATTGGTTTCAAGGAATTAACAGTTAGACCCCGTTTCCTTTGGCTCTTGCCTCAGCTGAGAGAGGTGACAATTAAAAGATCAATCAGATTCTGTTAGATTTTTGTCTGATGGCGCAGATTAAGGCTTAGAATGATTTTAAGGTTATGACTGCCTTGGCATTTTTTTACTCCGTCTTTTAAAGACCAGGTATGTAGTTATGAGGAGGGTTCCTCTTCAGTTGGGAGTGGGTGGGTCGTTTCTTAGCATTATTATTGATTTTTTAAGTAATAGATCTCAAAGAGTTGTTGTTGATGGGCACCATAGTGATTATAGGAATGTGATATCCAGTGTTCCACAGGGTAGTGTTCTTGGCCCATTACTTTTCATTCTATATACACATGACATGTGGTTTGGCCTGGAAAACAAGCTTGTTGCATATGCAGATGATGCTACTCTCTTTGCATCAATTCCATCCCCTGAATGTAGATCTAGGGTTGGTGAATCCCTTAATAGAGATTTAGCTAGAATTAGAGCATGGTGCAAATTATGGGGTATGAAGTTGAATCCTAACAAAACTCAAAGTATGATTGTAAGTAGGTCAAGGACGGTGGCTCCTCAACATCCGGATCTCAGTATTGATAATGTTTCTTTAAATATGTATGACTCTTTCAAAATTTTAGGTGTGATTCTCGACAGTAAATTTACTTTTGAGAAACATATAAGGTCTGTGTCTTCTTCAATTGCACAAAAAATAGGCTTATTGAGAAAGTCTTTCAAGATTTTCGGTGATCAATCTATTCTGAAGAAGTGTTTTAATTCTTTCATTCTACCTTGTTTTGAGTATTGTTCTCTTGTCTGGTCTTCAGCTGCTGATTCTCATCTTAATTTGTTGGACAGAAACTTACGGTCTATTAAATTTCTTATTCCTTATCTAGATATTAATCTCTGGCACCGTCGTTCAATTAGTTCATTATGCATGTTGCATAAGATTTTTCATAACTCTGACCATCCTTTACATTCAGATCTCCCTGGACAATTCTATTCTGTTCGTAATACTAGGCAGGCAGTTAATTCTAATAGCCAGGCCTTCTCCATCACGAGGCTCAATGCTACGCAGTACTCTAGAAGTTCTATTCCAGCTGTTACCAAGATGTGGAATGATCTTCCTAATCGGGTTGTTGAATCAGTAGAACTTCAAAAGTTCAAAGTTGGAGCAAATGCTTTTTTGTTGACCAGGCGGACATGAGTCTTTTATAGTTTATTTATGACATATTTGTTTTTGATGTTGTTAATAGTTTATATATGACATGTCTGTTTTGACGTTGTTACTGTTTTTAGAATGATTTATTGTTAATTTGTTCTCTTCATTTATTTATTTCCTTATTTCCTTTCCTCACTGGGCTATTTTTCCCTGTTGGAGCCCCTGGGCTTATAGCATCTTGCTTTTCCAACTAGGGTTGTAGCTTGGATAGTAATAATAATAATAATAATAATAATAATAATAATAATTTAAGGTTTGTGAGAGATATCCCTTTGGACACATTAAATTAAAGGGAAGTCCCTTTTGACACTTGTTAAATTAATGGGAAGATTAGAGAAGTAGATTGGAGTAAATCTCAACAAGGTATCAATATTTCTCAGTCTTTTGAAACCTTTGAGTCTCTTACAGTGGCTTATGAGAACTTTCTCTTTATTGTTGGTACTAGATGATGACCTACTGAAGTATTGTACCCACTTTAACGTAGAAAGGTACCATACTGCTCTACCTTATGAAAATTAAATGAGATTTTTGGGCAGGGTACTTGAATGTAAATTAATGTAGTCTAGTCACATTCATGTCCTTAAATTTGAGGTCAAGAAATCTCTTGTCTTCCAAAAGTTATTTTTGGTTTTATTTTGGGAAATAAGTCATCATGTGGGCTGCCTAATTCTCTTTGTAGACAAAAGCTTCTGTATGGTTCCCAAATCTATTTTAATGTATGTAAAACTAAATTGTGAAAACTGGATGTTGTACATATTATGGGCATTAGAATATGCTCAGGTGCACTTAGAAAAATGCAAGTTAAAAGCATTTATGTGGATACTAACAAATTACCATTTGATCTTCAGAGGGAGGAAATCGAGGTGTGCCAGCTGCATAAAATCAATTCTGCTGCCAGTAACCCCTCTTTCAATTTTAATTTTCTTTTAAAATCCTGAAAGTTTGAGAGATTTTGGGTTGCCAATATCATGGAAGCACTTTCTAAGACTAATCTATCAATTTAATTATATTTCTCTCAAGAGGCAGGAAAATCAGGAGAGCAAATAACCTAGTGATCCACTCAACGTCATACCTGAATGATCCATATGATCAAAATCAGCCATAAAGAAATGTTCCCATAGTATAGTTCAATTTCAAATGCCTTGAACATGATGCTGTATACAGTATAAAGATCATATATAGATATGTACTAATGGCTCAAAGTCAAAGATTGGCATTCAGTATGCCACAGTCAACAAGAATGTTTCATATTTAGCTGAATTACCTGACTGTTCCTATGAATAGTATCCACTGCAGACATGACACCATTTGTGAAGGTCTTGGAGTTTGCTTATAAACTAAGGGTAAAATTTTATTAATGTTCTGTCACTCCATGAGTGCATAACTCTCTTGGGAGTTTTAATAGCCTCCATCTATTAGTTCAGAAAGCTCAAGAATGGCTCTTTTGTATTTCATGTCAGCACAAAACTGTTAACATATATTGAGCTTCCTTTCATTGATATTCATGGTAATGAGGTAGTAGACAGGGAAGCAAAAGAAACTGCTTAAAATTTAAATGAATTTGAAGCAAGTGTCCCCCACTCTGATATGAAGAAACCTAATACTAACTGTATTTTAAGGAAATACCTCTCATTTCAGGGGGAAGATTGAGGTAATTTAAACTCGATTGTGTATTGAAAATAATTTTTAAAAAATGAAATTTGATTAATTTATCAATGTTAACGTATTTACTATTTTAAATTTGTGAATGGTCTACTGGGATATATAAATAGGATTTTTATGAATAGTACTCACCTGGCAGTTATATATATATAGCTGATATCTCTAACTTTCGGCAGAATTTTTCAAAACGAGGCAACCGCCTTGTGGTGGTTGGGAGGTACTGTAGGTGGTTACACCCGTCACAGGGTGGTACGAGGAATCATTCCCGTGTTCTATACTTCAGTTCATCTCTGCCGGCTGGATCGAAAACATCGTTGGTCCACCATTAAGAGTTTTTCGAATCGCTTTCCCTTCTTCGCTGTTTTGGACTTCGTTTGGTGAAGTACACTGATTTAGGGATTTGGCAATCGTGTTTTGTTATTATTATTGTACTATTTGCTTTGTTTATCATGAGTGAAAAACTTAATTTTCGTGTATGTGCGAGTGTTGTATGCAAGGTGAGGTTACCGAAAGTGTCAGTTGACCCTCACAGTTTGTATGGGTTGCAGGGATTTTGTATGTGCACTGTATAATAGGTGCAAAGAATTAAAACCTGATGGCGGAAATACATTCCGCCAACTCTATGACGTCACAGTCGTGTGACGTAATCTACATTGTATACTGTATACAGTGTATGACTTGCAAATTCTCTTTATTTGCTTTTTCTTGTAAAGAATGGAAGGAATTCCATCTTATATAAGTTTTTTAACTTTTAATGTAAAATTTTAAAGAAAATATTTGCCCATTTGGTATTCGTTCTTTAAATCATCGATCTAATTTCATAGATTAAATAGAACTAGCGTATGGTTAATTTATGCTGTGTAGTTCTCATTACAATCGATGCAGTCCCAACATGCCTTGGTAGCGTTCTTTTCGATATTGGGAATTCTAGTTTTAGTCGTATATTCATTTATATGTTCCAATTGTAAAGTGTAGCAAATCACTTTTTTTTGGGAACCTTTGTGATTTAAGAGTTGTTTACATTTATATATATAAATACGTTATTGCTATATCTGTTCTTTTTTATCATAACAAATCTCTGTTTTTGAAAACCCTTGGAATTAATTGTTGATTACATTTGTTTTTCCTATTTCTGTTCATTTTAATCATTTAACGTGTAGCTTTCCCGGTGGTTGTATGTAACTACCGGGTAGGTAATTATGACATTTAATTTTACCGGTGGTTATATGTAACTACCGGGTGAGTGTGTTCAACATTTATTTTTAAACTCAACACTTGCCCGGTGATTATTTTTATGTAAGTGTGTTTGCAAGTTTATTTTATTATGGAAATGTCAGTTTAGTATTTTATAAAAATATTTTGTTACAATTTATTTAGCAAGTACTAGAGATGATATTGCATTCTCATTCAACCCCATGGCAGCAGAATAAGTTCTCTCACAACGGGCAGGACTAATTATGGTCTTTTGTGTAAGAGTTTAAAAGTGCAAGTTTCAGTGCTAAATTAAGGCAGTGAATTCATTCAGCACAGTGGACATCGTTTTCCTAGCCTTAGACCTCTTCCAAGCTCCCCGGCCCATGGGAGAAGGAACGTCGACTGGCGAAAGGAAACGAGAGGCGTTAGCTCACGAGCAAACGTCCTCGCGGGCGTTCCTGTTCACGTTCCCAAGAATGCTCGCTTTGCCATCGGAAAGCAAAGAGCGTGGGACGTTAAGCTACTTACACTGCTTTTAGAGTCTTGCATTGCATCACATTTACTGATAATGGCAATACTTTAAGTCACAGATATTCGCTGATAATATCAATGCTTACGAACCAACATAGACACGGTTTTTGTCCCAGAGCACCAGTCGGCCAAATGAACCCTCTGGTCGGAACGGAATGCGCCGAGCGGCATAATGAAGATCATTTTGCTTTAACGCTCGGCGCTAAGTCTTTCAAGACAGGACGATCGGCGCCTCGTCTTTCAGGACGATCGCCTCCTCGTCTTTCAGGACGATCGGCACCTCGTCTTTCAGGACGATCGCCGCCTCGTCTTTCAGGGCGACAGGACTATCGCCGCCTCGTCTTTCAGGACGACAGGACGATCCCCGCCTCGTCTTTCAGGACGAACGCCGCCTCGTCTTTCAGGACGATCACCGCCTCGTCTTTCTGGACGATCGGCACCTCGTCTTTCAGGACGATCGCCGCCTCGTCTTTCAGGACGACAGGACGATCGCCGCCTCGTCTTTCAGGACGATCCCCGCCTCGTCTTTCAGGACGATCCCCTCCTCGTCTTTCAGGACGATCGCCGCCTCGTCTTTCAGGACGACAGGACGATCGCCTCCTCGTCTTTCAGGACGATCGGCGCCATGTCTTATAAGATCTTTGTCAAAGGATGACATTAGTGATCACTTTTCTCCTGTTGAATTATTTGAGATTAACAGGAGAAGATCCTAAGTTCTGTTGCTCCACGTTCCCCACCCTCTGAATTTTCACGTGGTCATTAATGGAGCTTTAAGGATGATGGGAGACTGGTTAGAGTCTCTGAAGGAGTAAGGAAATACAACTTTCTTTTTTCCTCTGAATAAACTGGACTCTAGATCTTGTATCTGGTACGAGATTATTATTATTTTTTCTAGCAAGCTACAACCCTAGTTGGAAAAGCAAGAGGCTCCAATAGGGAAAAAATAGCATGGTGAGGAAAGGAAATATTGAGATACATAAATGTTGAGAATATATTAATTATTCATTCTTAAAACAGAAACCTATAATGCCAGCTTCCTTATCAGGTAGGCCAGGATAGCAAGGGTGGAGGTCTAGCCACGTTAAGGTTGGAGACCTTGTGGCATTCCCACAGAGATTTTTTACAGCCCCCTTGGTGGATTGCTGAGTCTCTTAAGGAATACAGGCAATGAGGCTGGATAATTTTGAAATCAGAAGTCATAATTGAGGTACGCACCTCTCCATTTTTCTTTCTCTCTTCTCCCTCAAGAGTTGGTCAAAGACAGGTTTTGGTGTCTTAATCAGCAAGAAAATTTCTGCATGCTTTTTCTCTAACCGCACAAACAACAGTAGGAGCCAGACCTAGCTACTTCTGGTGAGCCTGGGAGAGAAGAGGAGCAGACCTTTGGTCCGTGTTTTTACTAAAGGATGGATGTGAAATCTTTTTCCTAGTGAATCCTCCTTTGTTAGTTACTCCGATAAGACCTTTCTGCCCAACCGACTTTGCAACATCAAATGTCTCTCTTTTGGGAGAGGGAGTCTTTTGTCTGGTCTTGGACGTAAATGCTCTTAACGCCTTCATTCAGAAGTCAAAGTTCTCCATGGAGACATTGAAATCATGAACTACGTAAGACTCGTGTCAGCCTGGTCACAGGGTGAAGCAGAGTTTGACTGCTTTTGCCTCCAGGCAGTAGAGCCAGACTACACAACTTCTGGTAATCTTTGGAGAAGAGGGGAGCAGACCTTTGGTCAGTACATCTTCTGAAGGAGGATTACAATTTCCTTTTATAGGGAAACCTCCTTTAGTTTTAGCTCCAACAAATCTCTCTCCCAGATCTAGAGAGGAGTCTTAAGTGGCAGGCTATGCAATCAAACTTTATCAGAGGTTTGTTTACAAGGAGGAAAGGGGGAAGAATGGGTCAGTTTCGGGCCGTGTGTTTTGGTCTCGGCTCCGCCCCTCTAATGTTCACGAATCTTTTGTTTAATGTAGCAGAATACTGCACTCAAGAGAAATCAGAGCATCCCTGTCCTGGACGCTTGGCTTCTCAGAGCTCCTTCTTACGATCTTCATGAAGGATTTTTAGATAACGTTGAGCCTATCAGAAGAATTGGGTCTTCCTGTCAACAAGAAGAGTCTCTTCTGACACCAGGATGCTCAGCGCCACGTCTTTTAGAACATTCAGCGTCTCGCTCTGTTATCCTCTCGGCGCCACGTTTTACAGGACGATTGGTGCCTCACCTTCCTGGACGCTCGGCTCCACGTCTTACAGGACTATCGGCGCCACGTCTTACAGGACTATCGGCGTGTCTTACAGGACGATCGGCGCCTCGTCTTTCAGGATGCTCGACGTCGAAGATCTAGCATGAGGCATGACATTGAACATGAGAATCTAGGACTTCGTGATGACACTAGTCGAATCGTATGTCGAGATCAAGGACGCCTTCGTTCCGATCTCTTGGATTAAGAAAGTTTTTATCGAGCGAGGTTTGTTCAAGGGCAAAGAAACATCGAGGCAGACATTCTCAGCAGGAAGAGACTAGTTATTCCCACAGAATGGTCTCTCAACCTGCAAGTCTGTCAGTCTCTGGATGTTGTGGGGTAGACCGGTAACAGACCTTTTCGCCTCCAACTTGAACAAGAGGATCCCCAACTACTGCTCCCTAGTCCCGGACAAGGGAGCTGTAGCAGTGGACGCCTTCTTGATGGATTGGACGGGGATGGACATGTATGCGTTGCCCCCGTTCAAGATCATCAATCTGGTTATCAGGAAATTCGCTCTCCTCAATTCTTGACGAATGATCCTAGCGGCTCCATTCTGGCCTGCAAGGGAATTGTTTACGGAAGTGGTGGGCATGCTGATGGACTTCCCAAGAAGACTTCGGCAAGTCCAGATCTTCTCAAACAGCCCCACTTCGAGAGGTATCATCAAAACCCCCTTGCTCTCAAACTGACTTCCTTCAGACTGAGTAGAAGCTTGTCAGATCTCGAGGCTTTTTGGCACAAGCGACGAAAGCTATTGCCAGAGCAAGGAGGATTTCTTCACAAAGAGTCTACCAATCTAAGTGGGAGACCTTTAGAGCTTGGTGCAGGCGGCACAAGATTTCCTCAACCACTACCTCTCTGAGCCAGATTGCAGACTTCTTATTGTACCTCAGACAGGATGCTAAGCTGGCTGTATCTACCATCAATGGATACAGCACTATGCTCTCGACTGTCTTTAGGCATAGAGGCCTAGAGTTGTCCCAAAATAAAGATTTGCAGGACCTCATGGGGTCTTTTGAGACAACGAAACAGGTACTCTTAAACCTGGATGTGGGGTTTAAGTTTCTGTGCTCCAAGAAATTTGACCCTATCTCGCAATCCTCTCTTCGAGATGTAACAAAGAAAACCCTCTTCCTTATGACTAGCGAATGCCAAAAAGGTCAGCGAGGTCCAGGCGATTGAGAAGCGGGTAAGCTTCAATCAGGATAGAGCGGTTTGTGCCTTAAGGTTCGACTTTCTCGCCAAGAACGAGAACCCTTCGAAACCCTGTCCTAGGACGTTTGATGTCATTAACCTCACGAACCTAGTGGGTCAAGAGCAGGAAAGACTGCTCTGCCCAGTTAGGTCCCTCAAAGCTTATTTGGCTCACACTAAGAACGTGAGGTGTGCATCCAACTCGTTATGTTGTTCAGTGAAGGATCCACAAAAACCCCCTGTCAAAGAATGCTTTGTCCTTTTTTCCTGAGGGAAAATATTAGGGAAGCCCACCTCTTATGTGAGGAGGAACACTTCCCCCTGTTGAAAGTACAGGATCACGAAGTGAGAGCCATTGCTACCTCACTGGCATATCAGGAAAATATGTTTGTTAGGCAACTCATGGATGCAATTTTCTGGAGGAGCAACTCTGTCTTCGCTTCTCATTACCTCAAAGAGGTGAGAGTAGTTTATGGCAAGTGCTATACCTTGGGCCCATACGTAGCTGCGGCTTCTGTATTAGGCAAAGGAGTTACTAACCCCACTCAACCTTAGTTTGTATGCGTGTATGATGGTTTGTGTTTTTATGATTGTCTGAGGACTTCGTCTTATGGTACGGTTCCCTCAGTCTAGATAGATAGTTTATTTCTATGCTGCAAGGTTAGGTGGTTAGTTTTAGTAAGGGTGCAGTTTTTTATTATATGGGGCAAAGGTAGTTTTTGAAGTCTAGTCAAGTTGTTGGTCTTACCCCTTTGATAGACTCGATTGAGTTGTTTGCAGCATTGCAGGTCTACTCCTGGCTAAACACTCCTAAGAGAAAGCGACTCTAGAGGCTGTACCTTTGAAGTCAGCTACCTTAGCAAGCAAGGAATCAAGGTGTTTTTATCTCCTACAACTCTTTTGTTGTTTCCCCAATGATGTTTACTGTCTGTTTCCCTCCTCCAAATATGTGAATCAGCTATATATATATAACTGCCAGGTAAGTACTATTCATAAAAATGGAGTTTTTATGATAAAACAAAGTTTTATGAATACTTACCTGGCAGTTATATATATATTCGAAGGCCCACCTACCTCCCCTCAGGAGACAGGTCGGGCATAGATGAACTGAGGTATAGAACACGAGAATGATTCCTCGTACCACCCTGTGACGGGTGTAACCACCTACCTCCAAACCACCACAAGGCGGTTGCCTCGTTTTGAAAAATTCTGCCGAAAGTTAGAGATATCAGCTATATATATATAACTGCCAGGTAAATATTCATAAAACTTTGTTTTATCATAAAAACTCCAGTTTTTTATAGTGCCTGGCCCATGGACCAAATTTTATAATCCAACCCATTTTTTTCCACTTGTGGATATTTTTCTTATTCAAGGATGGCGACCTGTTAAAACAGCTAACATCCTGACCACATATCCACTACTCTCTTGAAAGGGAGAATAATTACCTGCAGTACTCATAAAATGTTGACAGACGAATAGGAGAATACGGTACCTCTTCTGTCTAAGGTGATGTATTTGATGTCTCTTCCATCTAACTTGGGATTTTGCCAGTGCACATTTCCAGTGCTTCAACCTCTATCAGCTCATCCTCAAATACCTCATCCTTGAGACTGTTCAAGTACTGTACTCTGTGGCTTTCAGCTTGGAAATCCTGTGCAGCTTCTGCAAAGCAGTGATAAGAGCTCTCATGGCTTAGGGCTTAAGGGTTTCTCCCACCTTGCATTCGCCAAGAAGCTTGTCAAGGCTCTTCCTATATTAATGTTATAACACAACTGTTCTCGTTTCTCATGATTATCAGCTTTTGAGAGAAGAGCATCCTGATGCTTAATTCTGACATCTTTTTTTTTGCTGGGTAGTGGTTGGTGAGTGACAAACTCTTTTCTAGATTCCTTCTGTAAATCCATATCTAGCTCTAGCTCCCTGGATATTTGCATTTGATGCTAAAAAAAATGCTTTACATTTCAATGAATTTCACAATAAGGAGGTTTAAATTGGGATATATGAAAAAATAGATGCAAGGACTCAGAGATACCCCCATACAAAATTATGTGAAACAACACTAATACTGTACACCACACTCAGCTACAAGGGTCTGAAGATGCATTCGTAAGATCACTAAATATGGCAATGATTATATATACATACATACATATACCAAGGCACTTCCCCCAATTTTGGGGGGTAGCCGACATCAAACAAATGAAACAAAAAAGGGGACGTCTCCTCTCTATGTTCCTCCCAGCCTGACAAGGGACTCAACCGAGTTCGGCTGGTACTGCTAGGGTGCCACAGACCACCCTCCCACATTATCCACCACAGATGAAGCTTCATAATGCGGAATCCCCTACTTCTGCTACCTCCGCGGTCATTCAAGGCACCGGAGGAAGCAGCAGGGCCTACCGGAACTGGGTCACAATCGCTCGCCATTCATTCCTATTTCTAGCACACTCTCTTGCCTCTCTCACATCTATCCTCCTATCACCCAGAGCTTCCTTCACTCCATCCATCCACCCAAACCTTGTCCTTCCTCTTGTACTTCTCCCATCAACTCTTGCATTCATCACCTTCTTTAGCAGACAGCTATTTTCCATTCTCTCAACATGGCCAAACCACATCAACACATTCATATCCACTCTAGCTGCTAACTCATTTCTTACACCCGTTCTCACCTTTACTACTTCGTTCCTAATCCTATCTACTCGAGATACACCAGCCATACTCCTTAGACACTTCATCTCAAACACATTAAATTTCTGTCTCTCCGTCACTTTCATTCCCCACAACTTCAATCCATACATCACAGTTGGTACAATCACTTTCTCATACAGAGCTCTCTTTACATTCATGCCCAACTTTTTTTTTTTTTACTACTTCCTTAACTGCCCCCAACACTTTGCATCCTTCATTCACTCTCTGACGTACATCTGCTTCCACTTCCACTCCACCATTTGCTGTAACAACAGACCCCAAGTACTTAAACTGATCCACCTCCTCAAGTAACTCTCCATTCAACATGACATCCAACCTTGCACCACCTTCCCTTCTCGTACATCTCATAACCTTACTCTTACCCACATTAACTCTCAACTTCCTTCTCTCACACACCCTTCCAAATTCTGTCACTATTCGGCCAAGCTTCTGTTCCGCGTTTGCAACCAGTACAGTATCATCCGCAAACAACAACTGATTTACCTCCCATTCATGGTCATTCTCGTCTACCAGTTTCAATCCTCGTCCAAGCACTCGAGCATTCACCTCTCTCGCCACTCCATCAACATACAAGTTAAACAACCACGGTGACATCACACATCCCTGTCTCGGTCCCACTCTCACCGGAAACCAATCGCTCACTTCATTTCCTATCCTAACACATGCCTTACTACCTTTGTAGAAACTTTTCACTGCTTGCAACAACCTTCCACCAACTCCATATAACCTCATCACATTCCACATTGCTGCCCTATCAACGCTATCATACGCTTTCTCCAGATCCATAAACGCAATATACACATCCTTACCTTTTGCTAAATATTTCTCGCATATCTGCCTAACTGTAAAAATCTGATTCATACAACCCCTACCTCTTCTAAAACCACCCTGTACTTCTAAGATTGCATTCTCTGTTTTATCCTTAATCCTATTAATCAGTACTCTACCATACAGTTTTCCAACTACACTCAACAAACTAATACCCCCTTGAATATACAGTAATAGTAAAAAAAAAAAAAAAAAAGAATGTACTCTTCATATATATACAGAATCAAGTTGATACATAAGTACTATTCCAAATTAAAAAAGTGCATTATAATAATCTTCAGTATTTAGTTATAAGAACAGAAGTATCAAATACTCTACTATTAGTTACTCTGGGTAATAAAAAATAAATAGTAATTAAGATTACCAGAATTTTGCAAGTTCAAATTATGTAGCTTAACCTGTTACTAAATAGAGATATTCTCATTGACTGTATCAATTACTTCAAACAATTAAAGAGAAAAGTGACTTACCATGCAGTTCTTGGAAATTATTTTTACGTTTATAGTTCATCATTCTACTGTTCAGAGAAAATAATCTTCATTTTATCAAGTGTTTTTATCTTATGCAAGGCAGTTACTTGTGAAATTAGTGAAAAGATTTTCTATTGTCATTATTGAAAAACTCTCTAGTGACTGAAATAGTCTTCTCTCTCACAGTCATCCCTACATTAAGGGGTCGTTATCACATCAGGTAGGGTTTATAATTTGGAATGGATTCTTATGATTGCATGCTTTTGCAGTCATCAACGACAGTTGATAGCGGTGGGCCTAACCTTTGACTTAATAGTCCAACTGCAAGGGAGCAGTTTCCAGTAGGTAGTAGGTTGGCCAGGGCATCAGCCACCTGTTGAGATACTACCGCTAAAGAATTATGGGGTCCTTTGACTGACCAGACAGTACTTCATTGTATTCTTCTCTCTGGTAACGGTTTACTTTCCCTTTGCCTGCACTTACACTGAATAGTCTGGCCTATTCTTTACAGATTCTCCTCAGTCCTCATACACCTGACAACACTGAGATTACCAAACAATTCTTCTTCACCCAAGGGGTTAACTACGGCACTGTAATGTCCAGTGGCTACTTTCCTCTTGGTAAAGGTAGAAGAGACTTTTTAGCTATGTTAAACAGCTCTTCTATGAGGACACTCCAAAATCAAACCATTGTTCTCTAGTCTTGGGTAGTGCCATAGCCTCTGTACCATGGTTTTACACTGTCTTGGGTTAGAGGTCTCTTGCTTGAGGGTACACTCGCACACACTATTCTATCTAATTTCTCTTCCTGTTTTGTTAAAGTTTTTTATAGTTTATATAGGAAATATTTATTTTAATGTCACTGTTCTTAGAATACTGTATTTTATTTTTTCTTGTTTCCTTTCATCACTGGGTTATTTCCCCTGTTGGGTCTCCTGGGCTTATAGCATTCTGCTTTTCCAACTAGGGTTGTTGCTTAGCAATTAATAATAATAATAATAATAATAGTTATTGGCAGTGGGCCTAGCCTTTTTCTAAAAAGTAAGACTGCAAGGCAGCAGCTGTCCTTTTTGTCACCTAGGACACGCAGGATGTATAGTAGTAATATTCTCATGAGTTAATAACTGTGAACTTTACCTCTCCGTTTCATTTCCACTAAACTATTGGTGATTCTGAATATCAAAATTTTAACAATCTCTTTCCTTAAGTGGTAGTTCTTGCAAAATGACACATCCAGATTATATGATACAAAGCAAAATAACCCTGACGTCATCTTTGATGTTGTGACTTTAGATAAGGTTGAAACAACCTATATTACATTAAATTCAGTATGATTGTTATACTCAAATTTTAATACTTAAATTAATTCCTACTGCAAACAATTAATTACTCTGATTACTACTGAAACTTGCATTACATTATAGCAAGATAAAAACATATAATTAGGAAATCCATTTAGAAAGTTCATAATATTACAATTAAAGGAATACACAGTGGCTAAGTAATAAGTCACAAATGCGCAATATATATTTTTCAGACACTTCACTGTGTGGCTCGCCAAGGGTCACAAATTATATTCATTACGGTAAAGACAGTGTCGTTGGGAAGTCGGACTAAATGTGAGGTGCATTTTATGGGAATGGATTCCCAAAACATTGGTTAATGGAATAAAGTTATAAGATGGTTAGAAGTCTTCCGGCTGTCTGTTTCATTATTAAACTTAAGCTTGCCAAAAGCAAAAACCTTACAGATTATATTAGGAAGATGTTAGGAATGTGAGAAACCCTATAGTATTTTATAGAAATATAGTACGTCCAGTTAAGGCTTCGGCAAGTTAAGCAGCCTGTCTATTTACTGACAATGTTATGTCTCATTTGCATGCCATTTTAAAGAAAAGGAAATAAACATTCATCTCTAGATAGATTCCTTGTCAAAATTGAATGCAAGAGTGTAAAAAATTATGACTAAGTGTCCAGAAAGTATAAATTAAGCGATTCAGTAAATGATAGTGAACTTTATTCAAAAGAGAACTCCCAATAAAGTTTTTTTGCCAGAGATTCTCCCTCCAAACAGTAAAACCCTCTTCCTCCTTTGCAAGTTAATTTGTTAAATTTTATTATTTTATTGTGAATCACAATTTTTTTCATTATGGGTTACAAATTCATCTACAATTTCCATTACAAACCTTTAGAAATGAGTGTACAGTATGTATGTATTTATAGGGGTGTGAAATGCATTGGGTGAATCTCCTTTATTTCTTATCGGGAATTATTTCTTTTTAAGTTAATATGCATTTTAGTTTGCGGGAAATCTCCCAGAACAAAGTAAACTCATAAACCAAGGCACTGCTGTATTTACCTGTGAGGCAGAAATGTCCCTATTCCTCTGCTCTTCTAATGGTACTGTATATTAGTATTGGGTTGCTGGTCTTTTAACAACTTTGATAATACAAGAATACTGAATTAGGTTGGGTCCTGAACCATCAAGCATAGTTTCAACTCCATGGTCTGACTCATGAAACTGCACTTGATAGTCTCTAGAGGGAAAGATATAATGGTTTAGAAATGTTTTAATTTTAAGTTCTAGAATCTCTGTTTGTAGATATGATTATTATGACTGTTAGGTAAGAATTGAAATTATGAATTTTATAAAAGATTTTTATACCTATACAGAATTTTTTTTTCATTGATATGTTCGTCACTTGAGTTATACGGGTGATCTTTGCTGAATGTCAGATATTTATTAATAGTTTTGCTCAATAATATGAACCTAATATAAAATTTAATTATAAAACTGTGAATACAATTTTTAGTGAAAACTCCTGTTCCTACAGAGTCTCAGTGTTATGTGATTGCAGCTGCGCAGACTGGACAGCATAACGAAAAGAGATCATCATATGGCCATTCTTTGGTAACTAGCATATTTATAATTCATTTTATACAGGAACAATTATTATATTTTACAAGTAAGTGTAAAACAGGAATTTGAAATCAAGTAATGTTTTTCAATGAAAGATAATTAGTATTCACAAAAATTTTGATAAAAATTATGTTTCTCTGTTGTACATATTACTTTGATCTGAATGAGAGATTTAGCAACCTCATAGTTCCATCTCTGAATACTTGATGGTACAATGCCATAAGGCCCAATTTTTAACCTATTAAGTTAGAAAGCTGGTTCAGCTGATAAATGTTCTTAGTTGGTCTTGGCAAAGGAAAACCTATTCTTTTGGGAGGTGCTGTGGTTTCTCAAAGGACATTCATGTAAAGTGCTGGAACAGGGAATCCAATTTGGTAAAAGATACCAAAAACACATTTTCTCCCTTGTTCTAGGGGCATTGCTTCAATATGCAAAGCACAAACTCAGTGTGTATAAGGGGACCCTTGAGTTCAAGCACAATTGAAGTCGGCACAGCATCTTAAATATTGAAATCGTCTGTCAGTCGATGAGACGTCATTACTGAGAACTCGCGCTACTTCCTACTTCAGGAGATAATACTACCTGTGTACTAACTTGTACCCAGCAACCATCTTCCATACTCAAAATGAGAATCAAATGACCCCTTCTCTACGTGAGGCTAAGGAGGAGGGAGGGTCTTTGAGACCACACAGTACCTTCCCAAAATTAGGTTTTTCCTTTGTCAAACCCACCTTTTTTTGGTTGATGTGCTATGGGGTCACCTAGAAATAATACAAGAACAATAACTGAGTACACTCCTGTACCATCAAGGTCAAGCATCTACAACCAAGCAAACAACTTAATCATGTGTGTTTAGGTGTGAAGAAAATTGAATAAGTCTGACACTCACCTCATAAGGGAAAACTCTGGAGAAAAGCTGGATGCCTATCATTATGTTTCTGTTGAAGGTCTTCGATGATGTGGCCCTTCCTCCATCCTGTTTACCCTCATAGATGTCACAAATGAACTGAATACCACACATGCATGTTAAACTGTTTGGATTTGTTTCAGTTCATGTCTCATAAACACCCTATGCCCAGACCGACCCATAAATCTCTGTATTTCTAGAAATTGCATATTAGCTAAGAATGAGGAAGCAATTTTTTCTCTTACACTGGGCTTTAGGGATGGACAGTGGATCACTTTTCCTATTAAGGAAGGTCATTAGAATATGGATAGTGCGTGTTGAAAGGGACTTGTTAGGCTTGGTATTTTGAAATAGACTACCTTCTATAAACATAGATCTCTGCTGATATAATTGCTAGGTAGGCACTTGAGAGAGATTACCATCTCCCAATCGTAAAGCTGTAATATAAAGAGGATCCTGCCTATGAATGTTTTGTTTTTGGCTAAAAATAGGATTAGATGGTCAGGAATAATTATGATAAACTGCCAATCTCTGTGAAAACCTGTAGGATCACTGACTCTTGCCTCTGTAATAACTTTTTAATAGAAATGGATGAATTATATAAATTTGTCATAAACTCAGTCAACACATGCCAGAAATTACAGCCATTGTAGGATCTTCATGGGTTTCCCACTGTCCCCCTCCTCAACATATCCATTGAAGAAACCACCTCCGCCAACTCTTCCCACCCCCCTTTCACTGAACCTGGAAGACTGAGATCAGGAGCAAATTCCTCCACTGGAGTTTTTTCCTGAATCCACTGTCTGGGTTGGAAAGGGAGCAGAAACTCCCAGGAATGGTAGAACTTTGAGGAAGATCACCATAGAGGGAGTGGATCGATGCCTTAATTATCTTTGTGATAACCAAAGTGTCCGCAAGGTATGTAGGATACCCGAATTTAGGCGGACCAGTAACCTGCCTAGTGGAAACCTGGTTTTGAGCTGACCAAAATACATTGACAGGTTCTGTCAGTGTAGATTTGTATAGCCAGGATGTGGTGCCTCACCTTAAATTAATTTTGACAAAGTTAAATGAAGCCACATAAGTAGATTTACAAAGAAACTTTGCTATTGCTGAGAAGGTCAACTGGGATCCCACTGCAGCTCCCACTTCCACAGAGGACATAGCAGACACCAGAATAAACAAGGTCTGTTGGGCATTAAATTATGTTGTCTTATGATGGTCTAGAATGAAAGGAGAGACTTCACCCAATTATTTGGTACTTTCTTGAGCATCCCATTTCTTAGGGAGAAAGACTTCTAGAAAATATCTAAGTTTTTTAATCCTTTGAACTCTTTTGGTTACATCTAAAAAAGGGATTAAATTCTTTGGGCAGGGTAAAGTCTCCTTTTAGTAAGCTCTCTCATTGATTTTGATGCCATCTTGGTCAAGAAGGCCTTTTTTTGAGCTAGTACTGTCATTCTGACCATTCAAGCATTATGTAAGCTGTGGTCTAAAAGAAAACCCCTGCCTCTTAGACTGTCTCTGCCAAACTGTTTAGGGCAGACTTGTATGGCATCCAAATAACCTCTTTTAGGATTAACGTGAGGCATGTTCTAAGGTATGGGTCTTTTATCTTCCACTGTGATTTTGAGAATACTGCAAAGTTTTCAAACTTATATCATTGAATGGAAGATTAACACAATAAAAGTAATATTCAACTCATGCCAGAAGTTACACCCATTGCAGAATCTTCAAGGGTTTTCCACTATGTCCCCATCCTCAACATATCCATGGAAGAAACCGCCTGTGCCAGCTCTTCCCCCCTCCCTTGTCACTGAACCTGGAAGACTGAGATCATTTTCCTGATTTCACAGGCTGGGATGGAAAGGGAGCAGACAGAGAGCAAAAACTCTCAGAAATGGTAGAACTTTGAGCAAGATCACCATAGAGGGAGTGGATCAATGCCTCAGTTATCTTCGTGATAACCAAAGTGTCCACAGGGGAAATAAGATGCCCGAATTCAGGCGGACTGGTAATCTGCCTAGTGGAAACCTGGTTTAGAGTTCACCTAGCAAGCTGACCAAACTCTAGGGTAGTACCCCAAAGATTATCTTAGGGAAGACTGAAGCCTCCTCTGAAGACCTCCAAAGTAAGGCCACCTCCTCTTCAAGGGCTAAATTGTCTGCCAATCCTAAATCTATAAATTGGAATGGTGCTTGGTCTACTATGACTCCACTCCCAAAACCCCTTATTATCAAATCTAATGATGGTGGACAGATGAGATCCCTGATTTCCTTATCCAACTACAGTAATTCTTTTCTGGAAAAATGCACTGAAGATGTGTACTGTTGTCAGTCTATGCGGAGTGTTATGGAGGTATGGCATGGTAAGCGCTTCCTGTAAAGATGATAGCAGTACAGAATTAATAAAAAGATACAGTAATGAAAATGCCCCAGTTGAGTCAAGCACTCCACTCTCAGCAATTGTGGTCCATGTATTTTATAAGGCAGAGGTGGCTGGTGTATGAGTGAGACCTAGCAAAATTAATACACCCATCAAGGATAGTAAAAAATGAGTAGTACTCATATTCTGCATATTTATATACAGTACTGTACTCTGATCAACCTTGCTTATTATGGCTTGAAATTATCCATCAAATTGGTAATTGCATGCAAAATAACACAAATCTGTAGCAGAAGTAGACATAGGTTCATGGATCTTACTTTTTAATTCCTCCTACAAGGAAAATAGCACTGTTAGTTGACAATTTGTAGTGAGTAGAGGCCAGGAGAAGCAAAGCCCTTATAGCTACTGAAACCTTATGCCTGATAAGACAAATCTACAGTATAAGTCCACCATTATAAGAGAAAAGTAATGATAAGTGAGGAGAATATGACAGTGATAGTGAATGTGTTGTATTTACCAAACAAGTATACATTTAACTCAGAATTGCTTTATTATGCATACTTTACTTATTTTACTTTACTTTGATGGCTGCTTTTCCAGTCCCATACAGCAGGGGAACCCCACTCTCTACAGGACCTCCACTGTCGTTTTACCTTCTTCGTTCAGAGTATTTAACGTTTCATCTCGCGTATTGTTCATTTACTGTTAAATCGTCACTGTCAAAAGACTCATGAAATACGAAAGTCTTCAGTTTCCTCTTGAAAGCCTTAATGTCTTTAATCATTCGAATGTTTCGTGGGAGCTTATTAGATAGTCTCGGGGCCGCATATTTAAAGGCTCTGGAGCCTACAGTAGACATATATCTAGGTTCCAATAGTTTGAAGCTATCTGTAACTATTCTCGTGTCGACACGATTTGTTGGCTGCACAATATGTAGAAATTCTCTTAAATATTTTGGATGCCCAGTTCTGATAACTTGGTGGGTTATTGTACATATTTTAAATTAAATTCTCGCTTTAATTGGTAGCCATTGTAAATTGATTAGTATAGGGGTGATCCTTTCTCTAGGTGGGACATCTTTCATCAGTCTTGCTCCTCTGTTTATTATGTTTTGTGATTTCTTAAGTTGCACTTTTGGTAAATTATAATAGATAGAGTTACAGTAGTCAATCCTGGTAATAACACAGTTTATCACAAGTTTCGTTACAGAATTTTCGTCCAGGTACTTTTTTATAAACGCAATGTTTCTTATATGATAACCAGAAGATTTTATTACATTATTTATTTGGGCATTTAGGGACAGGTTACAGTCAAGAAATACATCTAGATCTCGAACTTTACTAGATATCTGCACTGAGTCATTATTTATGTTCATGTGAATATCACCTAAGTTTCTCACGCTATTTCTCTAAATCTGCTTATATTATGCCAAACATTTAAAGCTATATTTTGTTTTATTTTAAGTTTGAAAAGAGTTAAGAATTAAAAAAAAGCATTGGACAAAGCAATTATATAGTAAAATATAGCATGTTAATTTTTATTTGATTGTTTCAGTTTGCAGCATTTTATAAAAATTTCATCATGAAAAAATAACAGTATACTGTATTCAATGATGTATTCTAGATAAGCTTTTAAAAGTGATTCCAATGATATATAATAAATTTAGTTAGAGATTTTTTATAAACAAGTATAGATAAAATTGTTAAACAATTAGATGTAAGTACTGTATACATATTGCCATGGTGTTCCTTGGGAAGCTCACAATAGTACTGCCTGCATTAAGAATGTCAACTCATTGATCTGGCTAAACTGTTCAGTAATAATTATTGTGTTTTACAAAATATTATGTACTGTACATTTTCTAGAAGCTCTCGCTCTGTATGGCATCAATCTTAATAACTGAAATTTATCACATTTCTATGAAAGATGTTTCTCTGATATCCTAAATTACAAGTAAACTATGTCTGTCAACAGATTGTAGATCCATGGGGTAAAGTATTAAGTGAAATTTCGGAAGGAACAGGTATTGCTGTTGCTGATATTGATTTAGGTTATGTTGAGAAAATTAGAAAGGAAATGCCTGTTGTTAAACATCGACGTTCTGATTTATACCATCTGTTCGAATTACCTCAGCCTGGTAGTTTAAGGTAAGAGATCATTAGTAAGTTCATTGAATGCCATATACCTGTGTACTTATGAAATAGAATATTTTATGACATTGAGAAATAAATAGTGCAAGTAGATATAGAGTATATCTATTGTAATGGATGATACCAAATGCATATTACTTGGGAATTCTTTTCAGAATTTGTGATGTCCTGCCAATGCCATCCTCATATGTCAGCTACCAGTTTGGAAATGTGTCTGTTCCAGGGTCATGCATTTTTCTGAAGTCATTACATTCACAGGCATTTGTGAATAAAAAACCAGTCACTCCAGGACGTATCCTTTAGAATATGCTACTGATAACATTGTATTTTTTTCTTGAACAAAAGTTCTTAGAGTTCTTATTTCTTGATTTTTCACATGTAGGAATATTATTCTATAGAGAAACTTGGCATTTTATTATTTTATCATTTTGTAACTGAAGTATTTTCTTGTTTTTTTTTTCTCTTTTTGGCAGCTCTTCTAAGGAAGCTAAACTTTTTAACATGGTCCAATTTAGTTGTCTTATCAAGAATTTACAAACGTCTCAAAGTTTTTAGAGTTCTTAATTCTTGATTTTTCACATGTAGGAATACTGTTTTAAAGAGAAGCTTAGCATTCTAATATTTATCATTCTGTAACTGTACGTGTTTTTGTTTTTTTGTTTTTTTTGGCAGCTCTTCTAAGAAAAGTAAACTTTTAATATTGTCCTATTTACTTGTCCTATCAAGAATTTAAAACTCTCTCTCTCTCTCTCTCTCTCTCTCTCTCTCTCTCTCTCTCTCTCTCTCTCTCTCTTTTTTTTTAGAGTAGGGTGGGGTAGTACTTTTGGTTCACTTCATACAGTGCACTTGAGGCATAGTGTAAGATCCTTTTTGAATTAGGATTATCTGCAACTCTTGTCAATTTTAATCTGTAATCCTTCTTATTCAAAGGTTGTATTATTCATATGTATATGACACTATTAGGAAAGGATCTGGATGTGGGATCTGGATCTCGGGCACACTATTCTATCTCATTTCTCTTCTTATTTTGTTAATTCTTTATAGTTTATTTAAGAGATATTTATTTCAAGGTTACTGTTCTTGAAATATTTAATTTTTCCTTGTTTCCTTTCCTCACTGGGCTATTTTCCCTGTTGGAGCCCCCCAAGCTCACTAACAAAACATAACTATGAGAATCCAAGCCTTTTATCATTATTATGTAATTTCATTATTGTCATTATAACTATAAATGGATTTGTTATTTAGTGGAACAGACCTTTAGTTATTATTATGAATATCCTTCAGCCCAGGCATCTTGATGGCCTAAACCCTTTTCATAGTTTGAGGATTTGGGTTCCACAAGGATGACAGAGGCTATGACGGCTGGTCAAGAACTTCTCTATGACAGATTCAGTCTTGTTATAAAGGTCAATCCAGATCAGCCAGACAAAATTTGAGCCACAAGGTAGATAATTTGTAGATGATCTCACACTCTAAACTACTACTCAGTGGACCCACTTATCACTATTCTTTAATTACCTATCCTAATCAAAGCTTCCAAACTTTCTCTCTTGCTAGTTAGATAAGATGTGTTACCTAAGTGCTTCTCTGGCATCGTAATTAATACAGTAAAGTGTTGAGCTATACTACGAGGGTCAAAATCCCAATGGCTGATGGATAAATATAAAGCAGTTGTGCCTTAGTAGTGAAGTCATCAGTCATCTTGTACAAAAGTTGTTTGTGATTTCTTTGATACTTGGTGTGAAGATTTCATGCTATTATAGCAGAAATAAATGTATTCTATAATTTCTTTATAATATTGTTACAAAGTGTTGAGATAAAGTGGGTTTTTTGTACATACAAATATAATGTCATTGGTCATTGTTACTTGTAAACTCTTATAGATGTCAAATTTATATTGTTACACACAATAAAATTAAAGGCTGTTAGAATTAATTACATAACTAATAATGCATACTACATAAAGAATAGTGTAGCCTGGGAAGATCCTAATTAAAAGACCACTGTCTAGTGGTTTTCTTTTGTAACATCTTTCAACAATTTTTATTTCTGCCGGTAATTTCATTGATCATGCCTGAACAGCTTATAGCATTTGGATTAGATTAATTGTCCGTGGTGCCAGTATTTTGTAAAGAAGGTGATTCCTTTTGTTTTTTCTATGCTCCTATTTTTTATAATACTGTGCTGAAAATTTTTCAGTAAATTAATGTTATTGTGTTCTTCCACCTAACATTCATCACTATGTAATAGCAATAGTTATGATAGCAATACAGTTGAAATTCCTTAAATTTTTTTATTCTTTGTTTAATTTATATTTGATTAGTTTGATGTTGATAGATATTTTATAAGGTATTGAGAAAAAGATTTAAGTTGTTCTGTAGACTTACGAATAAGAGAAAATACTATTAGCATCAAACCTTAACTAGAATGCAGATGTTCTTGTAACTCCTGAAAGGTCTGCTAAAAGGTTCACTGATTTAACCTCAAGTGAAATTTGTGACATAGTTCAATTGACTCAAATAGTTTTGGAAATAATTATTCAGGAATATGAACCAGAGAATGTACAAATAGCTCTTCAAGATGGTCCAGCAGCTGGTCAAACCATTGAGGTAAGCTACATCATTTTTTTTTTATTGGAGAACTTGATCATAAAGGAAACCGAAGAATATTGTGTTTAAGTTTTTATGGGGATACTGTACATCTTTAATCAAATTATAATTTCCTATGTTTCTGCAAATTATAGTCTCAATACCATATGTTAACAATCTAACTGTAATTTTCCTCTGTTCATATAAATTATAGCCTCAATACTAGAAGTCAACAAATCTGTGATATGAGCAATATCATAACTAGAAGATTATTGAGGCTTCCTCAGAGGAGAGAATTTTTGTGTATCCTACCAAAGGTTAATTGTTCATGACTTAATATTGTACAATGAGTAAACAGATAAGTTGGCATTGGTTGTATCTTGGAGGAACACTATTTGGTAGTGCTACATGGACAGTGACCAGTGTAAATAATTTGAAAATCTGTTGCTTAGCCAAAGTATAATGAAAGTACCATGACCTCAGCTTTGGCTATCCAAAGAGCATAGCTCTTATTTCTGCAATATATATCATGTATGACAAAAATGTAGTTTAATCAATATCCTAACAATTACCGTAGAGTATATTTCTCTGCTGTATGGATTCTGGAAGGGATGATAAAACTCTTCACTCTCTTTAGCTTCAAATATTAATCAACGCACTTTATAGCAGGAGATAACTTTTCTTATATGTAATACTGTACTCTGCCTTTTCAACGTAAATCCCAGCTGTCTAGATTTAAATCTTTATCAATTGAATCAATCTCAGTGACTGACTAATCTATGAAGTGCCATAGATGGTGAGAGTAATATCTCTTTTTCTTAGTATTTACAAGATTAATTGCTAGAATTTTTCTTTTGGCAAATGCAGGATGTTTACCATCAAGTACTGGTATGTTCACAAAAATCCTTGGTATAATTGATGTCCTTAGTAAAATGAAACTCTTTTGCTTTATTCAAAATTACTTGGATGAAGCAGTAAAAGGTGAATTCTTTTTAATAAGCATTTACTCATATGTCAAACTGTCACTATTGATCTTATACCAAGAAAATAATTAGAATATTATTCAAGGTAAGTGATAACACATACTCTTCCAAAATTATTACTACACCACATTACCTGCTATGTAACAATGTATCATTGTCAGTCACTCAAGTAGTTCTTCACTTATGTTATGAACAACATACATTAAATACAGTAGTACAATAATAATTATTAACTTTATGAAATCACTCATTCAAGATATAGTTTTAGTGAGAACCTCCAATGAAGGCATAACAGGTAGCAATTCAATTATTTTTCTATAAGGATAATTTACTTTTTTCTCCCTTACCCTTGTATTCATAACGTTACTAACGACTTCATTTATCAATGCAGGAACTTACTTTTCGTAGATAAGAACCTAACAGTAACCTACGTAATTCACTTAATGTAGATATAAAACAATTATTACTTAGAACAGATGAATAAGACTTAGTACTTTCTTTCCTACCATAATAATAGTAAATTTACTTTCCTTTGAAACAAAACAATTTCCTTCACACATTCAAGAGAAGACAGAAATTTTGTAGGGAAAATATTTGTGTTGTTATTGAAGGAAGCTATAGAAGATATTATAGTTCCTTCAGGATTTTACAATTGTGTGTTTCTGGTACCAAAGCTCAAGGTGGATAGTAACCAGTTCTATGTGTTTTTTTTACTCAATTCACATACTGTATTCTAATTAGGATCTCTATGAAGACCCTTTTAACAGATCTAGTAGCTGTTCAGATGCTTATTTTCATGCACTAGTCCACCAAGATTTACAAATGTACCTCAGTTTCATGTTACAGTACAGGGTAAGGTTTATTTGTTAATTCAGAGGCCCGTTTCTATTTTGAGCACTGCTTCTAAAGTATTCACAAAATTGATGCCCCCAGTAGTAAAATGGTTGCAGCTGTTAGAAGTAAAGGAAATTTTTCATTTGGAAGATTGGTTACTCATCAGCAACAGTGAAGAAAGGCCTTCTTCTAGATCAAAGTGTTGTTTGTTTAACTTTTTTAAAACTGGAAATGTTAATCAATTTTTAGAAATTGAATGTGATTCCTCTTGGTTGATTTTTTATTTGTGAGTGGCAATAACCTCAGTTCCTTTTCAGGCTTTGTAAAAGAAAAGAAATCATTGTGCTCTCCTTATAGTCAAAGAGTTCAAAAAGAAAAAAAATTCTTTCTTCTCATAAATGGATGAGTCTTTTAGGGACTATAATTTCTTATGCTTGACTCAGAAGAGACCTTTTCAATTTCGTCTCGACAGTATTGGGACAGGTCAGTAAATCTAAAAAGTTATTACTGTATGCTGTGCATCAAGAATCAGGTGGAATTATTCTGTTGATGGGATTCTCATCAATGGCTTCTTCAAGGTGTGTCTCACAAATACATATGATTACCTAGAGTTACCAGCTGTGTTTAAGGCACTAGTTTAGTTAGAGAATAGGAAAAGAGTGAAAGGAAAAGAGATTGCTGTATATACAGACAACATGACAGCTTTGCCATTTTTCAAGAAACGAGAACAAGATCATGAACTATTACGTTGGAGAAAAACAAGGCCAATTATTCTACTACAGTACCTCGTTTTGTTCCTGAAAACATTGTGTCTTAGCAAACCGATAAAGTAGGAAAGATCAACTGGTACCCACAGATACTACCCATTGAGATACCACCTCTAGAGAGTTATTGGGTCCTTTGACTGGCCAGACAGTACTACGTAGGATCTCTCTTTCTGGTTACGACTCATTTTTCCTTTGCCTACACATACACCAATAGTCTGGCCTACTCTTTCCACATTCTCTTCTGTCTTCATGCATCTGACAACACTGAGATTACCAAACATTTCTTCTTTGCTCAAGGGGTTAACTACTGCACTGTAATTGTTCATTGGCTACTTTCCTCTTGGTAAGGGTAGAAGAGACTCTTTAGCTATGGTGAGCAGCTCTTCTAGGAGAAAGACACTCCACAATCAAACCATTGTTCTCTAGTTTTGGGTAGTGACATAGCCTTTGCACCATGGTCTTCCACTGTCTTGGGTTAGAGTTCTCTTACTTGAGGATACACTCGGGTGCGCTATTCTATCTTACTTCTTTTTGTCTTTGTTTTTTTTTTTTTGGAATTTTTAAAGTTTCTATATAAAAGAGTTATATTAATGTTGTTACTGTTCTCAAAGTATTTTATTTTAATTGTTTATTACTTCTCTTGTAGTTCATTTATTTCCTTATATCTTTTCCTCACTGGTCTATTTTTCCCTGTTGAAGTCCCTGGCCCCATAGCATCCTGCTTTCCCAACTAGGGTTGTAGCTTAGCTAGTAATAATGATAATAATAATAATAATAATGATAATAATAATAATAATAATAATAATAATAGCTCTTTACAGACATTTTGAGAGTTTTTAAAAACTGATAATATGACATGTTTTTCATCAGTAATGAATGAAAAGGATGTTATTGTTCTTCAGTTCAATATCTTCAAGGTTGGTCAGTGAATACCATGCTACAAAATTAGTCAAATTAGTAATTTATGCTTTTCCTCCTTTTTCCATGATTTGTCTAGTCATCAAGGTTTGTTACTCACAAAATGGAATGATAATTCTCATTAACCGATTTTTTACACAGAGCAAGTTGTTCACGGATCTGGGTCCAATCCTGCTGTGAAACAGAATAGGTATATTCAAACAACCATAAAATCAATAAGTACACCAAAACCCTTTTATTGTGCAGCTAACTGCATGAAAACTCCTCACTGTATCATGAAAGGTAGTTTTTTCCAAACTATCTAGATTGTCCATTATATCTACCAGAAGATTTTATACATATAGGTTATATCAGCATCAGTGGCATGCTTACTCTGTAAAATTAGAAAAATATCAGCAACTAAGACCAAACTTAAACAGCGCTATTCAGTTTTTTAGACTTCGTAGATATGAGAAAGATTTTACTATTCTATCATTTAAAGGTTATAGATCAATGTTGAATTAAGTGATGTACCCCTTTGGACTAGATTTAGTTACCAACATTGTGATTGGTGATACTATTAGTTCCGTCATCATTGAAAAATCTCTTGACTCTAGTCCTAATCAAGGAAGTTTGGATGGCATACTGAGTAATTAATAAGGCTTCAGTTTGAACATTGGACTAAGAACCCTTCAAGTATTTAGCAATTGAACCCAGTTCCTTTTAACCCATCTACAGCCAAAAGAGTGATCTGTAAGCTATCTCTACCACAAGGAAGTACAGTATTAATTGGACTTTTTCCAAGCTTCAGAGCCAAGAATGATATCTAAGTAAAAAGGGTTACCTCAATCTTATTCATTCCTACTCTGAAAGAGGTTTTGAGAAGTTGCTTTGTCCCATTAGAGGCTTTACATTTTATCTGAAGATGTCTGAACAAATGAGAGGAAGGGTTACATATCTCCTATGTGATATATGTAAACCTACAAGGTCACTATAAAAATGCTGTCATTTCTTTTGAAGAATACTGTTGTGGATGCTCATAAACAATAATATAAAATCTGTCTGCTATGGTTAACCGTGAAAGCTCATGATATTAGGACTCTATCTTCTAATTTAAGTTTTCCCATAAATATATCTTTGGAGAAAGTTTTAAACACATCATAGGGATGCTATGCTTCAGTGTTTATTAAACTTTATTTTTCAATATTAATCTTACCCGATGATCATGTAGCTGTCAACTCCGTTGCCCGACAGAAATCTACGGTCGGGATACGCCAGCGATCGCTATCCAGGTGGGGGTGTACACAACAGCGCCATCTGTGAGTAGGTACTCAAGTACTTCTTGTCAACAAGAACTCAATTTTTCCTCTGTCGTGCCGCCGGCAAGACCTACTTGGATACGCTGTTGATTTTGGAGTCTTTGTTCACGATTTGGTGATGTATTTGCTCTAAAGTTATAGCCTTCGCTATTCAGGAAGCTTTATCCTTAGCTTAGCAAGCTTTTGGAATTAATTTGGTTTATTGGTTAACGAACTTTGCTTAATTTTGGAATCCCCCCTTGACTACTACTAAATTCAAGATGTCTGACCAGTCCCAAGTTCCTAAATACAGGCAGTGTAGTGTTAGGACTTGTACTAGGCGTCTTCCGAAGGCCTCTATAGATCCTCACACCGTATGTTCCAATTGTAGGGGTAAATCCTGTCAATTGGAAGATCGATGTGGGGAATGTGCTGGGCTTTCGGAATTCGATTTTAACGAATTCCTTAGATATGCACGTAGGTTAGAGAAGGAGAGAGATAGGAGGAGTTCTTCTCGCTCTGTGGATTTTTCCTCTCCCCATGCCCCTCAACCTTTTCCTTCCCCTGTGGTGGTGACTCCCGAACCTGCTACGAGTGCTCAGCCTGTAATGGCTGATATGTTGCGTGCCATTCAGGCTCTCGGTGATAAGGTGGAGTCATTAGTTAGTGACCGTAATCAGCTCTTGGCAGATGTCAGAGAGCTGAAAGCGAAGAGTGCAGTGGGAAGTGTTAGTGCTAGTGATGTGCAAAGTGTCAGTGTCAGTGTTGCGCATGAGGGTACATCTGTGCGTGCCAGTCGTCCTCCCAGTCCGGGACCTCTTGCAAGCTCCCAAGCCCAGGGGAGAAGCAATGTCGAAGGACCAAAGGGTTCGGCAGGCCTTGATCGGCGCACGGATGTATCCTCAGTGGTTGCGGACGTATCTGTTAAGGATCGTCCCATCCACATACAGACGAATGAGCCCTTACATTCCTCGTCTGTGGAAGAAGTTTCCAGGAGGAAACGGTGGACCAAGGTCTCACGACCTCTCAAACGTAAGGTCCCTTCCGAGCGAGTCCAACGGCCCAGGTGTAGCCACTGGGTCAGTTCGGACTCGCCGCAGTCATCTGATGACTGCACACCTCCCAAGAGAGGTAGAGTGGTCCCTCAACAGGCTTCTGCTCCGTCTGTTGTTGCTCCAACCACAGTAGACCCTAAGTGGTCCATGCTGCAGACTATGCAGTCTCAGCTTGCGGCATTCATGCAGGAGTATCATGCCGAAAAGGTTAACACCTCTCCTGTTAACCTACAACCCGCAGAGGTTGTGCGCTCAGCAGATACTGCGGCTGCCTGCTCCCACACACCACCTGTGAGAGCGCCTCCACCTATGCGCAGTCCTCCCTGCCAGACGCATGTTCTTGCTGCACCATCTGCTAACATGCGTGAGCTGCCGCATCAGGAGTTGCCGGGTTCCAGCACTATGCGGCATTCTCCTCAGCCCATGCAGCATGCTCTGCAGACCTTACAGCATGCTCCGCATACCATGCAGCATGAGCCGCATACCTTACAGCATGCTCTGCATACCATACCGCATGCTCCTCAACCCACCGCAGCCCCTCCCACACACCAGCCCTCTGCTTTTGTTGTTGCCACCTCGCAGACCCTCCAGAAGCGGCATGATGTTGGATCCGCAGGTACGCATGCACCCGTTCTGCCGGATTCAGCCGTTCAGCTTTCTGCTCTGCCTTTGCCACTTACAACTCAGCTTTCGGATGATGGTGTATCGGATGATGAAGCTGCACATCTGGATGAGCCTCACTCTGATATTGAAGGACACAAGTCTACGCCTCCCTCCTTAGACTTTCGCAAAGTCCTTGCCTTGTTCAGGGACTTGTATCCTGAGCAGTTTGTGTCTGCAACCCCTCGTTCTCCTCCCTCCGAGTTTGCTCTGGGCATGCAGTCTGCTGCGCCTGCCTTCACCAAGCTTGTTCTCGCCAGATCATCTAGGAGAGCTTTGAGGGTTATGGGGGACTGGTTGCATTCCAAGAAGCAACTGGGAAGGACTTCGTTTGTCTTTCCGCCTCCCAAGCTTGCTTCTAAGTCGAGCGTCTGGTATGCCACGGGAGAGGAACCCGGCTTGGGGGTTCCTGCCTCTGCCCAGGCCGACTTCTCAAGTCTGGTTGACTCTCCCCGCAGGTTGGCTATGAGACGTTCGAAGATCTGCTGGTCCTTTTCAGATTTAGATCATCTGTTGAAGGGAGTCTTTCGTGCCTTCGAGATATTCAACTTCCTCGATTGGTGTTTGGGAGCCTTAAGCAGGAAGACTTCCCCTTCAGATAAGGACTCGGCCATGCTGATCATGTCTAGCATGGACAAGGCAATTCGGGATGGGTCTGGCGAACTTGCGGCTTCGTATGTATCAGGAGTCCTTAAGAAGAGAGAACATCTTTGCTCCTTCTTATCAGCTGGTATCACTCCTTGCCAGAAGTCGGAGTTGTTGTTTGCTCCTCTCTCCAAGTCTCTGTTTCCGGAGGAGCTGATTAAGGGGATGGCTGCCTCACTTATCCAGAAGGATACGCATGATCTGATGGCATCTTCTGCACGTAAGGCTAAAACCTTACCTTCCGTGCCTAGACCCTTCCGCCCTGCAGCAGTTGACACACCTGCTTCTAGGTTCATCCCGCCCTTTCGTGGCAGAGCCTCCAGCAGAGGAGGTTCCCGTGCAGACACTCACCGTGGCAAGTCCAAGAAGGGTTCCAAGTCCGCAAAAAGCAAGTTTTGACTCCCTTCCTCTCCAGACAGCAGTAGGAGCCAGACTCAAGACCTTCTGGCAAGCTTGGGAGAGCAGAGGTGCAGACGTTCAGTCTGTGAAGTGGCTAAGGGAGGGATACAGAATTCCGTTCTGCCTCAATCCCCCTCTAGCTACATCTCCCATCAACCTTTCTCCCAACTACAAGGAGAAGGACAAGAGGCTAGCGTTGCAACAAGAGGTGTCGCTCTTGCTACAAAAGGAAGCGGTGGTCATAGTCCGGGATCATCAATCCCCGGGCTTTTACAACCGTCTCTTCCTGGTAGCCAAGAAGACAGGAGGTTGGAGACCGGTGCTGGACGTCAGTGCTCTCAATGCTTTTGTCACCAAGCAGACGTTCACGATGGAGACGACGAAGTCGGTCCTAGCAGCGGTCAGGCAGGAGGACTGGATGGTCTCGTTAGACCTGAAAGACGCATACTTTCACGTCCCCATCCATCCAGACTCCCAACCTTTCCTAAGATTCGTTTTTGGAAAGGTTGTGTACCAGTTCCAAGCCCTGTGCTTTGGCCTAAGCACGGCACCTCTTGTGTTTACCAGACTGATGAGGAATATTGCGAAATTCCTTCACTTGGCAGACATCAGAGCCTCCCTCTATTTAGACGACTGGCTTTTAAGAGCTCCCACAAGTCGTCGCTGTCTGGAGAATCTCAGATGGACTATGGATCTGACCAAGGAACTGGGCCTCCTGGTCAATTTAGAGAAGTCCCAGCTCGTCCCATCCCAGACCATTGTCTACCTGGGTATGGAGATTCAGAGTCGAGCTTTTCGGGCTTTTCCGTCGGCCCCAAGGATCAATCAAGCCCTAGAATGCATCCAGAGCATGCTGAGAAGGAACCGATGCTCAGTCAGGCAGTGGATGAGTCTAACAGGGACACTTTCATCGCTGGCCCTGTTCATCAAGTTAGGGAGACTCCACCTCCGCCCCCTTCAGTATCATCTAGCTGCTCACTGGATAAAGGACATGACGCTAGAGACGGTCTCAGTTCCTGTTTCCGAAGAGATGAGGTCTACTCTAACGTGGTGGAAGAACAGCATTCTTCTCAAGGAAGGTCTACCTTTGGCTGTTCAGACCCCCGACCACCGTCTCTTCTCGGACGCATCGGACACGGGCTGGGGTGCGACACTGGACGGACAGGAATGCTCGGGAACATGGAATCAGGAGCAAAGGACACTTCACATCAATTGCAAGGAGTTGTTGGCGGTTCATCTGGCCTTGATAAACTTCAAGTCCCTCCAGCTAAACAAGGTGGTGGAGGTGAACTCCGATAACACCACAGCCTTGGCTTACATCTCCAAGCAGGGAGGGACGCATTCGAGGAAGTTGTTCGAGATCGCAAGGGACCTCCTCATTTGGTCAAAAGATCGAAAGCTCACGCTGGTAACGAGGTTCATTCAGGGCGATATGAATGTCATGGCAGATCGCCTCAGCCGGAAGGGTCAGGTCATCCCCACAGAGTGGACCCTTCACAAGAATGTTTGCTGCAGACTTTGGGCCCTGTGGGGTCAGCCAACCATAGATCTATTCGCTACCTCGATGACCAAGAGGCTCCCGTTGTATTGTTCTCCGATTCCAGACCCAGCAGCAGTTCACGTGGATGCCTTTCTGCTGGATTGGTCCCATCTCGACCTGTATGCATTCCCGCCGTTCAAGATTGTCAACAAGGTACTTCAGAAGTTCGCCTCTCACAAAGGGACACGGCTGACGTTGGTTGCTCCCCTCTGGCCCGCGAGAGAATGGTTCACCGAGGTACTGCAATGGCTGGTCGACGTTCCCAGGACTCTTCCTCTAAGAGTGGACCTTCTGCGTCAACCTCACGTAAAGAAGGTACATCCAAACCTCCACGCTCTTCGTCTGACTGCCTTCAGACTATCGAAAGACTCTCAAGAGCTAGAGGCTTTTCGAAGGAGGCAGCCAGAGCGATTGCCAGAGCAAGGAGGACATCCACTCTCAGAGTCTATCAGTCCAAATGGGAAGTCTTCCGAAGCTGGTGCAAGGCCAATGCAGTTTCCTCAACCAGTACCACTGTAACCCAGATTGCTGACTTCCTGTTACATCTAAGGAACGTAAGATCCCTATCAGCTCCTACGATCAAGGGTTACAGAAGTATGTTGGCAGCGGTTTTCCGCCACAGAGGCTTGGATCTTTCCACCAACAAAGATCTACAGGACCTCCTTAGGTCTTTTGAGACCTCAAAGGAACGTCGGTTGTCCACTCCAGGCTGGAATCTAGACGTGGTCCTAAGGTTCCTGATGTCATCAAGATTTGAACCGCTCCAATCAGCCTCTTTTAAGGACCTCACATTAAAAACTCTTTTCCTGGTGTGCTTAGCAACAGCTAAAAGAGTAAGTGAGATCCACGCCTTCAGCAGGAACATAGGTTTCACATCTGAAACGGCTACATGTTCCTTGCAGCTCGGTTTTTTGGCTAAAAACGAGCTTCCTTCCCGTCCTTGGCCTAAATCGTTCGAGATCCCAAGCCTGTCCAACTTGGTGGGGAACGAACTGGAGAGAGTACTTTGCCCAGTTAGAGCTCTTAGGTACTATCTAAGAAGGTCAAAGCCATTACGAGGACAATCAGAAGCCTTATGGTGTGCTATCAAGAAGCCTTCTCTACCAATGTCTAAGAACGCAGTTTCTTACTACATCAGGCTTCTGATTAGAGAAGCACATTCTCATCTGAAGGAAGAAGACCTTGCTTTGCTGAAGGTAAGGACACATGAAGTGAGAGCTGTGGCTACTTCAGTGGCCTTCAAACAGAACTGTTCTCTGCAGAGTGTTATGGATGCAACCTATTGGAGAAGCAAGTCAGTGTTCGCATCATTCTATCTCAAAGATGTCCAGTCTCTTTACGAGAACTGCTACACCCTGGGACCATTCGTAGCAGCGAGTGCAGTAGTAGGTGAGGGCTCAGCCACTACATTCCCATAATCCCATAACCTTTTTAACCTTTCTCTTGAATACTTTTTATTGTTGTTCTTTGGGTTGTACGGTCGGCTAAGAAGCCTTCGCATCCTGGTTGATTTGGCGGGTGGTCAATTCTTTCTTGAGAAGCGCCTAGGTTAGAGGTTGTGATGAGGTCCTTCAGTATGGGTTGCAGCCCTTTATACTTCAGCACCTAAGAGTCGTTCAGCATCCTAAGAGGACCGCTAGGCTCAGTAAGGAAGACGTACTTAAAAAAGGCAGAGTAATGGTTCAAGTCGACTTCCTTACCAGGTACTTATTTATTTTATGTTTGTTATTTTGAATAACTGATAAAATGAAATACGGGATACTTAGCTTCTTTGTTAACATGTATGCTGGTCTCCACCCACCACCCTGGGTGTGAATCAGCTACATGATCATCGGGTAAGATTAATATTGAAAAATGTTATTTTCATTAGTAAAATAAATTTTTGAATATACTTACCCGATGATCATGAATTAAAGGACCCACCCTTCCTCCCCATAGAGAACCAGTGGACCGAGGAGAAAATTGAGTTCTTGTTGACAAGAAGTACTTGAGTACCTACTCACAGATGGCGCTGTTGTGTACACCCCCACCTGGATAGCGATCGCTGGCGTATCCCGACCGTAGATTTCTGTCGGGCAACGGAGTTGACAGCTACATGATCATCGGGTAAGTATATTCAAAAATTTATTTTACTAATGAAAATAACATTTCAGAGGTTATATTTTATTTTAATAAATGGGCTCCGAAGGGGAATTTTTTAGGTAAATCGACTTTTGGAGAAATAATTTTCAGCAGTATTTTTAAGTAGATTTTAAAGGATGAAAAGTTAGATAACTATTTTTTTCAAGTTGCTGCTGAAAATTAGTCATAAAATTAATTTTTATAAATTTAGATTTGTTATCTTTGTTAGTTTGAAATCAAAATTGTATATGAATTTCAGTTGGGCAGTTAAAGATGTGTGTATCCCCCGAGTACATTATAGAACTTTGACATGTTTATCCTGCTTTTGCTAGACTGACAATCACTTGTCATCTATACCAGGGCTATGTGTATTCAGCACAGGAATTTCAGCATTTTTTGAAATTAACTTAATTTTTAAACGAAAATGAATTATTTCGATAAAAATGAATTATTTCAATACTTACTTGAAATATATGTATGTTTCCATCCACCTCTTCACACCCTAAACCTAAGAAGATTGAGAAGCTAAAATAGCAGTGGGTGGGGGAAGGCATTGTGTTCAAAATCATTCCATTCTATGCTGCATCTTTCCTGTGAGAACAAAGTGTATTACATACATCTTTACGAAGTTTTATTTTTTTATCTTTATTTCATTTTTGTTGTTGTTGATCGTTTCATACTTAGAATGAATAGCACATGAATTTCAGGTAAGCATTAGAATCATTATTTTAGTGTAAATATTAAGTTTTTTCTAGAGTTCACAGGAAGACCTGTAGGACATTAGCATCTTTCATCAGGTTTTAAGGAGTCCAACATACCTTATGGTTATAATGTCAGGGTTTGTCTTTGCAACAAGTGTGTGAGATACACACCATATTGAATTAAAATCACTCATAGAAATATTGAGATGTTATCAGCCCCCTGTCAGTGCTTATTTTGTTTCCCTGTGAGTATATATTCTGTTAGATGAAAGATATGACCAAGAATACACATCTGTTAAGACCTGTTAGAAATTTGTGTTTATACAGTAATTTAAAAACCCAAAGACTGTTCAGAGTACTCTGATAGATTTTCCTTGTATGGAACTTCTCAAAAGACAACCAAGAAGACAATCACCTTCTAGCTCTGTAGTGCATACAAAAATATGCCTGGGTCTAAAACCTCCCTTGTGAAAATGAGTGCTCACAAGAACAAAAAACATTCCCATCGGTGGTTTTAGAAAAATAGCTATGGATATCAGTACTATAAAGATTGAATTTAGCAAATGCTCAGCGACCTTTAAGCCTTCACATATTTTTAAGATATGACTCAATAAATGACTGGTTTCACAAAGAATTTACGTTTTGCGATCTTTAGGGAGTAAGTAAGAGGCTATGTAACTGTCATTGAAATGCCAGAACACACATCTATTAAGCCATACAACCTAGAGGTTTTATTTTGCTCTTAACATAAACATTGTTAACCCTGTATGACTGGGCAATATGAATTTCATATGGCAACAGCTCCAGTATCTGACATCAATTTGACACTAATTATCTAATTGATACCTAAGGTATAGAGATTCAGATACAGAGTTATAGGTTTGCTATTAATAAATATAATAAAAAAATAAACTAGTAAATTCAAATGAAAAAAGAAAGGACCTTATCCTCAGTTTCCCACCTCTCTTGCACATTCAAGGTGGCAAGATCTTACCAAATGAAATACTGTATGAAGGTCCTTGACAGTCAGGATATATTGAACCTACTGCTGACATGCTCCAAAGTGCTGAGTGAGACTGGGGCTGTCTTCGTGCTTTTAATAGTGTTTGTCCTTGAGGAAGTTGTTTGTATAAAAAATCTGTTTCACACAATATTTTATGGAAATAATTTATTTTGCTGGCAGGTTAAGAATGCAGTATGATAATTTTATGGAACCTGATGGCCTTAAACATATTTTCCATTGCTCTTAATATTTCCTATCTGACTAAGAAATTACTGCTAATGCTTTAGTAATTAGTAAGGATCTGTTTTATATCTATAATTTGATTCTATAAACAGTGTAAAGAACTAAAATGCATCAGCAAGTGTCATGGAGGTATTCTTTTTTTCTTTACAGCATGTTCATTTCCATGTTGTACCTCTCAGTATGGTTACTAGAAAGAAACTTCAGGGTCATGAAGTTTCTGGGAAATGGAGAGATGTACAAGTAATGGAAGAAGAGGCAAGCAAGCTTCGACAGATTGCCATAAATAACAGATCAAATCTGTTTGACAAGCCACCAGTTATTTTTAAGTAAGTATTTTCTTGACTTTGTTGGATTAGTTTTCCGTGATACTTGTATTCACCTTATTTATTTTTGCCTATTTTTGACTGAACAGGCATGTGAAAAAATTTAGGTGTCCCATTTAAGGGGACCGTACACCATGGTATTTTGACATAGCAACTTTCAGAAATCGAAAATTGTTTTATTGCTTCTATGTATGCGGATACATATCGTACATGCTCTCCAGAAGTTTCAGCCAATTATTTTTACAAATAATGAAGATATAGTGGTCTTTAAATGATGACGTCATCCTTACTGCGTCGTCTGCAGGACAGTTTGACAGGATCGTCTTTGTGTGTTTATTTTTGCATATATATATATATATAGCAATTTTTTTACTTATGTTTCGAAATCTTGTACGTCTGGCAGAAATGTAAGGCATTGGTAGAGGGTAGGTGAACGAAAACTATGAGCTACGAGAACAGCAGCCAGAGTTTCCAAAGACGTATAGAAGTTATAATGCATGTGTTTGTTTACTTGCAGTTCTTATGTACATTGTGTTTTCACAACATCCTTGGGAACTTTATAACAAGGCCAATGTTACCTAATGTCATAGAAAGAACAAAAAGTAAGCCGAGAGCAAGAAAAAAGAACCAAGAAGAGAGGGAAACATGAATAAGAGTACAGTACAAAGCTAAAACATGCTAACTAAAACTCTGGCAACTCATGACGCCCTTACGCCAAGTGTAATAGTAAACATGGGTTTAAATACCACGTTTAGGGTGCGTTTATGTAGGAATAAACAACAAACATACAAAGTAAGTTATCATTATAATGATATCTTGATTTCTTCAAGAAAAGAAGCAAAAATTCGTTGCAAATCTTTGGGAGCTCTAAACATACTTACTGTATTCACACTTAATCACATTTTTCTCACTTATTTATTGTTCGATTTAAGAGAGAAAGAAATTGAAAAGAAGAAGAAAAATCCCACAATTTTGTGTACCAGAATATTGATTTTCCTTTATCTCTTTGTCATGAATGTTTTACGTCTAGACGAAGAAAATTAAGAAAAAATTCATTAAAAAAAAAAAGGAAAATAAAAAAATCTTTCACAGAATTATTTGATTTATAAAGAAGTTTTGATGGTATGATTTTCAAAACAATTGGTGTCATATTAGTGGTGAAAAATGTACCTAAAATTTTTTCTAAAATCATGATTTTTGCTAATACAGTATATCTAAAAGTTGTTGATCAAATGACTTGAAATTTTTATATGTTGAAGGTATCATGTATGTCTAAAACATATATAGAAATTGTTTATTTTGAATAATTAGAACAAACAGTTCTTGGCATGGCAGACGGTCCCCTTTAATGGTATTTGGAGATAATTACACATGAATATGTTTGTTTAGTTTCTGATAGTTCCAACCAAAAACCTAGTAAAGTAGTTAGTAGACTATCTGAATTAAAACTACATTACAACAGTATCATGCCATTGCTTTCATGAGGTCTATAGGAGTAGCCTTAGTATTGATTGTTAACCCATTCTAAGTAATTCTTTTGTCTATGGTGGAAATTAGTTAATGTGATTAGAAAGTAGGCTTTCCATACATTTATTATTTTCACGTAGAGAAAATATGACAAATCTCTGCTATAAATGAATATGGATAAGGCATTGGTGATGGGAGTATGGTCCCATTTGTATTGCATGTTGTATCTGAGAGTGATAACCTCAAGAGATTGGTCCTTACAACTAAGGTACAAACAAGTTTGTTTAATATATTAGAAAATTGACATGATAAGGTTATTTAGTTGGATTCATGACAACCTAGCACAGTACCCGTAACCTAACAGTAACACTCTCCCTATTTGATCAATTTTACTTATATTGAGTGGAAAATTCAATAGTGATCATGGCCGACCCCTAGTCCATGCTAGTCTATACCAAACTATGCAGCATAGTTAACCTACTCAATACAGAATACATGCTAAGCCAATAATACCAATAATTCCATGAAAAAGAAAATATAAGCTCAGCACTGTAGTATGAATGATTTCCAATTAATGCGTTTTTCATTTACCTGAAATACATTTAAAGTAAAAGGTCTCGCCCTATGCAAAACACATGCTGAGCAAATAACATCCATTAAATCTAAAAGAAAACACTACTATGCAACAATCATCACAATTTATTATAGACTTGTAAAGTTGTCACAGACTTCAGTAGAATAAAGAATGAAGCATATTCAATTGAGGAAAAGAAAAGGTCAGCCACACCCCTCTTGTGTTGAAACCTTCTGACAGGTAAGCAGGCTATCAAAAAACGAAATACTTTTTCCTCCGTTTGACTTCGAATGTTCTTCATGTACTTTTTCTTTTTCATATTTCTGGGTCGACCTGTGACGGCCGGTGAAAAGTCCTTCTTTGTACTTTTTCTGATATAAATCTTCCAAATATACCAGAGAAAATTAAAGCATGGAATGCAGAGGTTACACCCCTCGCGCGAGCACCTTGTTGGTGTCGTATATCTAACAAGGGCGTTTGTAAAACACTATTCACAGGCTGTCTTCCATTTAGATAATCCCTTCATCAAAGGGGGAGGGCCGTGACAGGCCCTAGAGAATACAGTTGGGTTACCCTACCGACACCTACCACTCGCGCTCACCAGGTCATCCTTCTGATTTTGGACTTGCAAACAAGTTGAGTTTTTTGGGCACAGTGTTTTTTCGAAGAGTTTCTCGTTATTTCAACATGACTGACGTTGCTACTTCACCCTTACCAATGTTAAGTACCATAGTTGTTTTGGCAGCTTTTGGCAGTACCGGGCATTTGTTCTGTTTCCAATATGGTGGTTTTTAGTTTTGGAAGCGATTCTCCTGCCGAGGTATCGGCAGCCATTTTGGGTCATGTTCGCTTCGGTAAATTTTCTAGTTATTTTTGCCCATCTGGTACTCTGTCATCTAGGTTATATCACTTACGTTTTATGGCCTTTTTGTGTTATCATTAATTATTATTAGTTTTTACTTTGGTATTTATTTGCTTGCAAGTCCAATTTGGACCTACGAAGAATAGCGATTTAAAGAATAGCGGTTTAAAGTACAGCGAATTAAAGTTTAGCGATTTAGTCTGTTAGTTTGTACTCGCCTCAGAGGCTTCGATTTAGACTATATCCTTGTTTATTTGTTACGTTGTCGTTATTCTTCGTTCTTGGTTATTACAATTACTAAGAAAAAGCAATCAATTTTATTAATTTTCTTATTTTATTGTGTGATGTTAGTTTTTTATTATGTAACCTTGAGAGCGAAAACAGAGAGTGCTCGTTCCCTGTTCTACAGATATGAGTTATCCCTTCTCTCGTTTTCTTTGTTAGCTCGAGTAAGAGAGGTGAATTTCCTGTTCTCCGTTTTTATACGATCACAAGTTATTCAGGCCTCCTCTTAGTATCAGAGTTGATGATAGTACGTTTAATATTATAAACGTTTTTATTGATGTGGTTACTGTTAATATAGCTAACACTATTAATAGGTACGTTAGTGTATGAGTCATTAATTGGGGTCGTTTTATACCGACACCCTTAGCTCCGCCTTGAGTTATGCTTAGCTCCGCCTTGAGTTATGCTCCGCTATAATGGATACTCATTGGGTGAGAACTAGTTATCGTACCGGAGCAGATTTTTGGAGTGCAACGGTGAAATCCGGCACTCGGACTCCGGCTGAAGCCTTTTACACACGAACCTTTGTCATGTTTGATCATAATTACACCGTTACGGCCCCCTTTTTCATCGTATCTCCGGCTTCACTGGAGATAACACATTCATTGAGGTTAATGTTATCGTACCGGAGACGGTCACGATATTACGATGACGGGCCTTTGCTACCGGATCTCCGGTACAAACAGATCAAGCAGACGTCCAGAACTTTTTTCATCGAATCTCCGGCTTCGCTGGAGATAACACAAACATTCATTGAGGTTAATGTTATCGTACCGGGGACGGTCACGATATCACGGTGACGGGCCTTTGCTACCGGATCTCCGGTACAAACAGAGATCAAGCAGACGTCCAGAACCGGAGTTAACAATGTGATACCGATGAAGATTTCACAGTTTCATTATTACGGTCCCTTTTTCATCGAATCTCCGGCTTCACTGGAGATAACACAGACATTCAGTATTAGAGAATGTTATCGTACCGCTGAGGATCACGTTTTCACGATGACGGACCTTTGTCACTGGTTCTCCGGTACAAACAGAGATCAATCAGACGATCAGAATCAGGGTATGAACCCTTTTTCATGAATAATCACAATATCGTTATTACGACCCTTTTCATCGAATCTCCGGCTTAACCGGATATTGTACAGGCGATCAGCATTGAGGTTAATATTAGATTTCCTCTGGTATTCACGTTGTCACTATGACGGACCTTTGTTTGTACCGGAGATTGTTACCGGAGCTCCGGTACAGACAGAGATCACTCAGACCACGGGTGGCCAATCTTTTGTTTTAGCTGTAAAGGAAAGGATTTAACATGAATGCAAAGTAAACTGTACTTACTTTAATGACACTTTGAATTTGCGTTGGTAATATTCATTAGCTATTCTTGAAAGTCCTAATAAAAATATATGAACATAACTATGCCTATATTTATGCATATATTTAATTCTAACTACGTATAAATATGGATAAATATCCATACAACATCGTGTTCAAATAGAAATAAATTAATTATGCCTATATTTATGCATATTCAATTCTAACTATGTATAAATATGGATAAATATCCATACAACATCGTGTTCAAATGGAAATAAATTAATTATGCCTATATTTATGCATATTCAATTCTAAATACAGTGAACCCTCGTTTATCGCGGTAGATAGGTTCCAGACGCGGGCGCGATAGGTGAAAATCCGCGAAGTAGTGACATCATATTTACCTATTTATTTAACATGTATATTCGGACTTTTAAAACCTTCCCTTGTACGTAGTACTGTTAACAAACCACCCTTTAATGTACAGAACACTTAATGCATGTACTACAGCACCCTAAACTAAAACAGGCACAAATATTAAAGGCGATTTTATATCATGCGTTTCCTAAACACCTAAAAAGCACGATAAAAAATGGCAACCAATGTTTTGTTTACGTTTATCTCTGATTATAATGAAGAAACAAACGCATTTACACATCTATGTATAGGTTAGTTTTTGCATCAATTATATTGATTATTCAGTACAGTATGTTGATTTGGTTATTACTAATGTTTTACTTAATTTTTCTTAGGACTTCCAAATGAAATGTTTTTGTTTATGACGCTGCCTGAAACGACGGCGTCATGACGTACGTTCAGTTAACAAACTAAGGAATTTAACGCCATGATGAAAGTGATAAATAATGATATTACAGTAAAAGCTTTTAGAAAATATGTTATTACAAATATTATTTACCGTATCTATATAAAATCATACATACGTAGCAAAGCAGGAAAACAATCTATGAGAGAGAGAGAGAGAGAGAGAGAGAGAGAGAGAGAGAGAGAGAGAGAGAGAGTTGTTTTACATACGTAAATGTAAATTTTAAACAAACAAAAAAAAAGCCCCATTTCATATAAAATAGATTACAAATATTTTACTTTATCATATTACAGTAGTCTGTATAATACTGTAAAGTTCAGTACAGTATGTTGTTGTTATAGTGGTGGTGATGAAATTCTCACGAAACAAAAACACGCCATTTGATTACAACAGCTGATTCATTCTCTCTCTCTCTCTCTCTCTCTCTCTCTCTCTCTCTCTCTCTCTCTCTCTCTCTCTCTCTCTCTCTCTCTCTCTCTTCGTGTTATACAATACTTACATTTAGATGAAGAAACTAAAATTAGTTTTCTTAGTGTCAATTAAATACGAAACGAAAAAATTAGGCCGAGTCTACATCCATTTCAATCATAGCTAAAAATACGGCATCCGATTTCATCAGCAAACCACTATTTTTTGGGAAATATAATTTTATTCTAGAAAATTTCCACTCTTTAAATAGTTAATTGCACATTAAGAAAGCGTGTACTTTTGTTTTTAAATTTCGGGTGTGTTTTAAAAATCGAGTATTGTTGACTTCTTTTTGTTTTACTTTTGGCTGTGATTAGATCAGCTGTCATCTAGCTGCCGCTCTTGAGTGTGTACGAATACACTAACAAAATATCATTTATACCATTTCTTAACTTATTCAAACCGTCTACAGTATACAGTTGATATTACATAAGCACCAATGTGTTATAACCTATAAAATTTTTTTGGTTATTACATTTAACCCTCTCTCTCTCTCTCTCTCTCTCTCTCTCTCTCTCTCTCTCTCTCTCTCTCTCTCTCTCTCTCTCTCTCTCTCTCTTTCTCTCTCTCTCTACCTCTCTCTCTCTACCTCTATCTCTACCTCTCTCTCTCTCTCTGTGGGCTACTTTTCACTACCTCCCATTCCTTACCTCTCTCTATCTCTCTAACAAATGATATCTTTGTTGCTCCTCAAAGTTTCATTTATATTGAAAATCGATCATGATTCAATTTTCCTTACTTTCTCCAATCTCGCACCATCGGTCACATCGCGGTATTTTCGATATTTCCGGAAAATCCGCGATATATGTATATACATGGGTTATGAAAAAAATCCGCGAAGTGGTGAATCCGCGATGGTCGAACCGCGAAGTAGCGAGGGTTCACTGTATGGATAAATATCCATACAACATAGTGTTCAAATAGAAATAAGTTTCCACTCAGTACTGGGAACCGAACGTTAGCCCCTTCTAATGAAGGGCCAGGTCGAGACCAACCATGCCATGAGAGGCTATCTACTGTTCCTTGAGACTCTGGTCAGTGAACAGATGAATCAATAGAATACTAATATACAGTAAATAATGTTAGACCCGGTTCTGAACGTCTGAGTCAGGGGTGGCCAACCTGTGGCGAATGTGCCAACAGTGTCACATTTCATGAATACAAGTGTCGAACTATACCCCAAAAGATAGTACATTAAATGACTTTTCTTTAAAATTGATTTTTATGAATTATACAGCTGATCCCAGCCTGTGAATAGGATCACTAACCAAAGTTCAAGGAACATCCAGACTTATGTCCCCTTTCTGTTACAGAAGGTTCGCCTACATGGTTCCCGTCAGGATGATGATGAATCTCTCTGGCCTGCAAGAGAGGCTCTCCGCCCTTGGGTATCAAGGTTGGGAAGAAATGCTCCATCTAGAGGTCCCTATCTCCTCAGAGTGTCCTCTCTAAGGTTGGACGACGACCCCATGGACGGGCAGGTAGGTGGGGATGAGTTTTGAGCCTTCAGCTTTGCAATTACTTACGTCACCGACCTAGGACCCTTAAAGGATCGTGATGTTCATGTTACCCTGCATAAACCGTGACTGCTAAAAGCAACACATTCTAGGGAAAACCAAGGGGCTATGACGGAGCTCAAAGGTATGGTGGTGAGTCGGATCCGTTCAGGAACTCGGATATCTCCCCCTACAGCCCCAGGCGTATCGAAGTAACCTCCTTCAATAAAAACAACGCATAGAGATTTGCCTTACATGTTCCATATATAGATGGTACCATAAATCTGGATGGCATAGATGTCCTCCCTCTGGGGGACCTAGATTTTACTCCCAGGTACTAGAATTCCCATTCAACGGATTCGTTCGATTGAAAGAGATTGCCTTGGTTAGGTTAGACAAGGTACCGAAGGTAACGTTATTATTTCCTAAAGGGCAGGCCCGATCTGTCTGGACCAGGATGTTGTCAGTCTGGGGAGTACGATAATTCCAAGATCTGCCCTTCCAATTCGACCTACACGTTTGATGGTCTGATCGGGTTAGTTGTGGGAAATACGTTATGTCTGAGGCCTCTATCAGACAGGAATCGATAGTCGGTTACCCACTCGTCATCACAGCCTTCCTCTGATTCGACGTCTATGCATCCGAATCCCCCTCATCAGGTGGTCTACCTCACTGATTCCCCAGGTACACAGCCCAACCCCGTTGGGATGTTTTACCTGCATACAGCCCTAGATCCGAACCCTCAGGCTCCTTTCGTGGACACCAGAGAGGAAGCTACAGGAGTAGAAGACAGTCTCGCCATCGAGACGGACCTAGGAAAAAGGGGGCTCGGAGAAGGAAAGGACCTAGATTCACTCCCTCACAACGCGGTGGTCCCGGTAGGGGGTAGACTTTACCACTTTCGAGACCATTGGACCTTCGGTCTGTGGGCTCATAGCATAATCTCTAAAGGTTTGAGATGAAAATGGCCACAAGGTCCTCCTCCTCCACCAGTGACCTTCTCCCAGAAATCCACTCCCATCCTGAAAGAGTACACCACAGGGTTACTCAAGAAGAAGCAATCAAACGGGATCGATCACTGAAGTTCCAAAGCCGCCTGTTCACAATTCCGAAGAAAGGCTTGTCGGCATTGAGAGTGGACCTGGACTTGTCAAGCTAAACTCTTACATTCTCTGCGACAAGTTCCGGATGTTGACTATCTCTCAGTTACGGACCTTACTTCCCCGTGGGACCGTCACCACCTCTGTCGATCTTACCGACGACTATTATCTTGCGCCTATAGCTCGAAATTTCTCTTCTTATCTGGGTTTCCGCCTAAGCAGGAAAGCCTTTGTGTTCAAGACATGCCCTTCGGCCTCAACATTGATCCCAGGATATTCACGAAACTGGGAGAGAGAGTGTTAGAACAACTCAGGAACCAAGAGATACAGATCATTGCTTATCTGGCCGGTTGGCTCATTTGGGCCCGGTCGGCCATAGAAGGCAACAGAGCTACGAAGGAATTACTTCGAATTCTCGACAACCTGTGATTTCGGGTCAATCTCCAAAACTCTCGCCTGCGACCATCAGGCCACTTAGAATGGTTAGCCATTCAGTGGGACCTTTCGAAGCACACGTTGTCTCTCTCTTCCAAAAGGTAAGAGGAATAGTTTCCAATATCAAGTATTTTCTCAAACACAAACAGGTGTCCAAAGAGCCTTAGAAAGTATCCTCGGCCTTTTCCAATTCACTTCAGTAACAGATCTCCTAATAAAAGCCAAACTCAAAGACATCAATCGAGTTTGGAGAAAGAGAGCTACAGTACCTATTAGAGACAAGGTCTCGAAGATCCCGAGTCTTGAAAATGAGACTGCGCCCATGGTCCGAACCGAAGAACCTCTCCAAATCGGTTCCTCTACAATTCCCACCTCCACAAGTGACATTCCATACAGCCGCGTCTCTAAGTGGATGGGGGGATTACTCCGAACATCAGATGTTTCAGGTTCTAGGTCACTCGCCATGAAACAGTCCCATATCAATGTTCTCAAAGCCATGGCGGTGTTCTTGACCCTGAAGAGAGACTCTCCTCCGAGGTCGACCCACATCAGAGTAGTGTCAGACAGCACAGACGCAGTACACTACGTCAACAGGGGAGGATCCAAGTCACCCAACCTGAATCAGATCCTGGTCACTATCTTCGCCTGGGCAACAGAAAAGAACTGGTTCCTGTCAGCACCTCACCTAGCGGGAGGCCAGAATGTGAGAGCGGACTCACTATCCAGGACGGATCCACTGGAGTCAGAATGGTCTCTAGACATAATTTCATTCCGGTGGATACTCAGGCTCGTTCCAGGCCTCCAGGTAGATCTATTCGCAACTCAGATGAATCACAAACTTCCTTGTTATGTGACCCCAACCCTGGACCCTCGGGCTTATGCCATGGACGCATTACCCCGGGATTGGAACCATTAGAAGAAGATTTCCCTATCTCCCCCAGGGAATCTTCTAAAAACTTTTACACAAACTATGCTCCTTCCGGGGCGCAGTGGCTTTAGTACCACCTCAATGGCCAAGAACAGTTGGTTTCCTCTCCTCCTCAAGTTGAAACTCAGTCCCATCCGGATCCCGTTCCTCAAACTTACCCGAGTAATCCAAACTCACTGTGTCAGATTACTCAAGGATAGCCAAAACTCTAACTTTGTGGACTACAGGAAGTTGGCAGCTCGTAGAGACGTGAACATTGAACCGGAAAACGATCTCTTCATCGAATGGGACAAAAGGGACTCGACAATTCGCCAATATGATTCGGCCGTTAACAACTAGCAGATCCCCTAAGAGTGCAGACCATACTCGTATGTCCCCGCATTTAGCCATCTCTTTCTTGAGGTTCCTATTTGACAAAGGCCTAACAGTTAGCACTTTAACCACCACCAAGTCAGCTTTGAAGAAGATCTTCCTTGTTGGGTTCAACATTAACCTAGCTGATTCCTATTTCTCATCAATCCCAAAAACATGTGCTAGGCTTCGACCTTCGGTTCGGCCACAAAAGGACTCTTGGTCTCTGAACGGTGTTCTCAAACTTGCGATGGACACGGACAATGAATCCTGCTCTTATATCACTCTTCTTAGGAAGACTTTATTTCTAACGGCTATGGCCTCAGGTGATGGAACATCAGAACTAGCAGCTCTCTCACGAAACCCGGAAAACATAGATTTCCTCCCTTCAGCCGAAGTACTCCTTTTCCAGACAAAGCTTTCCTAGCTAAAAAATGAGGATCCGCAAAATAGGTGCTCCCCTCGGAAGGTTATTCTTCATCCCCAGGATTTTTCTCCGTGTACAGTCACACTCTCAAGGCCCTTTTTAGCTAGAACTGCCACCCGCTCGTCTGGCCCCTTGGTTATCAGGGAACAAGGAGGTACTATTTCCATTCACGGTATCAGGCAACAAATCCTCTACTTCATTAAACATACTAAGCCGGAATCATTTCCCCAGGCTCATGATATACGAACAGTAGATGCCTCCAACAATTACTTCCAGAACAGGGACTTTGATGATTTTAAAAAATATACGGGTTGGAAATCCCCTATGGTTGTCAAACGCCAATATCTAAAGATCTTCCAGGCCCTTAAATACCCGACGATGGCAGAGGGGAGCCTTATCCCTCCCCATTAATCTCCTCTTCTTCCTTTCTTCCATCTCTTCTCTTCTCCCTCCTACCCGCCACTCACACCACGTCGTCGCTCTCCTTGGTAGTTCGTTAGCCCCTATGATATTTGCCATGTTTAATTCCTATGGTTTAACTGTTATTGTAGTTACCGTTCTTTTAATGTTTAGATATACTTAGACATGTAAGGTTTGATGCCTTTTGCAATTCGACACTCAGTTGGTTCCTTGTCGTCATTATTATTTAACCTTACGTTCCCTATGTCATTTGGCTGGTTGGTAATAGGACGATTACTTTATTATATCATATTATTGTCATACATGGTGATTGTATTCTCCTCATTATGTTATTAATTTATTGGGCTTGGAAGGCATTCTCTGGTACATTTTCACCGGCCGTCACAGGTCGACCCAGAAAAGGGATTTTGACGAAGGAAAAATCTATTTCTGGGGAGAGACCTGTGACGCCCGGTGAAACCCTTCCCGGTTATTTTTGTACGGACCCACCCTTTCCTTGCCAAGCCATATGTTCTTGCAGAAGGATGACCTGGTGAGCGCGAGTGGTAGGTGTCGGTAGGGTAACCCAACTGTATTCTCTAGGGCCTGTCACGGCCCTCCCCCTTTGATGAAGGGATTATCTAAATGGAAGACAGCCTGTGAATAGTGTTTTACAAACGCCCTTGTTAGATATACGACACCAACAAGGTGCTCGCGCGAGGGTTGTAACCTCTGCATTCCATGCTTTAATTTTCTCTGGTATATTTGGAAGATTTATATCAGAAAAAGTACAAAGAAGGACTTTTCACCGGGCGTCACAGGTCTCTCCCCAGAAATAGATTTTTCCTTCGTCAAAATCCCTTTATTCTTTCAATCTCCTTCATATTTTATCAACTGTCTCTCACCATGCTCTCCAGCCTCTCTTACTCTTTTCACGGTATAAATCAGGATGGTCATCTTCATTGATATCTTGGTCAATGGATCCCATGTGTAAGTGAAGCTAGATTTTTAGGATTGATATTTGATTGTAGGCTTACTTGGGTTCCCCACTTGAAAGCTTTAAAAGTAAAGTGTCTTGAGGCTCTGAATCTTTTAAAAGTTTTGTCCCATTCATCATGGGGACCAGATTGCAAAACTATTTTAGAATTATACAAGGCTTTAATTTTTCAAAAATTAGTTCTGGGTGTGAAATATACTCCTCAGCCACCGCAAGTCGACTAAAGATTTTACATTCTATCCCAAGCCTCCTTGTTGAAGCTGGAAGAGTTACATTTAGACCTTTAACGAAAGTCTTCTATTATTTGGTATTGGTCTAGGTTGCAAAAGACTTCCTAATTCTTTAGCCTATCAAACTGCAAGCCTTTTAAGGCACTCAACATACGGTACTTTGAGTTACACCCAAAATCCCCTTAACCATATAGTTTTTGGGTGAAACAATTGATACACAGTCTTGATATTGTTACAAGTAAGGTGCTTCCATTTAAGATGTCATCAATGCCTCCATGAAAATTAGCAGAGGTATCTTTTTGTAAATATTTTATTGGTGTTGAAAAGAATATGAGTGACTTAAAATCCGGATCTCTTTTATGGAACATTTTACTGAACATAGGGAATCAACTTTTATATATACTGATGGGTCCAAATCTGATGCTGGCATTGGCTTTTAATGGTAGAGGTGCACTTCCTCTAACAGCTTCCTTATTTACTGCTGAACTGTATGGCCTACTAACCGCTATTGAGAAAATACAGTTGGAGGAGGAGGGTAAATTTACCTTTTTTTTTTTTTTTTTTTTTTTTTTTTTTTTTTTTTTTTTTGCATGGAGTGTCCTTCAAGCTTTAGAAGTATTTAATTCCAGTAATCCTTTAGTTTTAAAGATTTTAGAATGGCATTTTATTATTGAACTGAGAGGTACAACAGTTCGATTTTGTTGGGTTCCAGCACATGTAGGTGTCTGAGAATGAAAAGGCAGATTTACTGACAAAGAATGCTGCATCTGAGATGCTACTAAGATGGTATTCCATCCTCTATAATGATTTCATACTTACCATTAAGAAACTGTTTTGTGATAATTGGCAACAGCATTTGGATTGTCTGGATGGAAATAAAATGAGAGAAGTAACGAATGTTATATCCTTAGAGGTATAACATGATTCCCGAAAAGTGGGAGACGTCTCTTTGTCGTCACCGCATTGGTCTCACTCGGTTGACACTCGAGTTTCTGATGACTGAGCAATATCAGCCATGTTGCGACGACTGTTTGGTACCATCAGCCATGTTGCGACGACTGTTTGGTACCCTTGACAGTGAGGCATTTGTTGATTGAATGCCCCACTTTTATCACCGAAAGAAATAGATATCTGTTCGAGGCTCGAGGTGAGGATGGATGATTCATCCTTACCAAGATTCTCGGACATGATGTGTTGTACCATACTAGGGGTATTTTTAAATTTATTTCAGAAGCAGGTCTTCTGAAAGCTGTTTAACTGTTATTAGGACATTTTTGCTTTCATTGTTTTGAATTGAATTGCCGTTTATTTGTTTCTTTATTTATAACAAATAATATCGGTGTCAATGACTTTAGATGTCTAGATGTCAAATAACTCCTAATCAATCAGTCAATCAAGTTTTACCATTAAGTATTAAATTTTTTTCATTACTTTACTGTGGACATGTATCTTTTGAAAGGAAAGAAATAGGAAATGTTAACCAAATTTTGGAATAAACATTGGTAAAAAACTTCTGGAGAAAAAACAATACTGTATAAGCATCCGGTGAGTATAGAAATAATATGATTCATTAGTAAAGTTCCTATTTCACAAATATAACAGGAAAACAAAACTAGGACGTAAATCTCACATTGGGTACCACTTAAATCTAATTTTAAGATACAGAAATTTTTTTGGTACCCTTCTCAACAGGAAAGCAATAGTTTTATCCATAATAGACTAACATGGATCAAGATCTCAGGCTAATTTAAAGTCTTAGAACTAATACACAGTTGAGGCCTAAGACTTTGTGGTGGAAGCTTTCGATTTTACCCAATATGCTCTGTTGTATGAAAGTGGTGAACCTCTTATATTCTTGCACAGAAATTTTATAACAATTTAAACCTCTGGTGATCTGATGACACATGAAAAAATTTGTTGCCTTTAGTGATCCAATGAAGCGAATTTTACCTCGGGAAGAATTTGGAAGCAAAGCAATGAGGATGCCTTTCTGTGTTTACTTCTTAATATTTGAAATAGTTCACATTTTTTTATAACAGTTGGACCTTAGGTCTGGTGATGGCATCAGGAAAAGAAATGAAATAATATGTTATTTTTATTAGTAAAATAAATTTTTGAATATACTTACCCGATAATCATGTAGCTGTCAGCTCCGTTGCCCGACAGAATTCTATGGAGGGATACGCCAGCTATCACAATACTAGAAGGGGGTGTATTTACCAGCGCCACCTGTGGCCAGGTACTCAAGTACTTCTTGTTGACACCTCCTCAATTATTCCTCGGTCCACTGGTTCTCTATGGGGAGGAAGGGAGGGTCGATTAAATCATGATTATCGGGTAAGTATATTCAAAAATTTATTTTACTAATAAAAATAACATTTTTCAATATTAAACTTACCCGATAATCATGTAGCTGATTCACACCCAGGGGGGTGGGTGAAAAACCAGTGTACAAGACTAAAGGATAGCTAAGTATCCCGTATTTCATATAATCAGTTATCCACAATAACAATGAAATAATAAGTACCTGGTAAGGAAGTCGACTTGAACCGTTACTCTGCCTTTAATAAGATCGTCTTCCTAACTGAGCGCAGCGTTCCTCTTGGGAGGCTGAATCAACTCAAAGGTGCTAAAGTATACAGGGCTGCAACCCATACTAAAGGACCTCATCACAACCTTTAACCTCGGCGCTTCTCAAGAAAGAATTGACCACCCGCCAAATCAACAAGGATGTGGAAGGCTTCTTAGCCGACCGTACAACCCATAAAAAGTATTCAAGAGAAAGGTTAAAAGGTTATGGGATTATGGGAATGTAGTGGCTGAGCCCTCGCCTACTACTGCATTCGTTGCTACGAATGGTCCCAGGGTGTAGCAGTACTCGAAAAGAGACTGGACATCTTTGAGATAGAATGATGCGAACACTGATTTGCTTCTCCAATAGGTTGCATCCATAACACTCTGCAGAGAAAGGTTCTGTTTGAAGGCCACTGAAGTAGCCACAGCTCCCACTTCATGTGTCCTTACCTTCAGCAAAGCAAGGTCTTCTTCCTTCAGATGAGAATGTGTTTCTCTAATCAGAAGCCTGAATAGTAAGAAACTGAGTTCTTAGAACTTGGAAAAGAAGGTTTCTTGATAGCACACTATAAGGCTTCTGATTGTCCTTGTAAAGGTTAAGACCTTTTTAGATAGTACCTAAGAGCTCTAACTGGGCAAAGTACTCTCTTCAGATCATTCCCCACCAAGTTGGACAGGCTTGGGATCTCGAACGACTTAGGCCAAGGACGTGAAGGAAGCTCGTTTAGCAAAAACCGAGCTGCAAGGAACATGTAGCCGTTTCAGATGTGAAAACAATGATCCTGCTGAAGGCGTGGATCTCACTTACTCTTTTAGCTGTTGTCAAGCACACGAGGAAAAGAGTTTTTAATGTGAGGTCCTAAAAAGAGGCTGATTGGAGAGGTTCAAATCTTGATGACATAAGGAACCTTAGGACCACGTCTAGATTCCAGCCTGGAGTGGACAACCGACGTTCCTTTGAGGTCTCAAAAGACCTAGGGAGGTCCTGTAGATCTTTGTTGGTGGAAAGATCCAAGCCTCTGTGGCGGAAAACCGCTGCCAACATACTTCTGTAACCCTTGATCGTAGGAGCTGAAAGGGATCTTACTTTCCTTAGATATAACAGGAAGTCAGCAATCTGGGTTACAGTGGTACTGGTTGAGGAAACTGCATTGGTCTTGTACCAGCTACGGAAGACTTCCCCTTGAGACTGATAGATTCTGAGAGTGGATGTTCTCCTTGCTTTGGCAATCGCTCTGGCTGCCTCCTTCGAAAAGCCCCTAGCTCTTGAGAGTCTTTCGAAAGTCTGAAGGCAGTCAGACGAAGAGCGTGGAGGATTGGGTGTACCTTCTTTAAGTGAGGTAGACTTAGAAGGTTCACTCCTAGAGGAAGAGTCCTGGGAATGTCGACCAGCCATTGCAGTACCTCTAAGAACCATTCTCTCGCGGACCAGAGCGGAGCCAACCAACGTCAGCCGTGTCCCTTAGTGAGAGGAGAACTTCTGAAGTACTCTGTTGACAATCTTGAACGGCGGGAATGCATACAGGTCGAGATGGAACCAATCCAGCAGAAAAGCATCCACGTGAACTGCTGCTGGGTCTGGAATCGGAGAACAATACAACAGGAGTCTCTAGGTTATCGAGGTAGTGAACAGATCTATGGTTGGCTGACCCCACAGGGCCCAAAGTCTGTTGCAAACATTCTTGAGAAGGGTCCACTCTGTGGGGATGACCTGACCCTTCCGTCTGAGGTGATCTGCCATGACATTCATACCGCCCTGAATGAACCTCGTTACCAGTTAGCTTTCGATCTAAAGACCAGATGAGTAGGTCCCTTGCGATCTAGAACAACTTCCACGAAAGAGTCCCTCCCTGCTTGAAGATGTAAGCCAGGGCTGTGGTGTTGTCAGAGTCCACCTCCACCACTTTGTTAAGCTGGAGGGACTTGAAGTTTATCAAGGCCAGAATAACCGCCAACAACTTCTTGCAAATGATGTGAAGTGTCCTTTGCTCCTGATTCCATGTTCCCGAGCATTCTTGTCCGTCCAAAGTCGCACCCCAGCCCGTGTCTGATGCGTCCGAGAGGAGACGGCGGTCGTGTTTCTGAACAGCCAAAGGTAGCCTTCCTTGAGAAGAAAGCTGTTCTTACACCACGCGAGAGAAGACCTCCTCTCTTCGGAAACAGGAACTGAGACCGTCTCTAGCGTCATGTCCTTTATCCAGTGAGCAGCTAGATGATACTGAAGGGGGGGGGAGGTGGAGTCTCCCTAACACGATGAACAGGGCCAGCTAAGAAAGTGTCCCTGTTAGACTCATCCACTACCTGACTGAGCATCGGTTCCTTCTCAGCATGCTCTGGATGCATTCTAGGGCTTGGAAGATCCTTGGGGCCGACGGAAAAGTCCGAAAAGCTCGACTCTGAAGATCCATACCCAAGGAGACAATGGTCTGGGATGGAACGAGCTGAGACTCCTCAAAATTGACCAGGAGGCCCAGTTCCTTGGTCAGATCCATAGTCCATTTGAAAATCTCCAGACAGCGACGACTTGTGGGAGCTCTTAAAAGCCAGTCGTCTGACGGAGCCGGACACAAGATCATGATACTGCTGCACAGTCTGTGAACTGTCAATCATGGGCAAGCGAGGAAGTACAGTGACAACCCGAATCTGTCTAGACTGTCTGGGTCGTACAGACAACTCCTTAACGGGTTGCTGAGGTTGCCGCACTGCGTCACAACAAGTCACTTCTGTTGGTTGTTGAACGTCTTCCCCGTGACACATTGACTCCGTAAACAAAAAATCCTCTAACAAGGACTAAGCTTGGACTGCATGTCATGCAACACAGCTCAAGGTCTATGGGAGCAGGTGTGGTAACAGACGGGATTAGCGACTGAAGTGGAACCATTACCTTCCCTGGAAGCAAGTTATGCTTAAATAAAAGTCCATAAGAGGTTATGCAGCTAAAGGCTCCCTCCAAATGACAGAGTCCTCAAGGGAATATCAGAAGGAGGGAGAAAAGAACTTTCTCATCTACAGGGACCATATCCTAGAAAAGCTAAGTTCTCTGAGTGAGGGTTCACTGGTGCAAAAGCAGCAGACTAGAAGGCAACGTTATGAAACTGCTTGACAGTCTAGTGAGTTGGCAACAACCCAAGATGTGTGACTGAGAAGCATGCGGTAAGGTATGCAGAGCATGATGTATGCAGAGTATGCTGTATGCAGAGCATGCTGTATGTAGAGCATGTTGTATGCAGAGCATGCTGACTGCAGAGCATGCTGTATGCAGAGCATGTTGTAAGCAGAGCATGTTGTATGCAGAGCATGCTGTATGCAGAGCATGCTGTATGCAGAGCATGTAGTAAGCAGAGCCTGCTGTAAGCAGAGTCTGCTGAGAGGAAAGCAGAGCGTGTGCATGGCGTTTAACATTTCTCAGAAATTCCATGACCAGTGCTAGAGTGCTTTATGCATGCTTGCATGGGGTTTTAAAATCAACATAATATTTACCTTACATTCAAAACTCATGATTCATATTTTTGCCATGGTTTGAAAATGGAGGTAAGGTATGCTGAACAGCAGAGTCAGAACGAGCTGGAACAACAATAGTTGTGGTTTCCTCTTCAAGACTCTGTTGAGGGAACACCTGAGGCTCAGTCTGCAAAGGCTGAATAAAAGACAAGCAGAAGGAAGGCGCATGGGTGGAGGAGGCTGACTCCTAGCATGAGTGGTGAACCCAAGGGTTGCGCTTGCTGAGCGGTTGGCGGAAGCGGAGTAGCAAGTTCCAGTTCCTGTGGTGTGAGCGGAGCGCGATGAGGAAGAGGCTGCGCAGAACAAGGTAAATGTCTCGCAAGCTGAGGCTCCTAAGGCGCAAGGCTAAGGTGTTGTGGTGCTTGCCTTGTGGAGGGTTGAGCTCGCTGCAGCGAGAGCTGAGGAGACTGACTCATGGACGGGAGAGGTTGTTGTACCTCAACCGAGTGTTGCATCACTGGTGGAGCAGCAAGTGGAGGCGGAGGAAGAAAGGTATAATCCTCCTGATCCCATTGTAAAGGTTGCCTTAAGGAAGGCGGAGGCTGAACACCACTGGGAACAGCAAACTCAGCACGTGGCTCAACATCGTACGCCTGGCAGGTGGTACTGCGATCAGGCGGAGCGAGCGTAGGCGGAGGGAGTGTAGGCGGAGGCGGAGGAGCAACACTCTCAGCCCGACACTCACACATCAAGTCCGAAAGCTGTGCTTGCATGGACTGTAGTAGAGTCCACAACATCGTACGCCTGGCAGGTGGTACTGCGATCAGGCGGAGCGAGTGTAGGCGGAGGGAGTGTAGGCGGAGGCGGAGGAGCAACACTCTCAGCCCGACACTCACGCATCAAGTCCGAAAGCTGTGCTTGCATGGACTGTAGTAGAGTCCACAACATCGTACGCCTGGCAGGTGGTACTGCGATCAGGCGGAGCGAGCGTAGGCGGAGGGAGTGTAGGCGGAGGCGGAGGCGCAACACTCTCAGCCCGACACTCACGCATCAAGACCGAAAGTTGTGACTGCATGGACTGCAGTAGAGTCAACTTGGGGTCGGCAGACACTAAGGTCTGCTGAGGTAAAGCCTTAACAGCAGAGATCTGTTGCGGCAGAACCTTACTCCTCTTAGGCGGAGTGTATTCAACTGATGACTGAGGAGAGTCAGAGCTAACCCAATGACTGCATCTGGGTTGTTGAACTTTAACTTCGTACGTCTGGCATAGGTCTGGACTTTACGTTTAAGAGGTCTTGAGACCTGAGACCAGCGTTACTCTGCCTTTATTTTCTCCCCTGATCTCTTCTGCAGACGAGCAAAATAAGGGCTCAATCGTCTGCTGGTGGGAGTGACGGTCTCGGTAAGACACGCCCACAACCACCGAGGATACTTCTGTGCGCCGATCAAGGCCTGCTGAACCCTTATGCCCTTCGACATTGCTTCTCCCCTGGGCTTGGGAGCTTGCAAGAGGTCCCGGACTGGGAGGACGACTGGCGCGCACAAAAGTACCCTCACGCACAACACTGACATACTTTGCGCTAATCACTTATCACTTTGATTTCTGTTTGCACTTATTTCACTGAACTCGAAACTTTAAGTGGTTTGTACCTGAAACACGCAATTCTATCCTTTCTCAAAAGTTAGTAATTGCGAAAACAGAATTACAATGTAACAGAAAAATCTAATGAAAGATAATTCAGTGGCTGGAAAGAGACTAAACACTAGATCACTCTAGAAACGTTTAGTTTCTTCCCCTAAAGAGACTAGGGAGAAGAGCAAAAACGATAACGACGTTACTCGTACGCCTGGCAGGCTTGAATGAAACGTTTATCCTCTTTCTCCCTCCGTCTCTATCTCTCTCTCTCTCTCTCTCTCTTGACTTAGAACCTGAGAGAAGAGCCCAATCATATAAATCGTTAAAACATATTATTGTTAAAGGAAAAAAACTGAAAAGTTCCTTTATTAGGATCAAAACCATTAAGTTAAGAAAGAATGAACAAAACGCTAGACACGGTTACTCTTACTGCAACGTGAAACCGTGAACATTCTTTCTCTATCGTAACGATAGAGTGCAAGTTGAACGTTCTGAACGTCAACAACTGCAGAGACAAAACAAAACGTTAGTTCAACTTTGAAAACAGTACGAGACTATCAAAGAAATTCTTTCAAACTCTGTGGCGGAAATAGCATAATATGTTAACAGGTAAAACCGAAATGACGGGCTCAATGTTAATTAACTTCGGTACCAAGAAAAGACCGCCTACTATTAGGAAGGTCGAATATAAACATATAAAAATTAATTTTAATAAGTTTATAATAAAAGGAAGTTAATCGAAGAGGCCTATAAGAGGCGGAGAGATATAAAATAAATCTATAACTTTTGTTAAGCAAAATTAAGAAAGAGAGTCTATACTCTCTTAGCCACCAACACTTCCGTCTAAGGGAAGGGTCGGCCATTGAAAGGTGAACGAGAGTTCATACTCTCTTCGTCACCATAATTAATCAAATTAATTCCAAAAGCTAACTAAGCTAATATAGAAGTTTCCAGTAAAGCGACAGCCGAAATCAAAGAGAAATACTTCACCAAAGTCGTGAAAATACTCCAAGAACATAAGCGTATCCCAGAACGTCTTGCCGGAAGCACGACAGAGGAATAATTGAGGAGGTGTCAACAAGAAGTACTTGAGTACCTGGCCACAGGTGGCGCTGGTAAATACACCCCCTTCTAGTATTGTGATAGCTGGCGTATCCCTCCATAGAATTCTGTCGGGCAACGGAGTTGACAGCTACATGATTATCGGGTAAGTTTAATATTGAAAATAAGATTTTTCATGTTTTCTTAGGTTAGATATAGTTGTTCCGTAACTGGAATACAAACCACGCTATTTAATAGGGGTATTACTTTCAGCGTAGCTGAAATGACGAACCATTAATTTTTAATGAGGGTTAACTACCCATACCGCTAATTAGGGGGGTAGGGGAGGGTAGCTTGCTACCGTCCCCCCTCACACACCTGTGATTGAGCTCACTTTGCTTTCGGCTCAGATGGTGAACGGACGTTGCCGCTCTTCATCCTCACCGAATATTGGCAGCCATTAATGACTGCTTTTTCTTTTTCTCTTAGTGTGTTTTTGTGAAGTTGACTTCTGTGACCATGCGCACCTGCCCTGGACTCTCCGGCCGCCCTTGTGGGACATTTATGTCAGCGGTGGAGACTGATCCTCGCACCCTTTGTCCTTTATGCAGAGGTCAACGGTGTGATAGCGTAAATAAGTGTAATAAGTGTAGGGAGTGGTCTTCCTCCCAGCGGGAGAGATTTGCGCGACGGTGGAAGAAGTCCAAGCATGATATTTCTCCTTCGAAGGAAGAAAAACCCAAGGCCTCTTCTTCCGTCTCCCGACCCTCCTCCGAAGCTCCTACTCGTTCGTTCTCTTACGAGAGACCGTCGAGTAGTAGCGTAGACCAAGATAAGGCCGGCCAACCCCGGTTCTCGAGAGATGATGTTGCTTCCCTTAGCGAAGCAGCCCCACCTCTCCCCCGGGTGAGGCCTTGTCACTAACCCCTCTTTTACAGATTTGGTCTTCCTTGGTGCTTACGGGTCCGCTCTCCAAGGAAGCTTGGCTACAGTTCATTCGTATGGGTGCTTCAGTTAAGCAATCATTGTCACCGTCAGAGGTAGATCATCTGACCCTCGTCGACGTTATTGTATCAGAGGTGTCTCATGCGGTATCATCCAACTCCTCTGCCCCTCCAGACTCTCTAGCGGTTGCTTCCGACTTAGTTTCCCCCGTTCCTGAACATCCTTCGAGGGGGAAACTAAGTTCGTCTGTCTCTCTTGCAAGTGTTTCGAGTTCACTTATAGAGACTCCTCTTCGGAGGACTGCTGCAGCGCACGGTCAGCTTGCTGATCCAACCGCCCCCAGAGGGCGCATTTGTCGGAAAGCACGCCTTCCACTTCACCTTAGAGGTCTCCCTTCACCAGCTGTGAAGAGGCACCTCTTTGGTTCATCGTCATCGCAGCCGTCACAGAGGAGCCTCCACTGCAGTCATCTGACCTTCATTCATCGATCGTCACTGCTCCGGCAACTAGTCTTGTGACTTCTGTCCTGGACCTCTTTGCTGATTGTTCCCAATCCCCTTCGGTTGATGGTCACCCTTACAAAGGGCATGTCGACCATCCACCCTCCAGACCTGCTGACCTACCATCACCGTTCCTGTCATCGGTAAAGCTTATTGTAGCTCTACCAAAGTGCGCAGCTGCGCACCATTGCCCTGCAGCTCACCAACCTACAGGACTTCAGCGCTCACCAGCAGCTCATCAGCACTCTACAGCGCTTCGGCGCGCCCATTCACCTGCTCGCCCTCATAGAAGGCAGCAAATTCATGCGCTTGCGCACCAACGTTCTCCTGCATGTCAGTGCTCTCCTGCGTGTCCTGCGCCCATGCGCCCACGTTCACCTGCGCACCCTGTGCTCACACCCCCAGGGTCGCCCACACGCCAGCGAACTACAGCACGCTTGCACTCTCCTGCGCCTATGCGCCCACGATCTGCTACGCGCCAGTGCCCACCTGCGCGCCAGCACTCCTGTGCGCCAACACTCTCCCGTGCGCCAGCGCTCCTCTGCGCGCCCTTACTCTCTTACGCGCCAGCGCTCTCCTGTGCGCCAGCCTGTGCGCCATTTGTCTCCTGCGTGCCAGCTCTCCCCCACGCACCTACCTGCGTGCCAATTCTCTAATGCACACCAGCGTGCTCCCGCACGCCAGTACTCACCTGCGCGTCAACAAATGCCTGCGTGCCATTATTCTCCTGCGCACAAACACTCTGTAGGTGTGACAGCAGGCACAATGCAGCTCTCACCTGCGCGCCAGCTCTCCTGGACATTCGCACTCTCCTGCGCGCCAAATCTCTCCCGCGCGCACGCACAGATACATGTGCACGCGCCACCACTCACCCGCGCACCAGCTTTCACCTGTGCACGCGTGCCAATACTCTCCCGCGCGCACGCCAATAATCTCTTGCGCGCGTGCCAACAGGCATGGGCGCAGGATCTACACCCGGCAAGGTCACCATCGCCTCATTTCCCTCCCGGCAAACGCATTTCAGCGCACCCTGCGTGAGAGGGGAAACAGGCAAAAGCAGAGGGGTTCAGGATCCCTAAACTGCCTTCTAAGGTGGACCCATGTATTACGGTGACTCCTCGTAGGGAATCTTCGGTCCCTTTCCCTTCAGTGGATCTGTCTGACAGTGCATCAGTCAGTCAGCAGCCTTGGTTCAGTGCCTTAGTCAGAGCTATAACACAGGCATTCAAGCCTGTCCTGTCCGACCGCTCATCAGAGCAACCTATAGTTCTGGACCCAAGACATGGGACCATGGCTTCCTCTACCCCTTTGAAGAGGAAGAGAGGAGTTTCCGACGCGGTCACTTCCCCGAGGGTGAAGCCGACTCTGTGCAGACCATCAAGGCTAGTCCCTCCAGTTTCTCCCCAGGGATACTCTCCCTCCCTGTCGGATGAAGACCATCCTTCACCAAGGGAATTGCACGAGGAGAGACACTCTTCCATCGCACCATTGGAGGAAACCTCTCTTCACGCAGAGAGTTCCCCTCAATCTGAGACCAGGCAGGAGGGACATGACACTCAGGCCTTCGATGTTGGAGTCTTACCTCCTTCCTCAGAAGGAGTCCAAAGACTCCAAGACTGCCAAAGTTCTCCACCAGGGCTTGAACGGAGACAGCCAGCCACTCAAGGAATGTCCGCAACTCATCCCAATACGAGCTCTTAGGGATAGAAGGAGACTTCGCTGCAAGTCCAACATCAGGAGGAGACCAACAAGAATTAGAACATGCACTCTGGCAGGTCCGGACTCTAATGAGGGTTCTCAATGAGTTTTCCGACCCAGAGATACACCCTCGAGAGGGCAAAGACACGGTCTTACTCTGTGTCTTCGGCACTCAGAAACCCTCAAAGACCAGTGCACCCCTGCCCTGGTCTCAAGGGTTGAAGAGTACCAGAGACAAGATCACCCAACAGCTCTCCGAGTTTGCCTCCTCTAACTGTGCCGGCTCTACGAACAAGCTCCTCCCACCTCCTCGCATACAGAAAAGGAGGTACTTTGAGATCCTGGAGGAACCCAGTTCAGCTCTTCCTCTTCACCATTCTCTAGAAGAGCTAACCAGGGGAGTCCCTCTTGAGAGACTCTCCAGCCGGCAGGTCTCGTTCTCGGCAGCTGAATTCCTTAACCTGGAAAAGGTCACTAAGTGTGCGATGCAAGCGACTTCGTGGCTGGACATCTGGGTAGGGACCTTAGGTATCCTGATACGATCCGAGAATTTTTCCAAGGAGCGTACCAAGAAGGCAATGGAGACCTTTTTACTCTCAGGCACTCGCACGATCGAGTTCCTTGCCCACCAAGTTTCAAACTTGTGGGCAAACACTATCCTGAAACGCCGAGATGCAGTGTCTGAGAGGTTCTACCAACAGGTCCCAAGTGTCGAGATAAATAGGCTCAGACATTCCTCCCTAGAGGGGGCTCATCTGTTTGAGCCTAAGGACATGGAACTTGCTGCTAAGAGGTGGAGGAAGTCTCATTGAGGCTCCCTCCTCCATAGGCTTTAACAGCTAAGCCCTATAAACCTCCAGCACCTCTGCAGTCCCGTCCAACCAAGACCGTAACGACGAAACCAGCAGCGAAGACAGTGGTGTCTATTAAGCCCTTTCCTGTCAAGGACAGGAAAGGCAAAAAGTCCTCCAGGGGAGGAAAGAATCCTAGAGGGAGCGACCGAGGCTGCAAACGCTAGGATAGGCATTACCCCTGTGTTTCCCCCATGGGGGGGGGGGTTGCCTACAAAGTTGATCAGACAGGTGGAAGCAACTCGGGGCCGATTCCTGGACAATCTCCATGATCTGTCTAGGATATCGCATCCCGTTCATAACATCTCTACCTCCCCTGACCAGGAATCCAATGCCAATCGACTCCCTTGCCATGGGATCGGTAAGGGGGCAGGCCCTTCGGGCAGAAGTCCAGACTCGGTTGAAGAAGGGCGCTCTCCAAGAGGTCCTCGACGGGTCCCCAGGCTTCTTCAGTCAACTCTTTCTTGTAAGAAATGCGGCTGGAGGCTGGAGACCAGTCATCGACCTCTCAGCTCTGAACAAGTTTGTCAAACAAATTCCGTTCAGCATGGAGACGGCAGACACGGTCAGACTAGCTGTAAGACCTCAGGACTTCATGTGTATAGTGAACCTAAAGGATGCATACTTCCCAATCCTAGTCCATCCGTCTTCAAAGAAGTACGTAAGACAGCCTAGACAACAGAAAGTACCAGTTCAAGGTGCTGTGCTTTGGTCTTTCCACAGCACCCCAAGTTTTCACCAGTGTTTGCCCTAGTGTCATCTTGGGCACACAGGATTGGCATCCGTCTCCTCCGTTATCTGGACGACTGGCTAATCCTAGCAGACTCGGTGTCAACCCTTCTTCAACACCAAGACAAACTTTTGAGACTTTGCCAGGATCTGGGGATCATGGTAAATCTCAAGACGTCTTCTCTGCTTCCTACACAGAGACTGGTATACTTAGGCATGATCATGGACACCAATCTCCACAAAGCCTTCCCATCAGACGACAGGATAACAAGGCTGAGAAAGGTCACAAGACCCTTTCTCAGACGAGAAGAACTTCCAGCCCAAACGTGGTTAGGTCTCCTCAGTCACCTTTCATCGCTGGCCCGTGTAGTTCCCAATGGTCGCCTCAGGACGAGAGCCCACCAGTCGCAACTCAAGTCCCGGTGGAATTGGACTCGCGATTCCCCGGACATCCGGATCCCCATGGGATCAGCGGAACTGACAGACCTCCAGTGGTGGGTGACAGACGAGAACCTACGAAAGGGAGTGGACCTTCTCGTCCTCCCCGGATTTAATGCTGTTCTCAGATGCTTCAAAAAAAGGGTGGGAGGCCCACGTGCTGCACCACACGACCTCAGGCCTCTGGTCAGAGTCAGAAAAGTACCTCCACATAAATCTTCTAGAGATGAAGGCAGTCTTTGTGGCCCTTCAACAGTTCCAACAGTTCCTGGCGGGCCACTCAGTGGTGGTGATGAGCGACAACACCACACACAATAGTGGCTTACATCAACAAGCAAGGAAGTACTTTTTCGCAGCAGCTATCCCATCTAGCATTAGAGATACTGAGATGGGCTGAAATCCACTCGATACCACTATTGGCACGCTTCATTCCGGGCAAAAGGAATGTGCTCGCCGACAACCTGAGCAGAGCATCTCAGATAGTGAGTACCAAGTGGTCTTTGGATCATCTAGTAGCCAACAAAGTCCTGACTTTGTGGGGTTCTCCGACTGTGGACCTGTTTGCAACGGCCCTGAACTTCAGGCTCCCGCTGTATTGTTCCCCAGTCCCAGAGCCTTGGTCTGACAAGATGCTTTCCAACAACGGTGGGACAACATCGACGTTTACGCCTTTCCCACGTTCTGTCTGATGATGAGGGTACTCAACAAGACCAGAACATCGGTCAATCTTTCAATGACCCTCATAGCTCCGCTATGGCATCACGGAGAATGGTTTCCGGACCATCTGCAGCTCCTAATGGAGCCCCCAAGAGAACTCCTTCCACAACACAATCTACTTAAACAACCATATGCCAACATATTCCACAAAGCCGTAGCTTCGCTACAACTTCACGACTGGAGACTATCCAGCATCTCCTCTCTGAGAGAGGATTTTCGCAACAAGTTGCGACTAGGATGTCTGGATACCTGCGTAAGGCATCAGCAGCAGTCTACCAGGCAAAGTGGAAAGTCTTCTGTGGTTGGTGTCGTGGAAGGGGTATCTCTCCACTCGATGCCACAGTTCCTCGTGTATTTGCGTAAAGAAATGCGCCTGTGTGTCTCGGCAGTAAAAGGCTATCGCTTTGCCTTAAGCCTCGCCTTCAGACTGAAAGGAATAGACATTTCTTCATCACTAGAACTTTCCTCACTCATATGGAGTTATGAACGTACCTGCCCCCAGTCAGAAGTGAGACCTCCACCATGGAACGTGGTTCGAGTTCTCTGGTCTCTCAAGAGACCTCCCTATGAACCATTCCGCCAAGCAACCGATTGCCACCTGACTTGGAAGACGGTGTTCCCGCTAGCGTTGGCTTCGGCCAAGCGAATCAGTGAACTTCATGGTCGCTCATACGACATCGCCCATTCAAGGGGCATTGGGAGAGGTAACGTTCAGCTCCATCCCTGAGCTTATTGCTAAGACTCAGAACCCGGGAGTAGCGGGTCCACAATTCGACTCCTTCCAGATTTCTAGTCTCCGTACTGTAACAGATGACCCAAACCATCTCTTACTTTGCCCAGTGAGGAGTTTGAGGTTGTACCTTAAGAGAACAGCCGCATCCCATCCTCGTGTGCCTGCAATATTCGTCAGCACAGGAAGGAGCAAGAGGAGGGTCACCAAGAACACCATCTCAGCATGGATTCACAAGGTCATAGACCATGCACTGAATCCAGACCCTCCTCCTTCACGTCGCCCCAGAGCTCATGATTTCAGGGGTGTAGCTACGTCCCTGGCATTCAAGAGAAACTTCTCAGTGACGCAGGTTCTTCAAGCTGGGGTGTGGAATCGTCAGACCACATTCACATCCCACTACCTGCAAGACGTAACCCACAGGAGACTATGCATTCTCTATCGGTCTTGTGGTGGCTTCACAACAGCTGGTTTAAAACCTCAAGCTCCTTATTGGAGAAGTAGCAGAAGGTTGAGGGCATTGTTACCCATTTTAGTGTGCGTGAATTTAAAGGTTTGACTGCCCCTTATTCTTTTCTTCATTCTTCCCTCTCTTGGGGAAAGCAGCATCCTGGGTTTTCTGCATAGCTGGCCTCAAACCAGTGCAGGTAAACCATGCTTCTTTGTGTACCTAGTATTAAGACTAATACTGTTGCGTCCCCATACCCTGACGAGGTGGTATTAGGAAAGTCCTAGTTTCACAGTTTTTCCTTCTAAAGAACTCAGAATAACTTTGCCAGGACAGTCACACTTCTACATACCTCAACACACAGCTTACATAGCAAGGTTTTAGCGAGGTGCAGGGCCTCCTTATTTTTTTTTGAGTACTGATACACTCAGATAAGGAGCTCCCGGGTAAAGCCAATAGCCAGATTGGCTGGGACGTCCACCCTTCCTAATGGGTGAGTCACCCCTATTGAATAGCATGGTTGGTATTCCAGTTACGGAACAAATGACAAAATCATAGATAATTTGTATTTTTCCTAACTATACAAACCTTAGCTATTTAAGCAAACTTACCCGCCAGCCCTATCCCCCTTGAAGTCCATCCTCCAAGCAAAGTGAGCTCAATAACAGGTGTGTGAGGGGGGCCGGAAGCAAGCTACCCTCCCCTACCCCTGCTAACTAGCGGTATGGGTAGTTAACCCTCATTAAAAATGAATAGCACGTCATTTCAGCTAGGCCGAAATTAATACCCCTATTAAATAGCTAAGGTTTGTGTAGTTAGGAAAAATACAAATTATCTACGAATTTGTCATATTAAGGAAGTGAGTATTGGTTACTACTGGTTATGGGTAGAATCAAATTCCTTGGGACTTTACTCTGATGGTGTGGTACCATTTGGTAATGTTTTGAGCCAGTCTCTTGCATATTTAAAATTAGTCTGTAGCCTACTTCAAATTCATCCTTTTCTCTTGAATAGCTCAGCAGAGAAAACTGCATACGAGACACTCGTTTGATGGCCCTAATGACGAAGTGTTTTAGATGTACGAAGACACCTTATGCTCAGTGTATTGATTTTCGTTACCACTAACAATCCTTGTCTGTTAATGTTAGACTCTGTAATGCATTTTGCATAAAATTAATTTAATGCATTTTTTTTATAATAAGATTATCTTTTAGATAATTACCTGAAATTCCCATTCCCCCATTTTGGAGTATTTCCTTAATACAGTAGTTGCTTATGTTACTTATTGTAAGGGATTGAGCTGTTTAATTAGAAGCAGTGAAAGTGGGAGAAACCTAGTCCCTTATCAAGGTTTTCACCCTTGTCTGAACAGCTAACGTGCCCAGTCAGGAAGGGTTAATTCATCTAATAATAATGTTGAATCTTTTCTCTGGCAAAAAAGGAATAGAAATTAATTTTGTGTATTAAAATAGAAATTAAAATAATTTTTTTCAGGTCCTTTGAAATTACAAATTCTACACTACCAAAGGAAAACCAAGAACAATTGCACATTCCGGACAACTTTCTAGTTGCAAAATCAACTCATTCGTGTTCTTTCATAGCACCAAACCCAGTTTTGCCTGGCCGTATCCTTTTATTGCAATGAATATGAATGTTCTTTTCTTGTTTTAATGCAATGAAATTTTTCATTATTTAGTTTTTCAGAGATTCAAATTTATTGCCTAACTATGGTTCCCATCAATATAAACATAGTAAGCAGGCCTATTTAAAATAAATTGCCATATGAGGATTGCTTTATTTCAAAGGGAAATTCCAGAGTGTATAGGCCTACAAGAGAATATGTAAAAGATGTCTCATTTCAACATAAAATTTTCTTTGCTCTGTAACACAGACCATTAGGCCTAATTTTTTGTACATTCTGATTTAAATAGTGGCTTGCCATTAATATAAACACAGTATTATTGGACCAACCATTGTTAGCCTACATCTTAATTTTGACATACTGGGTAATTTTTATGTGGCTATTTTTTTTTTACTAAAAGGCTTTGTTTATTACTATAGTTTAGCCTACTTTAGTACTGTATCTGCTTTTTGTTGGAGATTTTGGTTAGATAATAATGATTTCTATGAATCTTCTCTTATGTTCATATTGCTTCTTCGTCTCAACCTCTGTTTATCAACGTTTAACCTCAAAATAAAGAGATACCAATTTCTTTCCTTCAAATAGACACATGCCACTAATAAAGCAGTGTTACACTTGTAGACTGTGACCTTGTATGGAGGTCCAGGGGCTTGCCCCCAGCTAGATCTGTGACCTGGGTAGATTTGTGACGTGGTAAGGGGGCCCAGAGGTTTGCCCCCAGCTAGATCTGTGACCTGGGTAGATTTGTGACCTGGTAAGGGGGCCCAGAGGTTTGCCCCAAGCTAGATCTGTGACCTGGGTAGATTTGTGACCTGGTAAGGGGGCCCAGAGGTTTGCCCCCAGCTAGATCTGTGACCTGGTAAGGGGGTGCCAGAGGCTTGCCCCCCTGTTAAGTCTGTGACCTGGGAACTACTAGGTTAGGTTATGTGGAGTGTTAGAAGACTCGTCTCACCTACTTACATAGATCCTGAGAGATCCTACTGGAATTGGATTCATCCACCTTCCGTTCTTGATCTTTGGGAGCAAGCCATCAGACTTGTCTTGCCCAGCAGACTCATTTCGCCCAGCAGACTCATTTCACCCAGCAGACTCGTCTTGCCAGCTAGATTTGTCTTGCCCAGCAGACTTGTCACGTCATACCCAGTTGACTCATCTGCAACTTCCGATGGAGATCCCGAGAGAACTTCCTCAGCGACTCTTAACAGCCACATGTAAACGCCTTTCACAAAGCAGTATCTTTGGTGTGACTTCAGGCCTGGAGACTATCCAGCTCCTCCTTTTTCAGAGAGTTTCGCACAACAGGTTGCAAAGAGGATGTCTGGATACCTTGTTAGATATTCGGCTTCAACTATACAAGCCAGGTTGACTGTAAGTTGGTATCATAGAAGATGTACCCTCCCTTCGATGCCACTATGCCAGCATTAGAGGAGTTCCTCGTTTACCTTCTGGAGGAAAGCTTCTCTCGGTCTCAGCAATGAAAGGCCACCACTAGTCCTTAAGCCTAGCTTTCAGACCGAAAGAAATTAACCTTTCCTCCACGTTGGCATCGCCCCTCCTCATACAGAATTTCAAGACTACAGACCTTTCATCGGAAAGGATATCTCGATCTAGGACTCCTAGGAGCAGATGTTCACCTAACCTTGATGGCAGGTCTCCCGCTCGTGTTGGCTTCAGCCAAGAGAGTTGACCTCGTTTCTGGCAGCTCATTTCTCAGAATCCAAACCCTTCGGTGTGGGAGTCCTTTGCAGCATAACCAATGATCCAGATCGCAAGGGTTACTATGCCAAAGAGAAACTGGAGGCCCTATCTCAAAGAAACTACAAGAGTTGGCCCCCCCGAGTGTCAGCACTAGGGTTTCTCATCTTGGGAGGATGTCTTTGTCCGTGGATAACGGGATAAAATTACATCTAACCCCGGGATGTCTATTTTCTTATGAATTACCAGTTTGACTCATTTTTGTTAATGCTACTCTGGGTTTTAACCATTGTTTTCTGTATAGGTAGTGCCATAGCCATTGTCCTATGATATTCCATTACTCTTTTACTCGAGTTAGCAGCACGAGATGATGAGAGTACGCTCATGTGCACTTTACTGTCTTTTATTGTAATTATTTCCTAACTAAGTGTTCACCCTTCAAAGCCTTAAGGTTTGTGGTCTGTTGTCTTTTCAGTTGGAGTGACAGTTTGTCATTTAATAATCAATTATGAGGCTGATGGCTAACGACAGAACCCAATACTCGGACACGAGTGGGCGCCGACGACGATGAGATGGAATCATAAATGTATATTAATGGAAGTAGCTCTCAATGAGTTCTTCATAAATGCTGATATATATAGTCGTCAGAGTGCTCTACTTAAGGCGGCTCATTCAGGAATCAGTCCTTAACTGTAAAATATATGTACAACTTTAGTATAACAACCTATAATGTTATGTATATGCTTATTGGTATTTTCCTTATTTACTACTTACTGGAATGTTAATGGAAATTAAAATACATTTTGAGTACATTCAATTATATATTTTTCTGATTTTACAAAAGTAAAATGAATGTCTTATTTGCAGTTGAAAAAAAAAAAACAATTTTATATCAGTAAAAGTAAAATGAAGGGCATGATTTTTAGACAATATTTATTACAAAATTTGTAGTGATTTTCAACTTAGTAATTAACTGTTGGACAACTCCCTATGAAATTTGTAATTAGTAATTTTGCTATATACATACATACATACATATATATATATATATTTTTGGGCTCAAGCCATGTCGTCCTGATGGAAGTTCCTTAAAGGCAGCTTCCTAGGGTATATTACAACTACGGCGATATTCCCAGAGAATTTACCTTCAGGTACCCAGAATTCTAACTCCTGGAGCGAGTATCCCTAAAAAAGACCTTAGGGATATCGTAAATATCAGTGGACGTATTCTTGACACGCCTCATAGCAATCTATACCCCGAATAGAGTTAACACTTCGTAGGGGTCAAATGGCAAGAAAACGAAAACGATAAGAAAGGGGGAAGCCGTTCGTAAGGCATCTCTCCTCCCCGTTTCGAAAGCGTGCCCTGCGCCGCTTGCGGCGCCATCTGTATTCCTTTTTGCGTAGCTCTACGACTCGGTGTTTTGTTCCCTGTTTTCTACCAAATCTTGGAATTTCTCGTGTTATAATGCTTTCTCCAACTTCTTCTGCCTCAGATAAGTTGAGTACTATTTCTTTTATGTATAAATGTAGGCTCTTGGTTAAAATTAAAGTAATTAAAAGAGTTATCTTTGATACAAGAGCTGTTGCCTGCTGGAGGCATCATGGATGCTGTCGCTCGCTAGAATAGGATTTATTTGTTAGCAAGAGCGACATTCCCAGCCCCTTTGCGCTTAGATATTAGCTAATTAGCTTATTTAGGAATTCTGTTATGATGCGTTAGTAGTGTGCCTGGCGAAGTTTTGCCTAGGCTGCCAACACTAGTCTTCGTAGGCTAGCGGTTGGCCTATGTACTTCCTGCATGATAATTAGTCTTCCAAGTGTGATTTTATTGTTTTAAGCGTTAGGCAACGTTATACATATAAGCCCTTTTCGAGTACCTTCCAAGATAGTATTGGTGTGAGTTTCGGTGAATTAGGTAATCGATTCTCTTAGTGCCTAGGCTAGGTTGTCTTAGGTCATTATAATATTATTTTTGGGCTCAAGCCATGGCGTCCTGATGGAAGGATCCTTTTTGGTAGCTTCCTTGGGTAATCACTACTAGGATTTTCCCAGAGAATTAAACCACAGGTTATCACAGAATTCTAACTTCTGGAGCGAGTATCCTAAGGGTTTCCCCTTAAGACATCGTGTATCAACAGGGGACACGCATGTATTAACGTGCCACATAGCTATCTGCACCCCATATAGAGTTAACGCTTCAATATGGCGGACAGGGAGTGGCTGGGAGCTGAGCCGCAGCCAATCTAGATGTGGCGATATCGGTACTCGCGATGTAAACAGACGGACGCCATTGCTTTTGATGACGTCACGTCCGTCCTCATTCCTTTGCTAGTAGCTCGCTCGATTGGACGTGTTTTTCCCTTTGTGCGACTTTATCTGCTTGCATCCTCGCCATGTCTCAACCTTCAGCTTCACCTTCTTCTGGAAAGTTGAGTACAAAGGTTTAAGTATTGTTTAAATAAGCTCTGACCTTAAAGTAAATCTTACTTTTCGAGATATTTGCATAATTGTGGCAGAGCTTTGCCAGACCGGTCAGCGCCATTTTATGACGCTGCTGTTGCTTGCATGCCTTATTTAGTTAGCCGCAATAGCCTTACCGGTATATAAATTACTAATCAGCGCTATTAGTTATTTAGTCTTCATAGCTAGGATCTTTTATCGTGTTTTTGACGCTTTAGTTAGGGTCTTCGCTGACCCCATACCAGTAGGCTTTGATTAGCCCCTAGGCCAGTGAGCCTATACCAGTGTTAATGCATGATATTTCAGTGATCCTAGTGTTAGTTATGAAGATTTTGGCATTATTTTACAATACCATTGACAGTGATGCAAGTGTTTTTTCGCCTTCAGGGACCATATAGGGGGTAGGTTATCTTGAGTGCCTTGTTAACCTTACCTTATGATAGGACCCCTATATGCTCTCTTCATCCCTAGCCCTGGGCTTCCCTCTGGTAATCTTGTACCCTATTACATGTAATAGGACAAGACTCCTCAGAGTACTGTATCGCCTCCCCACCTAAGGGAATGACCCCTCCCTTAGTGCTGCGGGCCTTAAAGGTAGGATCACCTCCTTTAAGCTGAATCGGTCCTTGACCTTTTCCTTGCGATACGTCTTCTCCCTTCCTTGATTAGGGTCTAACAACCCTAATCCAGGTTAGGTTGGGAGGGCTGGTTTATGTACCTTGCTGAAATATACGCGTGCACCGTTTTTCAGTTGGTCCACCTACTATAGGTTAGGGTGAGCATCTCCCTTCCTAGGTGGCCGCTCTGGTGCATAACCCATCCTTTCTTATAAGAAGACCCTTTTCCCCCCCCAACCTATCTCTTGCCTAGCCTAACCTATCAGTAGGTTAGGCTTCATATGTCCCCTGTCCTACACTCCACCCTAGGCTGGAGTGCTGGACCCCGTGGTGCTCCCAGTGTTGTCCGCTCTGATACATAGACCTTCCATAGTGCTATGGAGTCAGTTATCATTTGGTCGACATGAAGAGTCTCCACCCCTTCTTTGGGTACACCCTGTCCTCTCTTGGACTGCCTTAGCCCCCGGCCATTGCGGCCCCTGCTTAGGATGATAGATTCACCTCTATCATGGTGGTACCTTTTCCAGAGGTGTCTTGACTAGGCTAATACAGCCTTGCCATCCCACCTCCTTCTTTGGTGCTTGTCCCTTGCCGCCTCTACCCCGGCATTACCGCCGCTACGGGTGACTTCCTTATCCTTGCCGCCTTCCCCTAAGTGCCGGGGGATCGCCGCCGGCCGCTGGCTTACCGCCGTGGCCTCTCCATTCCCTCATAGCCTCGGCACACTGCCGACCCCTCCGGAGTGCCGGCACTAGCAGCCGGCCCCCGGCCCCGGCTACGCTCCCTTATCCTTACCCCTGTCACCCTCCGACTGCCTCCGGCTGCCGGAACCGCCGCTCCTTGCCGGCGGCCGCCGCTACCGGCTGCCGCCGCTACCGGCTGCCGCCACCCTGGCTTCCTTGACCATAGTATGATCATTCTTGAATGCCAGAAACTCTGCTCGAGCGGCTTCCGGCGTGCCGGGGGTAGGCCGGACCCATCCGGAGGCGGCAAGATGCCTTGCACCCCTTCTCTCAGCTATCTTTACTAGCGATAGCTCCTAAAAACCGCACCTAGACGGTTTGTTAACGCAGACAAACTGGTACGGAATCGTACACTTTGTTCAGTTTTCACTCTGTCTTCTTGCGTGTTTCATCTTTCCAGCACGCTACGTGTAATTGGCACGTCTGGTTGCCGGAACCTTACTAGGATCTCATGATCCCCAGACTTCTTGATAAGATTTCAAGCCTAGTCTATAATATGGTTATTCTAGATGGAATTCCCATTATCAAGACACCTTCCATGGAGGCCTACGGCCACCTGGGACTGTCTGATGCTACGGCAACCAGCCGGGCGGGTTACACGAGGCATGCGTCTGTCTCCTTTCACCCACCCTTCTGTGCATCACAATTAACTTATGTTAATATTAACTTGTTAATAATTAACTTTATATACGAGCCATATTATGACTCTACAATACTCATCGTCTCTTTCTTTTACAGGAGGAGTACGTCAAGTGTGACCACGACTTCTGCGCGGTCCATCGGCCACACTTCCATGGACACACGGCGTGTAGGACACACGCCCCTTGTGCTCACAAGAGAGGGGATCTCAAGTACTGGGGCCCCACCACCTGTTCGGTCTGCCAAGAATGCTTACAGAAAGCATTCTATGATCCTCCCTCAGCGGAGATTCGGGACACTGCTCGGGACAACCTACGCAAGTGGGTACGTGGCTTTCAAAAGAACGCCACTGGACCATACCTAGCCACAGAAGAAATGAGGTCTTTGCTGTTCCCAAAGGCCTCACCAGACTCAGTGGTCCCAGTCGAACAGATCCCCGTAGTCCAGATTACAGTGGAACCTGATACTGTCATGGCTCAGTCCATGAATGATTGTCACCTGGATTCAGAACATGATGAACACATGTCAGAGATCTCGGAGGACACCGAGAAAACCCTTATGGCCCAGGGTGAAGGGGAGGATGATGAAGAAGAGGACCGGGTAGTATATACCGAGTCCGATAAGGAGGATGCCCCTCCCTCCATCCCTCCTCCTACTCCTACACCGACGGAAGTGTCTCTCCCGTCTACGTCCTCCACCACGACTCCTCTACCTACGGCACAGGATATGATTCGGCTCATTGAATCCGTGATGGAGCAGAAGCTCCAAGAAACTCACAAGATCATTCGGTCGATGGGAGGTTCCAAGGAATCTCGCAAAATCTCCATCAAGGACCTCCCCGCATGCTCGAGCGACAATCCGTGGCGATTCGCCGAGCATATGGTCATCGCTGACGACAAGATCTTCGTCAGCGATAAGATCGGTTCCATACCCCTGGAAGAAGTGGAGTTCTTCCCGCGCTTTGAGGCGTATCCGGACTGTTACGTCCGTCTACGTTCAGAACCATCCTCAAAGGAAGAGACCGAACCGAAGGAGAAAATAGTGTTCGATCTCTCGAAGGCCCAGGCTATGCTTGCCAAAGCGCTTAAGAGCAGAGGCTTTACCTGCTCTGGACTTCCGGCTCTGAGCAAGAAGTACCCCACCTACGTTGCGCCCGATGAAGTGGTGATACCCTTCACGGAAAAGGCCTTCGCTGCCTGCCTTAAGGCTGTAGAAGAAGGGAAATCCTGCCCTGCATTGGAGGAATGCAGACCTTTCTCCGCAGCCACCCCGCCCGACACCAAACACTGGAAGGATGTGCAACACACCTTCGTGGTGGGCAAACTAGATCCTGACGTTGCTGGACGTCAGTTTAATGAGGACCTCCCCAAGCTAAACGAACACCTCCTTCGTAGGGAACAGGAAACGAAGGAGAGGCTGGCAGCATCTCTCACTCTCCAGGTCCAGATGGACGTAATGGCTGGTGACACCAGAGTCCCTGACCATTACATGGTCCTTGCCAAATCTCATATGGCAACCTTAGTCAAGGATCTGTACCACTTCATGCGAGCTCGTAGAGCCTGCAGAGAATTCGTGTTCTCCAGTGCCACTGTCAGACACGAACCCCGGAAACTGATTGCCTCCAACATCTGGGGCAAGTACCTCTTCCCGTCTGATCTAGTGAAAGAGATCACAGACAAGGCCGCATCTGAGAACAGGAACCTTCTCAACAAATGGGGCATGTCTAGGAAGAGAAAGCCCTCTCAGGATGACGGTCCTCAACCTAAGAGGAAGCAGTCGAAGCATAGACCCCAGCAACGTCAGCACAGACGTCAGTTTCCGGCACCCGCTACTCCCCAAGTGGCCGCTCAGCCGCCACAGACCTTTCAGTTGGTCCCACAGCCGGTTTTGTCCTCATCACCGGCCTTCAACCCCGCCTTCGAGCAGCACTCCACTACCTTTCGTCCCAAGGGTAGAAGCTCAGGCAGGGGTTCCGGCAGAGATTCCTCTCGCCGGCCCTCCAGAGGCAGAGGAGGACAGGGAGCTAGCGGCCGAGGCAGCAAGTCCTCGGGACCCCAGAAGCAATGAAGTGCTTCCGGTGGGAGGAAGACTCCGCCACTTCCAGGATCGCTGGACCTTCGACTCCTGGGCACACAGCATCATCAAGAAAGGTCTGGGCTGGAGCTGGGCGCAACCACCCCCAACCTTCCAGCAATTCTTCCAACGTTCAACCCCCCTCCTGGAAGAATATGTGCTAGACCTCTTGAACAAGAAGGTGATAAGAAGGGTGAAGTCCACAAGGTTCCAAGGGAGACTGTTTTGTGTTCCCAAGAAAGACTCAGACAGACTCAGAGTCATTCTGGACTTATCCCCCCTCAACGTATTCATATCGAACAACAAGTTCAAGATGCTGACTCTTCAACAGATCAGAACCCTCCTGCCTCGAGGGTCTTTCACGGTCTCGATAGACCTGGCGGACGCATACTGGCACATACCAATGAACCATCACGCTTCCTCCTACCTAGGATTCCGACTCCAACGGAAAAGCTATGCCTTCCGGGCCATGCCCTTCGGACTCAACGTGGCCCCTCGGATATTCACAAAGCTAGCGGACGCAGTAGTACAACAGCTCCGCATCCGAAACGTCCAGGTGATGGCCTACCTCGACGACTGGCTAGTGTGGGCGCCCTCGCCCGAGGATTGTATAGAATCCTGCAGAAAAGTTACCCAGTTTCTCGAACACCTGGGATTCCAGATAAACGCGAAAAAGTCTCGCCTATCTCCAGCTCAGAAGTTCCAATGGTTAGGCATCCACTGGAATCTTCAGTCACACCGCCTTTCCATTCCAGCAAAGAAAAGGAAGGAAATAGCAGGGTCTGTCAAGCGACTGTTAAAATCCAAACGGATCTCGAGACGCCAGCAGGAACAAGTTCTAGGCTCTCTACAGTTCGCCTCGATCACAAACCCAGTGCTTCGTGCACAGCTAAAGGATGCAGCGGGAGTCTGGAGACGTTCCGCATCCATCGCTCGAAGAGACCTCAAGAGACGGCTCCCAAGCAGACTTCGACTTCTTCTAAAGCCGTGGTTAGAAGCGAGGGCCCTAAAAAGGTCCCTTCCTCTCCAACACCCACCTCCATCTCTCAACATCCATACGGACGCTTCGTTGGAGGGTTGGGGAGGTCACTCCCACCAAAAACAGGCTCAAGGCACTTGGTCTCCCCTATTCAAGACGTTTCACATCAACATCTTGGAGGCCATGGCGGTTCTTCTGACGCTGAAGAAACTCTCCCCGCCCCCGTCGATACACATTCGCCTGACCCTGGACAGCTCTGTGGTAGTGCGTTGTCTCAATCGCCAGGGCTCAAGATCGCCCAAGATAAATCAGGTGCTCCTGACAATCTTCCGTCTGGCAGAAAGGAAGAAATGGCACCTGTCTGCAGTTCACCTACAAGGATTCCGCAATGTGACAGCGGACGCTCTATCTCGGACAAACCCGATAGAGTCGGAATGGTCTCTAGACGCAAGGTCATTCTCCTTCATCTCTCACCGAGTCCCAGAACTCCAGATCGACCTCTTCGCAACGAGCGACAACCATCAACTTCCTCGATATGTAGCCCCGTACGAGGACCCCAAAGCGGAAGCGGTGGACGCCATGACCTTGGATTGGAACAGATGGGCCAAGATTTACCTGTTCCCTCCCACCAATCTTCTGCTGAAAGTCCTCTCCAAATTGAGAACCTTCAAAGGGACAGCAGCTCTAGTGGCTCCTAAGTGGCCCCGCAGCAACTGGTACCCCTTGATCCTGGAGATGCAGCCAACGCTGATCCCCCTCCCGGACCCAGTTCTCTCCCACCAAATACAGAAGTCGACTGTCTTCGCTTCATCATCGAAAATCAAGGACCTTCATCTCATGATTTTCTCACCCTAGCCGCTAAGAAAAGGTTTGGGATTTCGAAGAAGAGTCTAGACTTCCTCGAGGAATACAAGACCGAATCCACGAGAAGGCAATACGAATCGTCTTGGAGGAAATGGGTCTCCTTCGTCAAGGCAAAGAACCCCTCGAAAATCACCATAGATTTTTGCATGTCCTTCTTCATTCACCTTCATGGACAAGGCTTGGCAGCCAACACGATTTCTACTTGCAAATCGGCCTTGACTAGACCTTTGTCATACGCCTTCCAAATAGATCTGTCTAGCGACATCTTCAACAAACTACCGAAGGCCTGTGCCCGTTTACGACCGGCACCCCCTCCGAGACCAATCACTTGGTCTCTAGACAAAGTTCTCCACTTCGCCTCCAACTTGGACAATGATTCGTGCCCTCTTAAGGACCTGACTCAGAAAGTTATATTTCTCTTCGCTCTAGCTTCGGGAGCCCGAGTCAGCGAAATAGTGGCACTATCTAGAGAAGAGGGACATATCGTTTTCAACGATTCAGGAGACCTCTCCCTCTTCCCTGATCCGACGTTTCTCGCAAAGAACGAATTACCTACCAAACGATGGGGCCCGTGGAGGATATGCCCCTTGAAGGAAGATGCCTCTCTATGTCCAGTAGAGAGCCTTAAGGTCTATCTTCATAGAACTTCAAACTTTGGTGGAGGCCAACTCTTCAAAGGAGAAACATCGGGCAGCGACCTGTCACTGAAACAATTGAGAGCAAAAATCACCTACTTCATTCGCAGAGCGGATCCAGACAGTACACCCGCTGGTCATGATCCTAGGAAAGTCGCTTCGTCTCTGAATTTCTTTCAGAGTATGGATTTCGAAAGCCTCAAGAACTATACAGGCTGGAAATCCTCGCGTGTTTTCTTTAAACATTATGCGAAACAAGTGCACGAAGTGAAACATTTTGTGGTAGCCGCAGGTAGTGTTATGAAACCTGCTCCGAACTCTGCTTAGAACAGTGAGTTATTAGGGACTCTAACTCGTCGGGTGCCTATGTTGACCCTCAAGTGATACGTAGTGAAGCAGAAACCACCTTGTGTTTTCTTTAACTGTTCTTACCTCAGGTGAAATGTCATAGTAGATTACCACATGAGTGCTACATGCCACGTGCATGACGTGTGTTACATAAAGACTAACGTTCCGTAGAACGAGTGCCTACTAATACTTGATTCTTCCCTTTCAGACTCAAGAGCACGCCTTTATGACTATGTACATTTTTATCAATGTAAATGTTTTTTACTATTTATTGCATGACATGTATTGATTTACCTGCAATTATATAATAAAATGTCTATTTTATTACTTGTGCGTCTCCCTTGCTCCTTTCTTACTATGAAATATACTAATTGTCATAGTTTTATTACCCTTTATTCTTGGTTAAGGAAAATGCCAGGATTTACCCCGGGCATTTATTTATATAGAGCAAGTAAGTTTCCTTAGCGAATACTTACTCAATTATGAAGATGAGTCAACTCCATGCACGAAGTGTACAACCACCACTTCTTCAAGTTTGTTTCGACGCGAATACCAAATCGCTCTGACTTATCTTATGGATCTCATTGTTCCTTCAGCCTATATGAATAGCCTTCCCATGACCACTTTGATCTCAGCATAGCCCGTGGGGACTTCCATGCCAGGGGGGCAGGAAGGCAACTGCCTCGCGGTAGCTCTAGTATAGACCACTATGCTTTCGGCTCAATGTTTTAGCACTCACTTATAAAGGGGAAAAAGTCTACCACGATACACTAATTCTCTGGTACTCTTCCATCAGGACGCCATGGCTTGAGCCCAAAAAACGGATTTTGAGCGAAGCGAAAAATCTATTTTTGGGTGAGATAGCCATGGCGTCCTGATGGACCCACCCTGTCTGTTATCAGGTCCCGCCCTGCGCCGCTGTATCATGGTGATGAGCGAGCTCCAGACTTTCGGAATGAGGACGGACGTGACGTCATCAAAAGCAATGGCGTCCGTCTGTTTACATCGCGAGTACCGATATCGCCACATCTAGATTGGCTGCGGCTCAGCTCCCAGCCTCTCCCTGTCCGCCATATTGAAGCGTTAACTCTATATGGGGTGCAGATAGCTATGTGGCACGTTAATACATGCGTGTCCCCTGTTGATACACGATGTCTTAAGGGGAAACCCTTAGGATACTCGCTCCAGAAGTTAGAATTCTGTGATAACCTGTGGTTTAATTCTCTGGGAAAATCCTAGTAGTGATTACCCAAGGAAGCTACCAAAAAGGATCCTTCCATCAGGACGCCATGGCTATCTCACCCAAAAATAGATTTTTCGCTTCGCTCAAAATCCGTTCTGTTTCCCCGTTTGCTCCCTTCTCTTCGGGGAAGGGGCAAACCCTTTCCCTCTGTTTAAGCCCTAGGCTTAACTCTAGTGGTTTGTTTGAATTAATTTTCAAATATATCTATGCTGGAGTAGTACTGTACCTTCCCGTTCCATCTGAATTGGTTCAGAGGGGGACAGTACAACAGTGTTTAGTCTGAGTCCGGGTTGGTCTGGCATGGGGCAGAGTCTCCCTTGCTGACTGACACGGGCATACGGGGTTTATCCCCCTTGGTCCACCTTGTTGGGTTCCAGTAGTGTTCCCTTCGCTCGGTGACCCCTCAGACTTGTCCTCTTGCCGTTCCGGATTCGGGATATGTTCTCTTTTCTGGAATAGCAATTCCTTCCTTGCCGTGGTTTTAGGGAGGCAGCCAGTAGTGCCGGCCTCCCCCTCGGGTCTTTCTCTGGCTGAGATGAGCTGTCTTAGTGGGGAATGACCCTTAACCAAGGCAAGGTTGGATAGGACCCTCTGTCCTTCCCTTCTATTTTCCGTTCCTTTGTGTCAGTCGTCCGCATCCGTACCTAGCCTAGGTTAGGATGGGGAACTGACGTGGTCTCCTGTCGGCCGGCAGAGTGTGCCGACCGGCAGAGACCCTTCCTTCGAGTGCTGCCCGGTCCTTTCTTGGTCCCTCCATCGCTGCCATCTGTAGATTCAGTAAGCAGCGGTTAGGAAGCCTGACTTAGTGTCTTCCCTTCCTTTCGGCACTCTTTTGGGTGCCGGGCACAGAGACTCATAGCCTCTTAGCCCGGCATTCATTCTGTTGTCTTCGTATGTGTTGTCCTTGCCGTCTGCCGGCCTACAGGCCGGCCGTCGGTGGGGAGGGGTGTTCTCCAGTTCTCTTGCTGTCGGTCGGCGATGGTTATATACCTTTGCCGGCCGGTCTCTTGCTCATCTGCCGGCCACTACAGTGGGGCCGGCAGCCGAGCGCTGCCTGGTGTGGAGGCCAGCCGGCAAGGTTTGCTTACTGCTGCCGGCCGGCCTGCTACACTGCCCGGTTAGCCGGCCACTAAGAATGATGGCCGGCAATGCAATGCAAACCGGGTGGCTGCGGACCGGCAACCACTGCCGGCCGGTTCAGGCATGGGATCTGGAGTTCTCCCCAATAAGGGTGATCTGTTGTTGTGTACTTGAGATCTACCTTTCGAAAATCGGGGGGGGGGGGTGCTGACCGGCAATGGCCGGCCGGCACACCACCCTCAGGTACTGTATCAGTCCTTTCTTTGGTGGTGTATTCAACCAAGGGAGTCCATGATATAGTAGGTTACAACACTGTCTTTTCTATCTTACTTGTGTTACTTGTGCATTCACTTGGTGTCGCCTTACAAGGATAAAAGAGAATTCTTTTCATCCCTGGCCGGAATGGTAAAAATTTTACCTTAGGTGTGAGCTACACCTAATTCCCTTTGGAAATATGCTCTCTGGTTATTCTAGTAAAGACTAACTATGTGACTTTGGCTGGTGGGCTTCCACAGGTGTTTGTGTGGGTTTCACAAGTAGGTGTCTTTCCCTTATTCTTGGTGAATACTCATTTGTTACATGTGAATTGAAATTCACTTGATATTCATGGAAATCTTTCTTCTTTTACAGGAGGAGCATCCGAAGTGTGATAGTGTCTTCTGCAATGTCCGTAGTAAGAACTTTTGCGGACATGTCTCGTGTAGGAGGCACGCTGCTTGCGCAGCCTCCAATGATGACCATCGTTACTGGGATCCGCAGGTATGTGCTGTATGTACTAACCTGCTATCAGAGGCTTTTGAATCCCCTAGGTCGGCGGAGTCAAGAGATGCAGCGAGGGAGAAGCTTCGCTTATGGGTAAGGGGTTTTCAGAAAAACACCACTGGACCTTATCTTCCTAATGAGAAGATGATGGCATATCTTTTTCCCAAGGCTTCCGCTGATGCTGTTGTTCCCCAGCCGGAGATCCCTCTCGTCCAGATCCCAGTGGAGGAGGATGTCGCTGATGCTATGCAGGACATCCAGTTGGACGACAAGATGTCTGACTTGTCCGATCGTGCGGAACAGGATCTCCTCGCAGAAGGCGAGGAGGAGGATCGAGATCCTATTGCCGTGGAGGAAGAGGTTCCCGTATCTTCAGACGTGCCGGTTCAGGTCCCTGAACCTATCCCCTCTACCTCGTCCGCTCTTCCAGCAGAGCTAGGACAGGCTCTCTCTTCCATCGTTGGTATGATCCAACAGATGCAGAGGGAGAATAATCAGAAGGCCGCTACTTTGGAGCTCCAGATGCAGAAGATCACAGCATCACGTGGACCTCCAAAGAAGCTCAACGTGAAGGACCTTCCTCTGTGCTCGGATGCCAACCCGTGGAGATATGCCGAGCACATGCCGATGACGATTGGGAAGATCGTCATGTCAGAGAAACTGGGATCAATTCCCCTTGAGGAGGTGGAATTCTGGCCCAGTAGAGGGGCCTACCCGGACTGTTATGTCCGTTTGAAGAAGGAGCCGGCCTCGAAGGAGGAGACGGAACCAAAGGAGGTGATTATCCTGGATCACTCCAAGGCTCAAGCCACTTTATCAGCTGCATTGAAGGAGAGGGGGTTCTCAAACTCTAAAGTTGCCGCTTTGAGTAAGAAGCACCCCTCCTTCGTATCCTTCCCGGCTAGGGCCTTCCCCTTTATGCAAAAGGGGTTCGCGGCCGTCTTGAAGGCGGTTGAAGCTGGCAAGCCATGTCCATTTCTGGAGGAATGCAAACCTCTTTCGTTGGCATTGCCGCTGGACAATAAGGACTGGAAGGAGGTGCACCTCACTTTCTCGGTTGGGAAGTTGGACGCCGACATTGCTGGTCAGCAGTTCGGCGAAAACCTTCCCAAGTTGTCGGAATTCCTCCTACGGAGGGAATTGGACAGTAAGGAGCGCCTGGCAGCCTCGATGTCTCTCCAGACCAACATGGAGACGATGGCTAGCGACCCCAAGATGCCGGAGATGTTCATGGTAATGGCCAAGATCCATCTGGCCACGGTGACTAAGGACCTCTATTGCTTTGTTAAAGCAAGGAGGGCCTGTAGGGAGTTTGTGTTCGCCTCGGCCACAGTGAGGCATGAACCCAAGAGGCTCATTTCATCCAGCATCTGGGGTAAAGATCTCTTTCCCATGGACGTGGTCAAAGAGGTCGTGGACAAGGCAGCCACTGAGAACCGCAATCTTCTCCTGAAGTGGGGCCTGTCCCTTAAGAGGAAGTCTTCTCCGGATGAGGGCCCTCTATCTTACTTGTGTTACTTGTGCATTCACTTGGTGTCGCCTTACAAGGATAAAAGAGAATTCTTTTCATCCCTGGCCGGAATGGTAAAAATTTTACCTTAGGTGTGAGCTACACCTAATTCCCTTTGGAAATATGCTCTCTGGTTATTCTAGTAAAGACTAACTATGTGACTTTGGCTGGTGGGCTTCCACAGGTGTTTGTGTGGGTTTCACAAGTAGGTGTCTTTCCCTTATTCTTGGTGAATACTCATTTGTTACATGTGAATTGAAATTCACTTGATATTCATGGAAATCTTTCTTCTTTTACAGGAGGAGCATCCGAAGTGTGATAGTGTCTTCTGCAATGTCCGTAGTAAGAACTTTTGCGGACATGTCTCGTGTAGGAGGCACGCTGCTTGCGCAGCCTCCAATGATGACCATCGTTACTGGGATCCGCAGGTATGTGCTGTATGTACTAACCTGCTATCAGAGGCTTTTGAATCCCCTAGGTCGGCGGAGTCAAGAGATGCAGCGAGGGAGAAGCTTCGCTTATGGGTAAGGGGTTTTCAGAAAAACACCACTGGACCTTATCTTCCTAATGAGAAGATGATGGCATATCTTTTTCCCAAGGCTTCCGCTGATGCTGTTGTTCCCCAGCCGGAGATCCCTCTCGTCCAGATCCCAGTGGAGGAGGATGTCGCTGATGCTATGCAGGACATCCAGTTGGACGACAAGATGTCTGACTTGTCCGATCGTGCGGAACAGGATCTCCTCGCAGAAGGCGAGGAGGAGGATCGAGATCCTATTGCCGTGGAGGAAGAGGTTCCCGTATCTTCAGACGTGCCGGTTCAGGTCCCTGAACCTATCCCCTCTACCTCGTCCGCTCTTCCAGCAGAGCTAGGACAGGCTCTCTCTTCCATCGTTGGTATGATCCAACAGATGCAGAGGGAGAATAATCAGAAGGCCGCTACTTTGGAGCTCCAGATGCAGAAGATCACAGCATCACGTGGACCTCCAAAGAAGCTCAACGTGAAGGACCTTCCTCTGTGCTCGGATGCCAACCCGTGGAGATATGCCGAGCACATGCCGATGACGATTGGGAAGATCGTCATGTCAGAGAAACTGGGATCAATTCCCCTTGAGGAGGTGGAATTCTGGCCCAGTAGAGGGGCCTACCCGGACTGTTATGTCCGTTTGAAGAAGGAGCCGGCCTCGAAGGAGGAGACGGAACCAAAGGAGGTGATTATCCTGGATCACTCCAAGGCTCAAGCCACTTTATCAGCTGCATTGAAGGAGAGGGGGTTCTCAAACTCTAAAGTTGCCGCTTTGAGTAAGAAGCACCCCTCCTTCGTATCCTTCCCGGCTAGGGCCTTCCCCTTTATGCAAAAGGGGTTCGCGGCCGTCTTGAAGGCGGTTGAAGCTGGCAAGCCATGTCCATTTCTGGAGGAATGCAAACCTCTTTCGTTGGCATTGCCGCTGGACAATAAGGACTGGAAGGAGGTGCACCTCACTTTCTCGGTTGGGAAGTTGGACGCCGACATTGCTGGTCAGCAGTTCGGCGAAAACCTTCCCAAGTTGTCGGAATTCCTCCTACGGAGGGAATTGGACAGTAAGGAGCGCCTGGCAGCCTCGATGTCTCTCCAGACCAACATGGAGACGATGGCTAGCGACCCCAAGATGCCGGAGATGTTCATGGTAATGGCCAAGATCCATCTGGCCACGGTGACTAAGGACCTCTATTGCTTTGTTAAAGCAAGGAGGGCCTGTAGGGAGTTTGTGTTCGCCTCGGCCACAGTGAGGCATGAACCCAAGAGGCTCATTTCATCCAGCATCTGGGGTAAAGATCTCTTTCCCATGGACGTGGTCAAAGAGGTCGTGGACAAGGCAGCCACTGAGAACCGCAATCTTCTCCTGAAGTGGGGCCTGTCCCTTAAGAGGAAGTCTTCTCCGGATGAGGGCCCTCAGCCGAAAGGAAAGGCGAAGAAATCAAGGTTTTCCTCCCGTCCAGCCAAGCCTTTCAAACCACAGAGACAGCAGCAGCAGCAGCCAGCTTTGCCTCCGGTACCACAACTGGTAGCCCAGACCCCGACCACCTTCCAATGGGTACCCCAAGCCATGTCATCAGCTTCCCCGGCATTCAATCCCGTGTTCGAGGGACAATCAACCACGTTTCGTGCAAGACCCAGAGGGGCAGCCAGAGGTTCGGCAAGACGCCCCTCTAGGGGACGAGGATTCAGAGGTGGTCGCGGCCAGGGAGGCAAGACTGCAGGACAGTCAAAGTGAAGTGTCGCCGGTAGGTGGGAGACTTCAGTATTTCCGGGATCGCTGGACCTTCGATCCCTGGGCCCACAGCCTTCTCAAAAATGGACTGGGTTGGAGTTGGTACAGTACTCCGCCCCAGTGCCCTCAATTTTTCCAACACTCCACCCCCGTTTTGGAGGAGTACATCCAAGATCTGTTGGAGAAAAAGGTGATCCGGAGGGTAAAGTCCATCAAGTTTCAAGGGAGGCTGTTTTGTGTTCCCAAGAAAGACTCGGGGAAACTCAGAGTCATTCTGGACTTGTCACCACTCAACAAGTTCATAGTGAACCACAAGTTCAAGATGTTAACGTTACAACACATAAGGGCCTTACTGCCCAAGAGGGCATATACCGTCTCCATCGATTTGTCAGACGCATATTGGCACGTTCCAATAAGTCGCCGTCTCTCCCCCTACCTAGGATTCAAGCTACAACAAAAACTTTATGCTTTCAGAGCGATGCCCTTCGGGCTAAACATAGCCCCAAGGATCTTTACGAAGCTTGCGAGCGCAGCGCTCAAACAGTTACGCCTAAAAGGGTTCCAAGTAGTAGCCTACCTGGACGATTGGTTGGTGTGGGCAGCATCCAGAGCAGAATGCCTGCAAGCTTCCCTACAAGTGATTCAGTTCCTGGAATATCTAGGTTTCATGATCAACAGAAAGAAGTCTCGTCTTTCTCCAGCTCAGAGGTTCCAGTGGTTGGGAATTCACTGGGATCTAGTGTCACACCGTTTTTCCATTCCGATGTCAAAGAGGAAGGAAATAGCGGGGTCTGTCAGGAGACTTCTAGGTTCCGAGAGGATATCAAGACGCGAACAGGAGAGGGTTTTGGGCTCTCTTCAGTTTGCATCAGTAACAGACCCAGTGCTAAGAGCACAGCTAAAAGATGCAGCGGGAGTATGGAGAACCTTTGCATCGAAAGAGCGAAGGGACTTGAAGAGACCGGTCCCACTTCGACTACGTTCTCTTCTCAGACCGTGGTCTCAAGCCAGTCGTCTAAAGAGGTCTCTACCTCTTCAGCCATCCCCCCCGTCAGTGACAATCCACACAGACGCCTCAAAGGTAGGGTGGGGGGGTCACTCCCATCGGAAAAAAGTGCAAGGGACCTGGTCCAAGCTATTTGGGACTTTTCACATAAACTTTCTAGAAGCTATGGCAGTGCTTCTTACCCTGAAGAAAGTATCCCCACGTCACTCGATCCATGTAAGGTTGGTACTGGACAGCGAGGTGGTAGTGAAATGTCTGAATCGGCGGGGATCGAGATCCCCACCTCTCAACCAGGTAATGTTAGCCATATTCCGACTGGCGGAGAAGAAGAAGTGGCACCTGTCAGCAGTTCACCTTCAAGGAGTCCGGAATGTGACCGCGGACGCTCTATCCAGGGTTGCTCCGATAGAGTCAGAATGGTCCCTAGACGCAGGATCATTCTCCTTCATCTTGAGACAAGTCCCAGAACTGCAGATAGACCTCTTCGCGACGAAGGACAACAAGAAGCTGCCGAAATATGTGTCCCCATACGTGGACCCCTTGGCGGAAGCAGTAGATGCGATGTCCCTCGATTGGAACAGATGGTCCAGGATCTACCTGTTTCCCCCTCACAATCTGATGTTGAGGGTCCTCAACAAACTGAGATCCTTCAAGGGAGTAGCAGCAATAGTGGCCCACAAGTGGCCGAACAGTGTATGGTTCCCTCTAGCTCTGGAACTACGACTGAAGTTTCTATCACTCCCGGACCCAGTTCTGTCCCAGCAAGTCCAGAAGTCGACTGTCTACGCTTCATTACAGAAAACCCGAACCCTGCAGCTCATGATTTTCTCTCCCTAGCGGTGAAGAAACGGTTCGGAATCTCAAAAGATAGCATCGACTTCCTGGAAGAATACAAGTGTAAGTCTACTAGGAGGCAGTACGAATCTGCATGGAAGAAATGGGTAGCCTTTGTCAAAGACAAGAACCCACAAGAGATCTCTACAGAGTTCTGCCTATCCTTCTTCATTCACCTCCACGGACAGGGGCTGGCGGCTAACACAATTTCTACATGTAAGTCAGCTCTGACAAGACCCATTCTATATGCCTTCCAGGTAGACCTCGCTAACGAGATGTTTAATAAGATCCCGAAGGCCTGTGCTAGGCTTAGACCATCAGCTCCTCCAAAGCCTATTTCGTGGTCGTTAGACAAAGTCCTTCCTTTTGCCTCATTACTGGATAATGAGGAATGTGCATTGAAGGACCTGACTCAAAAAGTGATCTTCCTTTTTGCCCTTGCTTCTGGGGCCAGAGTTAGTGAGATTGTGGCCCTCTCGAGAGAGGAGGGCCGAGTTCAGTTCCTGGATGGGGGAGAACTGAACCTGTTTCCGGACCCTACGTTTCTCGCTAAGAACGAGTTGCCCACCAACAGGTGGGGTCCCTGGAGAATCTGCCCTCTGAAAGAAGATGCATCTCTATGTCCCGTAGAATTCCTAAAGGTCTATCTTCGTAGAACTTCAGACTTCCATGGGGGCCAACTATTCAGAGGAGAAACATCGGGCTCGAATTTATCTTTAAATCAGCTTAGGGCGAAAATTACATATTTTATTCGCAGAGCGGATCCTGACAGTTCACCCGCAGGTCATGATCCGAGGAAAGTTGCTTCATCCTTAAACTTCTTTAACTTCATGGATTTTGAACACCTTCGTTCATACACTGGCTGGAAGTCTTCCAGGGTATTCTTTCGCCACTATGCTAAGCAAGTGGAGCAGCTAAAGAGGTCTGTGGTAGCAGTTGGTTGCGTCGTTAACCCTGCTGTTTAACTCTGCGAGGAACAGTGGAATCATTTGGGACTTTGATTCTTGGGTGAGTGGTTAGTTATATGCCTTGATATAACTAGTAGTGAAGGCTCTGAGAGCCCACAGTGACTGTTCCAGCGTTATGGTGATGGTAGCACAAGTACAGACAGGTGTGCCAAGCGTTTGCTAACGCTATTGTCAGCAAAGTAGTAACATGGACGTTAACTTTGATACCTGGGTATGTGGCAAGTGACATATTTGTTTTCTTTCAGATAACCATCCATCCATGCACTACGGTACTTGTGTAAATTGTTGGTCATCCACCTTTCATATGTACATAATTATGGTGACCATGTCTATTTATTGTTACTCAATAAACTTGTTCTCGGGAACCTTGCGTCTCCTTCACCTATATTGATTTCATGTTATTTGTTGAGCATTTAGCCTATGTATATTAATCGGGGATATCTATAATAGCCTATTCCTTAATGCAAAGCCTTGTTGCACTGGTTTATACTTTCCTTAGCATAAAGGACTCCACCCCTCTCTGAGGACGGTGGTGGCAGCAAGTTTAATCCTACGCAGATATAACCTTTTGTCTAATTTTACTTCGACCAGGGTGCTGGTCGGGATTTTTCCCTTGGATGCTGTAGTCCCGTAAGACTAGGCTTTACTTCATATAGAGTGAGACCACTATATTGTACTGGCTGGCGAGTGATTCATACATAGGTATATGTACTCTTCGATCGTTTCTAGAGTCTAGTAGGACTCCTCCCTGTAGGGGGCAGGAAGCGCTTTCATGGCTTATGATTAGTGAAAAGATGTATAACGGTAACATCTTAGGTCTTTCAGTCGAGTTGACTAAGAAACATTCCTGAGGAGTACGGCACGTATTGAGAATCCACAGATACAGTAATGCTCTGGTATACTTCCATCAGGACGACATGGCTTGAGCCCAAAAAACGGATTTTGAGCGAAGCGAAAAATATATTTTTGGGTAAGATAGCCATGTCGTCCTGATGGACCCGCCCTGTTCCTTTTCAAAAAAAAAAAAAAAAAAAGTGAAAAGGGTTGTAGGACCCCTCCCTACATACAGTATCTGTAGCACCTCGTGTATCGCTACAAGGAATACAGATGGCGCCGCAAGCGGCGCAGGGCACGCTTTCGAAACGGGGAGGAGAGATGCCTTACGAACAGCTCCCCCCTTTCTTATCGTTTTCGTTTTCTTGCCATTTGACCCCTACGAAGTGTTAACTCTATTCGGGGTATAGATTGCTATGAGGCGTGTCAAGAATACGTCCACTGATATTTACGATATCCCTAAGGTTTTTTTTAGGGATACTCGCTCCAGGAGTTAGAATTCTGGGTACCTGAAGGTAAATTCTCTGGGAATATCGCCGTAGTTGTAATATACCCTAGGAAGCTGCCTTTAAGGAACTTCCATCAGGACGACATGGCTATCTTACCCAAAAATAGATTTTTCGCTTCGCTCAAAATCCGTTATATATATATATATATATATATATATATATATATATATATATATATATACATATATATATATATATGTATATATATATATATATATATATATATATGTATATATATATATATATATATATATATATATGTATATATATATATATATATATATATATATATATATATATATGTATATATATATATATATATATATATATATATATATATATATATATATATATATATATATATAGAGAGCATAATAATCAATAGCAACTACTACTACTACCGGTACTAGTACTTCTACTACTACAGCTAATACTACTACTAAAAGGAAGACCATTCAATTTCAATATCCAATAGTTAGTCCCGGGAAATCCCAGGACAAAGAGAAAAATCCTGGGATTGTTTAACCCTCAGAAAGTGGCCGGAATCCTGGTAGAGAAACCCTAATCAGCACTCTTCGTCATCTTGGGTAAAGTCAAGAGAAGGATCACCCAGATCACGTTCTCGACTTGGATTCGCAAGGTCATGGACCAAGCATCGAATCCTTATCCTTATCCTCCTAGAAGAGACCTAGAGCTCATAACATTAGGGGCAGGAATACGCTCTAGTGTTTTATAAGAATACTCTATGATGCAAGCCTTGTCAGTGGGCATGTAGAAGCGTCAAGTGACCTTCACCGCCCACTTCCTGCTAGACGTGACCTACAGGAATATCGAGACATTCTCCATGGATCCTGTGGTGGCTACACAATAAATGGTTTAAAAACCTCAAGCTCCTTAATAGACAAGTAGCAGGTGAAGGAGGGCAGTGTTTAACCGTGGTTAAGTCTGGGATGAAGGGCAAAGAATGACTGGCTCTTTCTTTCTTTCATCTTCCACCCTGTGGAGTAACAGCACCTATGGTAACCTACAAAGCTGTTTTCTGCTGTCTGCATTTAGACCCATTTCCCTTGTGTAACCTGGTACAGTATAGGTAGATGTACTTGTTACATCCCCATAGCCCCTGGAAAGGTGGGATTGGGTTATGTCCATAGCACCCTCAGAAGAGTCCGATGACTCGGAGCCAGTCACAGTGCTAATATAACAAGCCCACAGCTTGTGTAGGCCATTGACCATGCAGCACAGTATTTAGAGAGGTATAAGGATTCCTACCAGTCACGTGCAGAGCACGTACAGAGAAATCCCCAGGTCAGATGCCAATAAGCTAGATTGGTGTGGACTTCCACCCTCCTAAGGCGTAAGTCATCCCCTATAAATATCGTTGGTTTGTATTAGTGACAGAACAAATGACAAATCTGGAAGTAGGCCTACGGTAATTTTTTTTTTTTTTCTAATGATACAAACTCGTAGCTATTTATACAAATTTGCCCACCTACACCTATCCCCTTAGAAGTCCTACCTCCATGCAAAGTGGTTACTCAACCCAGATGTGCGAGTGAGCAGGGTAGCAAACTAATCTCCCCCCCCCTCGCTAACTAGCTGGTGGATGGTTAACCCTTACTTAAAGTCTTATGGCTCGTCTTTCTGCTTTGCTGAAAGTAATATCCCCTATAAATAGCTGCAGGTTTGTATTGTTAGAAAAAATACTAATTTATTCCAAATTTGTCATATTATTTACAAATTTATCATATTTATCATACCACTCAATTTGTGATTCCTTAACATATTAGATATATGTGTGACTACGTTACAAAACTATTCTTCTTTGAGAGAGGTGCCTGCGGATGTCCTAACTGATTTGTTCCTGCACGTTCAGCTAATACAGAAGAATATTGAGCAAATTCAAAACACAAATTCCTCAACTGTAATAATTCTTGAGTCGCTTCAAGCCAGCAGTTGTCAGGTAATATGATTATAAATGTTTAAGTCTTTTATGTATATCAATATAAAAAAGTAATTTTGAACTGCTAATTATTGCAAATTGTTATAACAAATATTGTATGGATTGTTGTGTATGGTATATCTGTGTATTTTTCTTGATCTATTATAAACCTAATAAAGGAATTTTGAGTAGAGTTGAATACCTCTTATATTTGATGCTTGTCGATAATACAATATTGATTGGGGATAGTAAAGAGAAATTAAAAAGACCAGTGAAATAGCATGAAAGTGTTTTCAAAAGGAGAAAAATAAGAGTTAACATGAATAGGTTGTGGGGGTAAATTAAAACCTAGATGATAGAAGAGTAACTTGCTACTAGTTCAGTGCTTGATTAGAAGTTCCTGTGGGGGATTTTTCTTTTAACTCTAGGGGGAAAATGGATTATAATCTCGATCTATGGAAGTCTCTTTCTTATTCTTTTCTTTGTTAATTATTTCTTTTTTAGTGTTTACAGTATAAGTGAATTTATGTGTATTATGTTTTAGATTGGTACCAATTGGCCAACCATCAATAAGTGAATATGTGGTTGGTGAATCTTTGGATAAAGATGGTGGACTCTGCTAACCTTCACTTTTCTACACTTAGAATTTCAATCCTTCATTATTTTATCTTTACATTTAAAAACTCCATCATTCTAGCTTCAGTAGGAACTGTACATTCAGCACAACTATTTGCTAAATTTCACTGTTTACTTTTACATGCAAAAAAATACCATTTACTCACATTTAAAAAAAAAACATATCTAAGATATCCAGGAACACTTGATAAGAAACAAACCAAATACCATAATGATGGGGTTGAATGAAATATTGAGACACGAAAGGCATGTGTTACCGTGATCTTTTGCTTGAAAGTACTATACAACAGATCAGTGTTGGATGATGCAGGGAGATCTGTTGTTGCAGTGAATGGGGCATAGTGGTTGTTTGTTATTTCAAGGTTAAAAAACTCCCGCTTGAAAGGTATTAGAATAGCTAATTCTGGGCAAGGGTCATTGAAAAATAAATAGGTTGGACAAATATATAGAAAGTGGAATGGAAGTTTAGTAGTAAGTTGAATTGTGGTTGAAGTCTGGGCTGTAATGGATGCTCTGAAGATTTATTAATGTCTAAAGTGCAGTGTGTGAGGTGCACTGATGACACTACCCCTCTACAGCACCTGTGGCTTTGTTCAATGTGAATGTGTTCTCCTGTTGAATATTATTGGTAACAGCAAAGTCTTGGTATATCTTTTCTAAATTGGCTTGCCGTTTCTGGACTGTAGCATCTTTCATTACATTAACTAGTTCCATGTGATGTCAGTGCAATTCCACATTAACTGCAAAACATCTTTTTATGTTTATGTCCTAATCTTGTTGATCACTAAATAACAAATCCAGTATACCAAGGACAAAATCTTTCTCATTTGAATTTGAGCAAAGTTATCCAAGATTTTCCTATAATGTAATTTAGTAGGTAGTAGAGAAAAACTGCAGATAATATTGAAAGAATAAACAATCACGAATATATTTATTTTGTAACAAAATATTATAAAGTCATTTCTGTTTCACAAATGGATGCATATAAAGACTTGTATTTAGGATCAGCTTGTTGGTAAAGGCCTTTACAAAATACCATTACTAACCTTATACAGTCCTTATCTATGTCAGTTTTTTTTCTTACATACAAAAAAGAAATTAGGAGTAATGTAAAAGTAGGAATTAGGTAAGCACCAAATCTTCATTCAGTGGTATGATTATGCTTTTGATTAATAGTTATTACAATATTAGCAAAGACTACTAGGGTTCTTTTACTCAATAATTTAATACTAATTCAGGTTTTTCCAAGCATTAATTATAGTCACATCAAGTCTCTTGAATGGAAACAAAATGTATTTACCATATCTTTTATGAGTATCTATTATGGTTACAAATTGTTATATATTGTACAGTACATGTTAACTTTAATTAATTTCACCACCAGTTATTCAACACATTCATTCTAGTTTCCTATTTCAGTATCCTCAAGTACACATAATACCAAGAGTTGAGGGAGATTTACCCTGCAATGATGATATCTACAGTACTGTTGAAAGCTTTGCAGTGACATCAAGTGATTGGCCAGAATCAGATCAGTCTCTCTTACTTGTGGAGAAATTAAGGAATTTGATTTTTAAAGGTGAATGAAGTCTTTGAATTTTGGATTTTACTTTTCTTTTCATGATAGTTTTATTGAGGTAGGCTGATCATATAATCTCGATTTCTTCCGTTATACAAAATCAACTACAGTACATATATTGTACCATAACTTCAAAGGTTTACATTTTCTTTCAAGTACTTTATAAAGATGAACTATATGAAACTGCATTCATATTTTTAGCTCTGAATATATAAATTATCAATGCATATAAAACTATTTTCCCTTTATGCCTTTTATCTTTTCCTTGCCTGGTTACTCCCCAGATAAAATTCATTGTAAGAGGTTAAAATGACAAATTTGAAAGTAATATGACAAATTTGGAAATAATTTTTGTTTCTACCTATATAAACAAATTTGGAAATAGTTTTAATTTTTCTAACTATATAAACCTTGAACTCTTTACAGTGGATATTATTTCAGCGATTACTGAAAACTTGCCTAAAGACTTTTTAGTGAGGTATAAGAACCCGCTTCTAGTTAGCAGGAGGTTAGCGGTGGTAGACTAGTTGCCCTGCTCACACACTCACCGGTTGAGTTACGTCACTTTGTCACTTTTTAAACTGCAGGCAGGACTTTCCCTGGAGGTTAGGTGATGACATGTCAGGTATGTGTAAAGAATTCAAGGTCTGTATGGTTAGGAAAAATACAAATAATTTCCAAATTTGTCATTTGTTTTGACACGAATACAAACCTTTCACTCTTCACAGTGAAGACCCTCCCTTAGGTGAGTGGAAGTCCTAAAACCAACTGGCTGGTTCTTGTTCTGGGGTGTTAATTTGTGCTTTGCACGAGATTAATAGATACACCCTGTCACATCACTATTTTCCAGAATATAAGAGAAATTTAATGTCCTGGGCAAGCAAGTGAATGTGGGAGAACTCAGCAATGTGACTTAACCAGGTAAGGTAATATTTGGAGGTACACTTCACACTTTAAAGATTTAAAGGCCACTCATGAATGTCAGAGGCAAGGGACAGTGGCATTGCCCTATCAAGCAGGACATTGCCCTAGAGACTGACTCTTTATACCTACCATCAGCACCCAAGCCCCCTCTTCACCCAAGCTAGGACCAAGGAGGTCCAGGGAATGGCTGCTGATCACTCAGCAGATAAACCTATAGGCACCCCCAAACCCTTCATCCTTAGCTCACAAAGATGGTGAGGTTGCAGCAACCAAAGTTACTATTGAGTTCAAGCAGGACTTTAATCCCAGTCTGGCAGTTACCAGTCAGGGACACTACCACACAGGCCATGGCCAACTTAATCTAGATATTGCCTGATTTCACCTCGCAGGGATAGCAGGTTAAAAAAAATATATATGCATATACAGTATCAGGTTGCACAAGGGATGATGATAACCATCTACAGTTAGAGGAGGTCAGCTTGCAGAGTTCATCAGTTGCTTAACCCCAAGAGAGGGGAGAATGAAAGACGAAAATGCCAGTGACTCGCACATTCATTCTAGTCTTATAACGGGTAACATCTGGCCTCAACCAACTGCTACTTTTCCTACAAGGAAGCTGAGGTGTTGGTTGACCACGTTTTGCTCAGCCACCATATGATCTAAAGTGAACATGTCTAGGTTCCTGTGAGTTATGTCTTACAGGTAGTGGGCTGTGATGGTCGTTTGACGCTTCCACATACCCGCTTGTAATACCTGCGCCACAAAGTAGTTCTTTTTGAACACCTGGGATGTGCTTATACCCTTGACGTCATGAGCTCTTGGTCTTCGAGTCTGAGGATTAGAGTCTGGAACAAGATCTTTCTCTGTCACTTGCCTAATTCAGGAGATAGTATTGCATGTTATTTTCCTCTTGACCCTGACCGTGCTGACGAAAAGTCTCTTAGTTTGTGGGCAAACTTCTGTGGTTCCTTTGAGATAAGACCTCAGTACCCTAATAAGGCATAATAACAGCTGATCTGGATAGTTTGTTACAAAATGTAGACTCTCAATCCAGAAGGGCCCGAAGCTAGGATCTGCTATAGCCGGATTTTAAGTCTTAGCAATAAACTCAAAGACAAAGCAGTGTGTCTCTTGCCTCCATCTTGAATGGGTAATGTCGTATGATAGACCATGTAGCTCGTTGATTCTCTTTGCAGAGACCAGGGCTAAAATAAAAGAACAGTCTTGAGTGTTAAATCACAATCTGACAACTGACAATATGGGCTCGTAGTACACCTACTACATTCCAAGGAGGAGGTCTGACTTCCGACTGAGGGCAGGAGCACTCAAAGCTCCATATGGGGAGAGACAATTCCATCGAGAAGGAAATGTTAACTCCTTTCAATCTAAAGGATAAGCGATAGCCTTTTACCACCGAAATCGAACAGAGCTTTTCCTCTCTGAGGTATAAAAGAAACTCCATTTCGCCTGTTAAACGGTGGTTTAAGAGTCTCGGAAGTATCCTGACATTGTTTTTGCAACTGGTTGCAAAAAGCCTCTCTTTGAGAGGAGATGCTGCATAACTTCTTGGTGTGGCTTTGTGGAATATTCTTGTGTGTGGTTGTCTGAGTAGCTTGGGAAGAAGTGATTGCTCTCTCGGAGCTTCTGTGAGCAGATGTTGAAGGTCTGGGAACCATTCTGCATGCTGCCTCATCAGAGCAATGGTCTGGGAACCATTCTGCATGCTGCTACATCGGAGCAATGAAGGTCATCGACAGATCTTGCAATGCAATTACATTGTTTATGAGTTGTCTTACAAGGCAAAAAGGGGCAAACATATAAACGTCCAACTTGCCCCACGTATGTTGGAAGGCATCCTGCCAGATGGCCTGGGGATACGATACTGGTGAGCAGTATACCGTAAGTTTCCAGTTGAGGGACGTTGCAAAGCAGTTGATTGTCGGGGAACCCCATAAAATCAGGAATTTTTGGCAATCTAATAATTCAAAGCTCACTTGGAGGCAACTATCTGAGTCTTCCTGCTCAGTTTGTCTGGCAGAACATTCCTCTTTCCATCTCAACATTTCCACTACTAGACAGCAGAGGGGCTGTGGAAAAATACCTCCTTGTTGACCCTCTTAATGAGAGAATACTTTGATGAAGTCATTAAGCTTCAGCATGGCATATCATTTCCATGCTGAAGCTTGGTGATGGGCAAGAGGGCTCTTGAACTGGGGAATTTTTTTGTTCTCCCTTTGTCTCTAAATTTCTCTCATCCTATTTCTATTACTTATCATTGCTTCATTCTACTTCATATTTATTAACTGTCTCCAACCTTACTGTCAAAACTCTCTTACTCATTTCAGTCAAGAATTATTTTAGGGGACATTGTATCTGGTATCGGAATTTTTTTTTCAACATTAATTGTGGGAGATGTGATGGTCTTGCCAACTACCCTTTAATGTTTGGACACCTAGGAGTGTCAGTATTTCTATACTGGCATGCGGCACTATTCTCGAACAAAAAAGTTGGCGTTCGAATTCCAGGGGTTACCCAGTTTCATAGAGATAGGACTCTTGGCATTCTGTCTGGTTTGCCTGCCACTATGATTAAAGTGGGGATGATTGTATTCTTGTAATGCTCTCAGTCCCATCTGGCAGGTTTTGCATACACTTGAGCCACTCTAATCATAGTGGTACCATCCCTTTGTGGTAGGGCAGGGAGTGGACATTTGGGAAGCACCTCTCGCAGGTGTCATTGGCGGTGAAATTAATTCCATGAAAGGTTAATGGGGTCTTCTTTACAGTCATAGTTTTCTTTCCCTTATACTAATTTTTTCCATTTTTTTCTTTCATTATTATTACCTCTTCCCCCCTCAAAAAATTAATTAGTAAACCTAATGTTTCCCACACCTTTGGATCAGATGGGGAACCCCAGACACCATTGATGACCATGTCATTGCCTGATTTGATGGAGGTTCCACTTGAAACCAAGTTACCAAGTGCACTTGTAGTGGAGAAGGTGCAAAACCCTGGTAGCTCACCATCTATTAATCGGAAAAGAGAGAGACCTCCATCTCTCTCGCCCCCTTCCATAAGAAACAGAGTTATGACGTCAAATAAGTATGATGTTTCTGATCAACCAGAAGACATTTTAAATAAATCAGAAATTCAAGTTGAGGTTCACCATCCCCCTCAACAATTAGAAAAAAAGGACAAAAATAAGATCAAAGGCAAAAGCCAATCTATGAAGACCCTTTCGAATAAAACCACCGGGAAACAGTGTTAGACAAAAAACAAAAAATGATAATGATAAGGCTTCATTCAGTGTCCTCCAAAAAATAAATCATAGTTTTTTCCTCCATTTTGCAATGGAATTGTTGTGTTGAAGGGCCATATATGAAGAACTTAAGCTCCTCATTCATGAGCACTCTCCCTTAATTATATGTCTACAAGAGAGCAAACCTGATCATAACACTCCTTGTCATCGCAAATATATTAATTACAGGACACCATATGATCACCGAGTAGGGAGCCATGGCGGAAGTCTCATATACACATGTCGAGATATTCCCCAAATATCTTTGTCTTTTCGTACACCTCTGCAGGCAAAGGTTGTACAAATTGATATAGTGAGAAAATATAGAATTTGCTCTCCATGCTTGCCTCCAAATGATAACATTTTGTATGATAATTTAGTAGAGGCAATTCAGTAACTCCCTCAACCTTTTCTTTTACTTGGAGATTTGAATGGTAGACATCCTTTGTGGGGTGATGTTATATCATCAAAAGAAAATGAGGATGTCAGACTTCTTAATACAGGAAAGCCCACATACTTTCATGTCCAGGAAGGTGCATTGTCATGCTTTAACCTATCAATCGCAAGCTTTAATTGCCTTCTCGATTTTGATTGGAGAACATTAGATGATTGGCATACTAGTGATCATGCACCAATCATTATAAACACCAGCAATGGTCCACCTCGGCCCGAAGAACCTGTTCCTTTGCTGATCCCATTGCATAGGTGCTCATTGTTGTGGGATTGCGGGTTAGAGAGAGAGAGAGAGAGAGAGAGAGAGAGAGATATCATGCACTAATCATTATAAACACCAGCAATGGTCCACCTCGGCCCAAAGAACCGGTTCCTTTGCTGATCCCATTGTATAGGTGCTCATTGTTGCTGGATTGCGGGTTAGAGAGAGAGAGAGAGAGAAATCTTTTCAGGCACCCTCTCACCAGTGGGCTGGTCAGAGCAATACCCCCTTAGCAGAGGCGACCTCGTCTGCCACCTCTCCCTCTCGAACCTTGGGAGCGAAAACCCCGCTTAGGTCCTTGCTTCCTAGATGCAAGTTGTCTTGGGGATTGAGAGTTTTTCTGCCCCTGTCGTGGTACTGCTAATGACTTCTTCGGCTGCAGTGCCGAGGAGCACTGGTACGATGTCATTGCGCTATGGAGAAGAGTCATGGCTTGCCTTCTCCCATCCTTTTGCTACAGCCTCGATGTCCTCTATATTGAAGAGGGAGGTTATTGAGGAGTTGCTAAGCTTCACTTCTTCTCTCCTAGGTGCCTGCTTCTTTAATTTTAAGGGGATGGAGTCCTGTCTCCTCAAAATCTAATTGACCCATTAGTTGAGAACATTGTGGGTGAGGAATTCCACTGTCCTGGTGCCTGAAAGGAGGAATGCTAACATAGCCTTCTTCTTCTGGTCGGAGGAAAAATCTTTGTTCTTGAAGAGGTATCCCACCATCCAAAAGTTCAACCATGAAGCTGTCTGCAAAGAGCACCTTGCAACCCACTCCATGTTTACAGAGTCAGCAGCCAAGAACGTCGCTGGTAAAGATGCCAGCTTGTCCAATGGCATGTTCTGGGTTAGCCCCAGTATTAACAGATCCAGAGGTAGCAGTGATGGATTTTCCTGATATCTCGTAGTACTGTACTTCCTGTGTCACTCATATGGAGGGGGCAGTAAATGAGAAGAATTAACTGAACGTATAGACTGTGAAGTTCCTGCCACCTGAGCAGCCCTCTTCTTTGCACCCTTGATCCCTCTAGACCAAGGAAAGGTTACCTTAATCTTCGTGGAGAGAGGAGTTTCATACAGAAGGTTAAGAACAGTGTCCTTTCCCTCAGTGGGAACTTGATCTAGTTTACTCCAAGGAGCTTATCTTCCTGATATACGCAGGCATCTGGATTAAGAACTGCTCCAAATCTTTCTGCTCCAAGGAGAAAATCTTAGGGCTGGCAGGAAATGGTAACATACCTCCTGAGTGTTCCGATCCATCGTCGAAAGGGTCTTCCGCATCTGAACTCACATCCTTAGGAGCTAGGGATGGGGGGGCTCTGGTTCTTCAACGGAATGGCTAGCCCCAGAACGACACCTGGGGGGTAAGCTGCATCTTTTGGTCTTGTAGCTGTTGACTTGGAGACAGGAGGACCGGCCGAAATAGTTGACGGCTCTGCCCCTGAGCACCAGATTTTTAGAAGGATCTTGAGATCCTTCCTTTCCCTTGGTTCTTCAACGGAATGGCTAGCCCCAGAACGACACCTGGGGGGTAGGCTGCATCTTTTGGTCTTGTAGCTGTTGACTTGGAGACAGGAGGACCGGCCGAAATAGTTGACGGCTCTACCCCTGAGCACCAGATTTTTAGAATGATCTTGAGATCCTTCCTTTCCCTTGGTTGGCTGACAAAATCCTCAAGTAGAGACAGAGCTTTTGTCTGAGTTGTTTTCTTTAGCTGCTGGACTTCTGGAGCTGCAAGAGGTGGTACTGGTGTCTGTGTAGACTCCAAAGGTGCTGGTTGGTCCAGCTCTATCGGAGATAGCCATTTAGAGTCAGTAAATGAGGTTTTCCTTGGAGATCTTGAGCCTGGGCTCATCCTTATGAATAGGGGGTCGCCTGCAGGCAATGTTGATAGATGACATCTCCTCTTCCTCCACAGGTTGATCAGGAAGATCTCTAGGCTGTGTTGCAGTCTGATGTCCTTCTTAGGAGAGCTGCGGTGAGATGTCCATTGTAGGGGCCTCTGTTTCGCCGGAGTGCTGTTACACAGTGGGTCTAGAGGGCTTAGCAATCTGGAAGATCTTGAGACCTCAAGAGGAATCACGGGAGTGCCTGGAGGAGCTGTCGGATGCTCACGAGTCACCTTTGCGAATTCCTGTCTTACCACAGTTACGAGGTTTGCAAACCAGTTTTCCTTTGCAAAGGGTTGAGCTTCCGTAGGAATCTTCTTAAGAACTTTCTTTGCCTTCAGAGGTGTCTCAAAGAATGGTGTAGGACAGCTGACTGGAATGCTGCATTCAACTGGTGTATTTCCCTCCTTAGCTTTGTTCGCTCTAGTTGCCTGCTGTTCATTGCCCGGTTGTGTCATCAAATAACTAGGATACCATTGACAAGGCAAACACTGTTGGCAGGGAGAACGTTTTTGCTAGGGTGAACATTGGCGAGGCGAACGCGTGAGCGGCACGCGCTGGCGTGGTGAATGTTACTGAGACAATTGTAGTTGAGGAGATCGCTATGAAGGCGACCGTTGTCTAGGCGATCACTGGCAAATCGAACACTGTCGAGGAGAGGGTTGGTGAGTTGAATGCTAGCGAGATGAGCACTGGCCAGCGAGACAACTGGTAAGGGGAACGCTGGCGTGGAAAGCATTGACAGGGAGACCTCTGTCAAGCCGAATGCTGGCAAGGTGACCAACGATAGGTCGGCAAGTGTAACTGCTGGCTACCTGTTTGAGAGTACTCGGGTAAAGTGTTGTGTGACCACATGGTTGCATGTGGCTTACTAGGGGAATCATCGAACCTGAAGGTTTACGAGGGGCAGAGTATTATTTAACAAACTCACTACTCTGGACTAGTGAATAGAGTGCTGACGAGTTAAAACTTCTGCGAGGCAGAGGAGTTCACCCATACACCTCGTTAAGAGTAGGTGGATGGGCGTGCTCTCCAGAGAGGCGAGAATTTGTGTCAGTTGGCTCGTAGTGAGACAAACTAGACGCTGACGTGACCATAGAAAAGAAGGTATAACCCTATTAGTAAAAACCTTAGGCGCTACTCCTGGAGAAGTAGGCCTACCAGAACGGAAAACGTCTGACACGGCGGCAAGGGATAAGAGCTGTAAACAGCCGCCGAACCCCTTCATCATCTCGCTCTAACAATCTAAAGTCTGAAGAGCATGAAGGCGGCAGGGAGGAGTCTCATACTGACTTGTGAAAACCTCTGGTCGGCGACCAAATAGAAGAAGGGCGTCAAACTCGTGGGCGTGATGGGTGAACATCAGCTGACAGTGGAAGCAAACTTTGTATACCCTCAGCTTGCTGAGAAGACTCAGGCTGAAGGCAGGCTTTGAAATTAACTAGCGAAAGCTGGCAATGGCCAGTTACTGTGTTCACCTGAAGTTATCCTCTGACGGGAAACCCTGAGGGGTACTTGTCAACAACTTCTCTTGCCTCACTATCGAAGTAGCTTGATCAAGAGAAGAATGTGTTGAGACTACTGCTGGCAAAGACACGGGAGGTTCCTTAGGCCTACGGCCTTCGGAATCACTAAAGGGAAGACCGAAGTCATCCCCTTGGGGCCAGGTGTGCACTCCCCCTTTGTCCCTGCCTCCAGAGCCTCAACAAACCGATCCTTAGAGTGGGAACCCGAAATTCTTAGGTAGGCCACAACTGCCACAAAGCGTCAGAAGAAAAACACTAACTTCTTTATATTCGAGGGCAACGCCACTTCGCTAATGGAAGCGACGGAGCCTTCTCCGTAAGGTTTTCCGGGGTCAAAGGGCCACCACTCTTATTCGAATGGTTCCCAGAGGAAACCAGTCGAGCAGAGTCGGAATGGCAAGATCAAGCCGATGAAGAAGGAAGTCGGGGCTTCTTCCCCTTCGAGGATGAATCAGAATGAGAAGAGTCCCGCTTAAACTTCTTTTGTCATCTAGCAAATCTCTGCCACTGGGAGGATGGCCACTCCCTACACAAATTACATGGAGATTCTTGGGAGCTCAAATGGCCTTTCCAGGAAGGTTAGAGGTTGTGCGATTCCATGTCTACAGCGGACATGTACAGTAGGTATCTCATCGGTGCCCTTCCACACATCTCCACAAGACAACATTTTTACTCTGAAAAGGATAACCCAGGTTATTAACAAAGGTTAACGGGAGTGACGGGCAGGAACGTCCAATCTTTTCCAAGCCAAAATAAAAAGAAACGTAACTCAACCAGTTAATGTGTGAGCGGGGTGACTACTGTAGTTTATCCTGGCTAACTAGCATCGGTTAGTTATACCTCACTAAAAAGTCTTTTAGATAGTTTTCAACATTTGCCGAAATAATATCCACTGTAAAGAGCAAAAGAGTTTGTATTTGTGTCGAAACAATTGCATTTTTCATAACTGTACAAACCTTGAGCTCTTACTATGAATACATATTTTGACAAAATCTGAAAACAGACATAAAACTTTTTGAGGTATAACTGCCCACCCCACCACTAGATAGCGGGGTGGGTGGACTGGCCACCCCGCTCACACTCGCATTAGTAACATGACGCCACTTTTTATTTTGTTTTGGTGGGTAACGGACGTGCTGCTGTTCTTTCCCGTCAACCCATTTACTAGTTCCAATGATTAAATACAAACTGGCCTTAACTTTAAAAACTTTCCTGTTTCAATTTCTTTCAGGGAGATTGTAACGTGAAGGTTTGTCCTGACATTGAAGGGCACCGGTGCGGCACCAATATGTCAGCTGTGGAGACAGAACCTCATGGCTTATATCCTGCATGCAAGGGTTACTCCTGTACACAGGAGTATCCTTGTAATGTGCGTAGGGAGTGGCTTCTCTCTCAGTGGCTGCGGTTTGGTAGGCGGCAGAAGAACACCAAGAGGGACTCTTCTCTTTCTAGTTCATCCATAAAGGCAAAAAAGCCTCGTTGTCTTACCCTGTTGGCTCGTTCCCGTCACTCTGACTCTGTGCGATCGGTCTCCTCCAGGGATTGGTAGAGTAAGAGTGGTGGCACTTTGACCCTCAGATAACTATGCTGTTCTTAGGACTCTGTTGCTTCCCCCTAGAGAAGCAGCGCTACCCTTGGCCATAGGAAGTGTCTCTCCCTCCACTGATGCTGTGACCTTCCTTGGAGCTTACGGGTTCCCTGTGCAAGAAACGGCTGCTCGAGGTCCTTTGGTTGGTGGACAGTGGGAGCGCATAGCCTCCTCCTTAGGGGTTGACTTCGGTTTTCCCCCCAGAGACTACGAAGGTCAAGTACTTAAGGAGCCTCTCGTGTCTCTTCCCATAGCGACTTCAGCTTCTGCTTGACCACCCTACGTTCGGTCTGCTTTGTCAGACGAACATGAGTAGTTGCAGATGAGTACCCCAAGTTGAGGGTACACAGAATGCGTTGCACAGAGTCCACCTACAGGTAACGAGCCTCAATCTTGTTTGGGAGAGAGGTGCCTGTCACCCAAGTGGTTCCCTCCGGGCTTCCACAAGCGTATGTGAGGCCAGTTCCTTCAGGATTTGTGTGTCTGGTTTCGACCTCTCATGAGGGAGAAACTTCAGTTCTGCCTGTACACTGGAAAGTTCAGCCTCCTTGCAAGCAAACTTCTCCACATAAGAGAAAGTAACTCTGCTTGCCAACGAGCAAGAGTGCTTTTTTTCCTTTTTCCATAGCCTGCTATAATGGGGAAGCACAGCCCATGGTCTTGCAGGCAATTCTTGCGCGGTGTTATGCATCCATCCACCGAGCACTAACGAGGTTGGTGGACAACCTGAGGAAGGTTCCTCGCTGCTTCAGCTGCACTCCATGCACATCATATCGAGGTTGCTAGACCTTACTCTCCAGCATGTCATGCTTCGACATTGTAAGTACCATAAGTGAGTGTTACTTCGGTAGCACACACCTTCTTCCCAGCGTGCTATATGCAAGTGGCAAGACAGCAGGTACAGGTGTGCTCCACCTTACCCGTGTGCACCTGTACAGGTGTTCACCATGTCTCACCGTACTTACGTTCACCCAGGCAATGTTCGCCTCGCTATCAGGTGGTACAGCGGTCTTGCTCTCTGAGTACTGCTGCTTTGGTAGCATTACCCACATCTTTCCGCTCTACTACAGTAGTTGGTAAAAGCATGAAGGCAAATACAATGTTCCACCCGGTCATGCTCTTCCTTTCCTTGGGACCCCACCCAAAACGAGGAAGCACTCAAGGTCCCCCATCAGATGTCCACACCTTTACAAAGGACGTACCATGGTTTGTTGGCCTGATGTAGGCGGTCTCAGGACCAACCCACCATTCTTCAGCGTTACCCCTGCAGGGTACACCTACCATCCCTTTGGAGGTTTCAAAGTCCTCCAGTTGACCTAAGATGCAGCAGCACTGCTGTTAAACAGATTCTTCATCCAGATCGGTAAAAGTGACAAGGTGAGATGCTACCTGGACTAGTGTCACTATCTTGGATGATGCTGCACTCACTCCATGGACCAATCAGTAACCAGGACATAGCTTACCATGCCCCCATTGGTTAATTCTCATCTGTCAGGTGATAGGCTGTGGTGTACGATCTCATGTAAGTAACACAGACGATATACACAGTCTCGGCGCAGCATCAGCAGACGCAAGCCTAGGATATTTTTTCATGCTCTTGTTCAATCATCCTGTACTTAGTGATATTTTTTGCAATGTTTTCATCTAGGTTTCATCAAATTTTTATAATTTTGTTATTTGTTAAAGTAGAATATAATTATTTTATTGTGAAAATTATAAAAATAATGAATATTTTAAAAATATTTCAGTGAAATTTGGCACATTTTGACGATCAACGTGAAATTCAGGATGATGGCTCAGCAGAAATGCTAAGCAGAAGTGAATTCATGAGAAGTGAATTTATGAAAAGCTGAGGATGACTATATCTTCCTTTATATTTGGCAGTGATTTCTGCAAAGGGATAAGTAGTGTGATTTAAATTACCATTGTGCGAAGTGTGATTGCTTCACAGGGAAAGTATGTTTCAAGTTAAAGAATTCTAATGGAATTACTTTTTATTCAGGGGGAAATCCAGAGAACGCTAGGCTAGTTGTTTATAACGAATATGGTATGCCCGTACATTCTCTGATATACACTTATTTAGCAAAGTTTTGATAGTAATGTACTTTAAAGCTCTTAACTTATATACCTTCCCCTGTCTAATCTCAGAAGGCCAGCGAGTCTTTGCTTGTAAGCGATAATTCTGATCTTACCTTGCCAGTTGGTAAACCTAACTTGAATTCCTTAGTCAGATGAAGGGTAATAGATTTGAAATCCTTTCGCAGACTCAACTTCTTTATTTACTTTAGATCATTTTGCTGCTAAACCCTTGCATTTCCAATTACTATATTAAAAACTAGAATTCTAGGCAGAAGTCAGTTTGAAGTCTGCATCCTTATATCCCTTCACTAGCTAAAGTAAGTGCTCTAAGCAACCTTGTTTTTAATTTGTAGACAGTGTTTTATATCATATGATTATCTTAGCTCTTTAATGTTTTTGGTGATTTTGAAGCTAAAGCTGATGTCATATCACATTTAGGAGGGCAGTGAGCTTCATTATCTTGCCCACTTTCTCATCCCGGGTTAACCTAACTTTTTTACTGAAATTAGTCTTTCTAGGAAGAAAATTTGAAGAAATAGTAGGATTATTTCTAATCAATGAAAGAATCATAAAAAAGAAAAAGATTTATTTATTCATGTATTGCCAAAGAATGAGCAAAGACAATGAGAGATATTGATACAAACAATGGGTAAGGGATAAATTTCATAAGGTATAGTAAAATCTATTGGTATCGCCACAAACGTTCAAGAAAAGGAAACCGGTATCTTACAAGTGAATGCTGTATTATAATGCAAACAAACCAAACCATTGCCCAACAGTGATCTTACAGATGCGATGCATGTTTCATAGACAACGTTATAGGGAGCTATTTTCTTACATGAGTTAATACGGATGTTAACATATAACATGGATCTATTTAGTAATAGTTACATTTAATATGCGTTAAAAAATACAAGCATGAAAAAAAAAAAAAACCAAGAAATTAGCTGGCCTAAAGGAAACAATGATAAGTAAAATTTGTTATGACTATATATTTCAACACAATGAGGGTTCAAAATATCAAAGAATTTTACCACTTATTTTTGTTGCTGCTATGACTTCCTCCCTCCTTACCTTTATTGTTTTTATATTTTTTTTTAATTTTGCAAATAAATCATTATATTCCCTTATATTCTTCTGCACATCTGTGTGCTTTGCTTTCTCGACAGTATCTTTAATAACTGCGGTGCCTAGTTTCACCTTATTAACATAATCCCTTTTTGTTGAAATAAATGGTAGACAGCATACATATGTAAAAACACTGCCAAACTTCTTTCTCCACTATATGATGAATTCACTTATATAATGATGTTTGGAATCTGAACAGGTAACCAAAGTGATAATTTCTATTGAGTAAGGGCAGTATATCAATACAAGAATATTAGTATTGAAAACTTCTTTGTGTAGCCATATCTTCCAGTAAAACCCTCAGTTCTTCATCTTCAAACCGCCCTTCCAAACTGAAAAAAAATAATATACTGTAGTTAATTCAGCAACAATGGTCTTCCACTCAATATACATCTAGATAAAAATAATTACATGTAATTAGGATGTAAAATTTTGTAAAGTTTCCTCTTAAGCATTCTTCTTTATCAAACTAATAGATTGTATTTTGTCAGAAAACTAACTATAGATTTTTCATTATTCTCCTAGATATTCAATATTTTAGGTAGTAGGTTGGGCAGGGCACCAGCCACCCATTGAGATACTACTGTTAAGAGTTCTTGGGTTCTTTGACTGGCCAGACAATACCACTTTGGATCCTTCTCACTGGTTACGACTCATTTTGTCTTTGACTACACATCCACTGAATAGCATGGCCTAATCTTTCCACATTCTCTGTCCTCATACACCTGATAACACTGAAATTACTAAACAATTCTTCTTCACCCAAGGAGTTAAGTACTGCACTGTAATTGTTCAGTGGCTGCTTTCCTCTTGGTAAGGGTAGAAGAGACTCTTTAGCTATGGTGAGCAGCTCTTCTAGGAGGACGACACTCCAAAATCACACCACTATCTCTAGTATTGGGGAATGCCATCTCCTTCCACTGTCTTGGATTAGAGTTCTCTTGTTTGAGGGTACACTCAGACACTCTGTCCTATCTTATTTCTCTTCCTGTTTTTTTAAGTTTTCCTAGGTTATACCGTATATGAAAGAATAATTTAATGTTACTGTTCTTGAAATATTTTGATGGTTTATTATTTCCTCTTGTAGTGTTTTTATTTCCTGGTTTCCTTTCCCCACTGGGCTATTCTTCCCTCTTGAAGTTCTTGGGCTTATAGCATCTTGCTCTTCAAAATTAAATAAGATTCTTAAAATCACTAATGTTTAAAGTAACTTGTATTTTTCGTAACTATACAAAAAAAAGAGTCCTTTACTATTATTATTACTACTTGCTAAGCTACAACCCTAGTTGGAAAAGCAGGATGCTATTAGCCCAGGGGCTCCAACAAGGAAAATAGCCCAGTGAGGAAAGGAAACAAGGAAAAGTAAAATATTTTAAGAACAGTAGCAACATTAAAATAAATACCACCTATATAAACTATAAAAACTTAACAAAACATGAGGAAGAGAAATAAGATAGAATAGCAATGCTTAAGTGTACCCTCAAGCAAGAGAACTCTAACCCAAGACAGTGGAAGAACATAGTACAGAGGCTATGGCACTACCCAAGTCTAGAGAACAATGGTTTGATTTTGGAGTGTCCTCCAAGAAGAGCTGTTTACCATAGCTAAGGAATCTCTTGTATCCTTACCTAGAGGACACTGGCCACTGAACAATGAGAGTGCAGTAACTCCTTGGATGAAGAATTGTTTGGTAATCTCAGTGTTGTCAAGGGTATAAGGACAGAGGAGAATATGTAAAGAATAGGGGAGACTTCGGTGTTGTGTAGGCAAAGAGAAAAGGAACCGTAACCAGAGAGAAGGATCCAATGTAGTACTGCCTGGACAGTCAAAGAACCCCATAAGTCTAGCAGTAGTATCTCAATGGGTGACTGGTGCCGTGGCAAACCTACCACCAATACTATAGGAGAATAGTTTACAGTGAAGTTGGATATAGTCAAAACTTAAACCTAGATTTAAACACCCGCTAAGTGGTTTACCTGTCGGTAGCAGGGAGGCAACCACTCCATGCTAGCTCATTGTCAACTCAGACTGAAGCTGGGATTTATTCAAGGGCTGGTGCTGGCGGGGAGGAAAGTTTGAGTAAAGGACTCAGGTTTGTATAGTTAGAAGAAATAAAAATAGATTTTATTTGCCCCAACACACAAACCACCACCTGTTACTACAGGAGCCTCATCCTTATGATGAAGTCCACGTTCCAATTGGCTGGAAACTAACCCAGGAACTCGGGACTCGTACATCAGAAAATTGCGTAGTTTAGGTTTCTTAGACCTTGTTACCCAGAAATAATTGGGGTGTCACAGCCTGTGCATTGAAGAGTTAAAAGTTGACATACTGTATGATGAAATGGGTTCATCAAAGCTATACTGAAGACCAAATTATGGAACATTAGGTTTGCCATGAAACATCACACTACCCCTCATAAAGAGTCAGGGAAATAGAAACTCCCATGTGCACACATGAGGTACCTGAAATCTAAGTGATCTTGCCTTAACTTCAGAGCATGTCCAGCTGGTGGGGTATTCAATCGAGGCCGCAACCCCATGACAGGGGAAAGATTGAAAGGAATGAAAAGGGGAGGCAATCTTCACTTTCACCCCAGACTTACTCAAAACTCAGCCTTAGACCATAGATCTGCAGTTACTGATCTTAAAAGAGGAGCTGAGGTAGCTAAACCACCTGTTGCACAGCTACTACAGGCCCCAGAGAGAAAGTATCCATGGATCTGTTAGTTACATCCTGCAGGTAATGGATGGTGAAGGTTGTCTGACATTTCCAGACGCATGCCTGTAGTACCTGCAACATAGATTAGTTTCTTTTGATAAGCCAGAGAGTCTGACGTTGTGGGCCTTCTGGAGGAGGGGAGATGCCTTCTCTCAACCGGAAAGAAATAGCATTTTAAAGAATTCTATTTTTCTTGCTCCCCGTACAAACAAAGCGATGTTGAAGGTGAGGCGTGGCTAATCTAGTACACTTGAGGTGCTTACAGGACAGAGTAACAATTGATCAGGACCTTGTTACCTCCTGAAGACTTGAAACCTGAAAAGATAAAAGCCTAGGGTCCAGTAATGATGGATTCTGAGTCTCTTGGACGAAGGAGAGAGAGAAACCCGACTCCGTCCCCTTGAATGGGTGATGTTGGAAGGGAGGACATGTAGTTCACTGACATGCTTAGTCGAGGTTAAGGTGAGTAGGAGCACCATCTTCAGAGTAAGGTCCCTGTTGGAGGCATGCCTTCAAGGAACGTAAAACCTTTACAATGTTCCAAGATGGAGGTCTCGCTACAACTGAAGGGCAGGTCTGCTCAGATCTCTGTGTGAGCAAGGAGATTTCGTCTTCTGAAGAAAAATCTAACCCCCCCATTTATTCTGATGAGTTGGCTAAAGGGTGAGTCATAAACAATGGAACAAAGGCTCCGAGAGGAGAGACACGCCTCCTACGACACCAACCACAGAAGACGGCCCACTTGGCCTGGTAGACTGCCAGAGGATTTGCAGAGGTATCTAGACATCTGTTTTGCAGTCTCTAAAATTCCCTTTTTCTGAGAGGAGATGCTGGATAACCTCTACACGTGAAGATAAAGAGATTTCACAGCTCCGTGAAAGATCCTGATGTGTGGCTGTTGTAACAGGTCTGGTCAATGAGGAAGTTCTCTTGGAGTCTGTCAGCAGAAGGAGGTCTGTGTACCACTCCAAGAGTGACCACTTCAGAGCTACTAGTACCGTGCAAATCCTAGGTTACTTGGACCCAGTTCAGAAATCTTAGCTGACAGAATGATGAAAAAGCATAAGCTTCGAAATCGTCCCATGGATGCTGAACCGAGTCCTTGAACGCTGCCGCTGGATTTGGCATTGGAGAGCAATAAACAGGGAAGTTAGTGGTTCAGAGCCATAGCAAACAAGTCAATCGAAGGAGAACCCCACAAACTCAGGATCTCCGTCACTTTCTGAGGACACAAAGGTCATTTGGTCCAAACGATTTGTATACACCTGCTCACCTTGTTCGCTACTACATTTTCCAGCCCGGTATGAAATGAGCTCACTCGAGAGCCTTCACTGCTAACTGGCACAGTTGGTGGGATATGCTCCTCCTTACTTGGAGATGTAGGACACCATAGAGCTGTTGACGCTAGTCAACATCACCAAGTGTCCTTTAAGAAGAGGCCCCAATTCCTGAATGGCTAGCCAAGCCAATTTCAATTCCAGGATATTTATATGCTCCTGGCGGTCTTGCTTATGTACGCCTGCTCAGCTTGTTCCCTACATTTTTCCAGCCCGGTATGAAATGGGGCGAGAGAGACCCTGTGGAGCTCTGCTGACTCGAGGGTCTTTACTGCTAATTAACACACTTAGTGTAATATGCTCCTCCTTGCTTGTAGATGTAGGACACCACAAAGTTGTTGTCACTAGTCAACATCAAGTGTTCTTTGAGAAGAGGCCCAAATTCCTGGATGGCTAGCCAAGCCGATTTCAATTCCAGGATATTTATATGCTCCTGGTGGTCTTGTTCCGACCAGGCTCCTGATATGAACTGTGCGAGGTGTGCTACCCATACCTCCCTGGATGCATCCGCCGAAAGGGCCTTGCCTCCTGAGCTGATGAGTTCCTTGAGCAAGGCCTGGGTCTCCGGAACTGACAGGTCGTATGACGACTGAACGCCCACCAGTCTAACCAGGAGGAGACGTTGACAAGGTCCTTCGACATCGCCTCCATCATGACCGCCTCCGAAGGAGAGAAGCAGATCGGAGCCGTGGACGTCTTTTCTTCTGAGGCTCCTTGCCCTAGTGCGGTGAGTGCAGGCTCCAGAGCACAGCTGCCCGCTCGCTGTTCCTCAGGGAGGTAGAACCTTCTCTGGTACTTCAGGCCCTTGAGTAGCTTGGAGGAGCTCTGGCTCTTGGGCGCCTCAGTGTGGTTGGCCACTATCCTGTCCACGTGAGCTTTACCCAAATAAACGTCCCTTGCCAGGGGAAGGGCCAAGGAGGGGCGCTGCTGGACTGGGGCGTCCACTATTCTATTTAGGCTGGAACACCAAGCATCTTCGGAGGAGGGTTCCGGTATGTCCAGCCTGTGGTGACTTCTGATGAGGCCTATCACCCTCCGATAGGCCGATACCTCCGCTGCTGACCCCTCTCCATGGTCGTCGAGCTCCTCCGACGGGGGTGCTGGTGCAAGTGACGAGGGTACCCCGACGGAGGACCTCACACGTGGGGGAGTCCTGGACCGACGCTCCCGACGAAGGACGGGCATCTCTGTCGGAATGGGGGCCTCCATCCTGGGCCTAACGTCTCTCCTGGAGGACTTCAAATCTGCGGGCCTGCTCGTTGAGGAAGGCCGAGGGCTGCGCTCGTGCCGAACTAGGTGGCCCTTGGAGGTCAGGACTCGGCTGCCAGACAGAAGGGGCGACTCTCTCCGCTGGCCGGATAGAATCGGAACCTTCGCGGTCTTATGCCTGTCAACTGGAACCTGCCATGAGGAATCCCTCCGTCGGGTGCCGCTGCTGCCGGAAGAGTATCTATCCGGGGAGGCTGTCCTCGGACGCCAACCTGAGGGGCCCGGCGCCGCAGCTAGTTCCAGAAGTCTGTCTCGGTGAACCATCACCCATTCGTTGTTCTTAGGGGATCTTGGGTGCCGACTCGTGGCGCGACCTCGAGGGGGAGGGGGAACACGACAACTTCCTGCGGGACTTCCCTTTTCGCCTCCTGAGGTACCTCAGCGCCTCATCCTCTGAAGAGCAGGAAAGATCCTCCATCGATGAGACCAACGACTTATAGGCCCTTTTCGAAGGCCTCGGCTCCCGCGGTGATGTAGGAGGATTCCTGTGACGCTCCGTGGACGACGACTCCTGCAGAAAAACCTCTGGGAAGACAGCCGACGGTGCTGGGGGGGAGCGAGGAGGCTGTCCCGTGGGAGCCCAGGTCCCGAAGTCATCCTCCATCCTCATCGGGGACCTGAAGGGCGTCTTATGGGGAACCCAAGCAGTGAGACCAAGAGCGGCCTTACTCCTGAAGGCAAAATGAGAAACCATTACTAGAATAGTGACCTCAAGAGGAGATATAACTTTACACAATTCTACACATAGAAAAAAAAAACAGTCTACTTAGCCTGGAAGACCGAAGCCGAAGAAAAAACACACCAGCTTCCAGCCCTCCTCTTCGCAACTTGTTGTAGAAGAGGGACTCCCAAGAGAGAGGAGTTGATTAGTCTCCAGGCGTGGCATCTCAGCGAAGCTACGCTTTGTGAAAGATTTTCACCTGTGGCTGTCAAAGTAGATCGTGTCATAAGGGGAGTTCCCCCATGGTTCTCTGTCGGGAGTTGCAGACATGTCAACTTGGTGTGACGCATTAGTTGGACAAAACGAGTCTTGCTGGGGAAGCGAGTCTGATGGGCTAGCCGAGTCCTCTAACAAGACAAGACTGCCGACAACGATGCCTGCTTCGAAGACTGATGGTGGGGAATAGGTGAGACCATTTGCCCTTGGAGGAAACTCTCGAAGGGAGCTTAACAGGTGAAGGAAGTCTTTTTCCGCAGATGGGATAAGAGACCAATGCCTGTCGCCACTATCAGCAATTCTTCCCGCAAGTAGCGAGACCACTGAACAGAGGCTGGAGAAGGGAATCTCCCTCGGAAGGGAAGTGGATAAATCCAAATCCCGTCGGAGAAATCCCTTGAAGGGAGACCAAAAAAAGGTGAGAGGAGTCTTTCTCGTGGACAGGAAAAGAGACCAACATCTGCTGCCACTATAGGCAATTCTTCCTGCAAGCATCTCAAGGAGATTTAAGAGATGGTACCATTTGTGCTCTGACCAGAACCCTGAGGATGTGTGGTACCATATGAGGCCTCCCCCTTCTTGGATGTATCTGTAGGAAGCATCAAAACTGAAAAACGAGGAGATCGACTCCTTGGATGAGCTTCTCTTCTGGCAACCTCATCACCAGCCCTATCAATTGCTCAGATCTCGTAGAGAACCAGAGAAAAGGATGACCTTTGGTGCGGAAGCACCTGGGATCTGGTTGTTCCTGAAGAGGTTGGATTCGACGGAGACCGATGCAGGCTTGGCGAACCTGCTGAAGCCTTTTCAGGCTGATGGCCATGTCTACGGATATTCGTACCTGATACAGACGTCGGGTATCTCATAATTTGTTAGGAACAGCCAGTCATCCTAAAGTCATCGGAGAACAAGGCTGATCTTGATGGACAAGAGTTACCCTGTGGTAAAAACCCCTGTGAAAACCTGAGGTGCTATTAAAATAAAGCACCGTTCCGTGATGTGACAGGCCTGTGTGATGACGTGTCCAATTAAAAACTAGGAGTGAGCCCTAGTGGTCAAACTTGTACATGAAGTCCTGTGCTGACTGCTTGTATGACTGTAAGCCTTCTCCTCGCGTGACAGAGTTTGAAGATCAAACTTGATCCGCAGAGCTTAGCAAAGCTCTAGAAGTCTGTCTCGGTACTGAAGTCAGTCGTCCAGATATCTGAGATGACGGATGACGATTCTGTGAGCCCAAGATGACACTAGTGCGAACACTCTCTTAAAGACCTGAGGTGCTGTGGAAAGACCGAAGCACATCCCCTTGAACTGGTACTGTTTGTTGTCAACTATGATCCTTAGAAACTTCCTTGAAGATGGAAGAAATAGGATCTAGAAGTACACGTCCTTAAGATTGAGTGTACCGCTTGTCTGACCGTGTCTGCTGTCTCCATCCTGAACGAAGTTTGCTTGGCAAACTTGTTCAGGGCAGAGAGATTGAGGACTGGTTTCCAGTCTCCAGACACCTTTTTCACAATAAAGAGTTGACTAGAGAAGCCTGGGGACCAGTCAAGGATCTCTTGGAGGGCACCCTTCTCCAACATGGTCAGGACTTCGGCCCAAAGGGCCAGGTCCTTCGTGTAAGAGCTTGATGGATCCCGCGTCAGTGGAGGGAAAGATTGAATGAACGGGACACGATACACTGAATGAATCATTGTAACTTTCCAAGGTTCGGCCCCCGGCTGCAGCCACTTCTGTCTGCTGCTTTGCAGGTATCCATTACAGGTGGGCAGGTTGGAGGATTGCCTGTGCTAGCATGAGCGGCCTCGGCCTCTACCTCCACGGAAGGAATTTAACCCTTTACAGTTCTCAAGGGTTTCTTAGACGCCTTCTGCGACATCAATGTGGTAGCCATAGCCCTGCTTGCTAGCAGTTTTGATGGAGGATACTTGTTCTGTGGTGGAGCCTAGTAGGGCCTTAATGTTAGGGCCCTATGGAGGAGGGAGTCTTATTAGACTTCCTCCATCTTTCCGCCACCCGCTCGACATCTTCCGACTCAAACGGAGAACTCCCCTCAAAAGTGGAGTTTCTCAGCCTGGACACCTCGCTTGTGATAGCTGCCAATGGAACCTTTCTATATCGAGTCACAACACTCGAAGATGGTATCCGTCCACAGGTACACCACCTGGTGGGAGAGGAACTCGACTGTCCAGGTACCAGACAATGGAAAGGTCTCCAGCCTGGACCCCCATGACCAGTCCTCAGTCCTGATCAGGTGGTCCACAGACCCCAACCAATGTTCCAGCCACAAAGTAGCCTTCATGGCATACTTTGCAACCTTCTCTTAGTTGATGATCTCCGAAGCCAAGGAGATGGAGAGTCCGGACAGTCTCTCAAAGAGGACTCCTCTGGTTAATGCCACTATGGAGTGATCTAGTGGCAGGCCTGGAAGAGGCTTATTGGTAACCTTTTAGTATCTCCACTGATGCACAAATGGTGACGAGGAGTTTCGAGGAGGAGCCTGCTTGTAGAGAGCTGGAGGAGCCTGTAGCTTGGGAAATTGCCTTCTTCCGGGTACTCTTCAACCCCTTGGACCAAGGCAAAGCTGCACTGGCCCTTGGGGGTCTTTGAATCCCATAGACATGGTTCAGGACAGTGTCTTTGCCATCTTAAGGGGATGTCGATGGATCTGACAAGTTAATGCTTCTCATGCAGGCCAAGACCTGCCAGAAGGCATGTTCTGACTCCTACTCCGCTTCCGTTAAAATTGGGCTAGCGGCTTTAGGCAGGCAGTCGTCTTCAAGATCAAACTGGTCTTCCACTTCCAAGCTCTCACCAATAGGAACCCGGGGTGAATCGAAGTCATTGGGATAGGCCATCGAAGGGGTATCTCTTGCTTGCTTACGTTCTGGGAGGAGAAGTTCCTCTTGACCTCTCTTGCTGAGGTGCAGAAGCTCTTGCCTAGGACTTCGGAATGGTCTTTGTGTCCTTCGGCTCCCTGCGAGGGGGGAAATATTCCTACAAATGAGACAGCCTAGAGGCTGACTCTTTCCTGAGGAGACGTCGGTCGTCTCTGGAATTAGGAATGACGTCTGGTTGGGAGGAAGGATGGAGCTCTGAAGGTCCCACCTCTATGGGAGAGGCGGAATAAGTCCATCATAGAGACCTCCCTACCCTCCCGGGGAGGAGAGAGCCTTATCCTCTTCCTTTTCCCAGCTGGTCATACCGGTGCCACACGTACCTGCGGAGGATTCTCAGACCTACCTGGATTCTCCGCTGCTCGTTTCCTCTTAGCAGGGGTGAAAGAAATGTCTTGAGAAGAAGACTGGATAGCACTGACCCTTCAGAGTTCCTTCTATGGTCAGATGGAGGGGAGGAACCTGGGGAGGTTAGCTTGTCCAGGGGATCCTAGGTGTGTTGGCCATCAACTGCATACAGGGGAGAACCACTGTAACAGCCTGTTGCACTGCCTTGACCAGCGTGTCAAGCCAGGCGAGTTCCCTCCCACTCGCAGTGCTGGTCGGAGGATACTTTGAAAGGCTAGTAGCCTTAGGTCTGGGAACCTGAAAGGAAGGGTTAACTTTCCTACCTGGTACGTCCGGCACCGGTCTGACCACTCGGGCCTTTATTGAGTGTTGATCCCTTGAAGCAACAAGCTGTTTGGACTTCGCTGATTACTTCTTGAGGGGGAAAGGAATCAGTCGTCCGCCCTGAGGGAGTTCCGTCATGTCGGGGCCTGGCTAGCATACCTGGCTGTGGACTCCCTTTGGGGAAGTGGAGGGCAAATAACAATCCTTTAGGGACAGGCTTGCATGTCCGCAGGTGTGCAGGTGGTGCAGTCAGTCTAGGGGACCGATGCGAGGGCGAACGACAAGGGGCTACCAAGCAGCGAGGAGATGGAGATTTGCAAACTCTAGGAAAGACTCGCTGGCTTGACGAGTGGTGTTCATGCGCCTGATAGTAGCGAGAGCACCGTTGGTCGCCTCATAAGGGGTGAAAGTCTCTCAGTGACAAGTGACAATCACGAACCGCCAGGCGATAGTCACGAGGTTTTATCGTCTGAAGACGAGTGACGAGTTGCTGGCAATTCACGAGCAGCTGGCAAGTGACGAACAGCTGATGTACGACAAGAGCCCAAAGGCTGATGGTCCTTTACAGGACTGAAGAGATGTCTCTTACGGCAGGGGGGGGGGATGTCCAGGGTGACAAGGAGTGTAAAACTCTGAAGCCTAACGAACCCCCAAAGAGGAACATCTGCGTGGTTCCTCCAGAGAGAGAACCTGGTCTGAGAGTTAGAGGCGACATACGTTGGTCTCTAGAACTTCTTGGGAACAGAGACGCTCCGGGAGTTCTCACTCGTGAACGAGAGAGGGGACCGCCCATAGTAGAGACTCGCCTCGGACTTTGCTTCACCCCGACGTAAGAGTCGGCTCAGCAAAGGGGGAGAGCGCCGTCTTCAGTGTCAGGAGGAGACAGCAAAGCAGATAGAGTAGGAGCAACTCCATCGTCAGGGGTTGCACTCAACTGCGAAGGATCCACCTCTGAGGAAGCAGGTGTTTGCTTCCTCTCGACACCCAGTTGGAAAAGCTCAGGTAATGCCCCTTTAATGGGGGACCAGTCGTACCCAGCGATGGCCAAACCTGAAACAAGTCAGAGAAAGAGCAGACGCTCCCTGGGGAGAGGGACAGAACTGTTTCTCCAGGGGAAACAGTAGTCTCTCAATCCCTGAGGTTGACAGTTGAGAGGTCCATACTACTACTCAGCCGTTCCACGGGAGACTGATTGAGCAAGAGCTTTGGGAAGACATCGGGGGTTCAAATAAAAAGTCCGAGATTTCTTCGACTTCAAGGAAGACCCCGAAGGTGAAGAATCTCTCTTGGACTTCTTTTTGCGCCTACGCCCAAACCTCTCCCACGGCGAGGCACACCACTCCTGGCACTCGGGACAAAATTTGTTACGATCACGGAACCGCACCACCTGTGTCCGTCTCTACAGAAGACATAAAGGTACTGCAAGAACAGCCCTCACATCTAGGACAAGTGCGCATGAGGCCGGTTAGCAAGAACACACAAACAATCTGAAATAGAAAAAGCATTATCAAAGAATTTATTCAAAAAAAATTTTCAAGTCAAGACAATGGAGGGAGAGAGCGGCAATGTCCGCACTCTACCGAGCCAAAAGCAAGTGGGTGCTCAGCCCAGGTGTGTAAGTGAGGGGGCTATCCGGCTAACTTCCCTCTGCTAACTAGCAGTTGGGGTGGTTTTTCCTCGTTGAAAGTCTTATGACTTGCCTTTCAACTACACCAAAAGAATATCCCTATAAATAGTAAAGGTTTGTATAGTGATGAAACAAAGGGTTGTTAAACATATTAAAGTCAAATTAAAACTTCTTTAATGTTTCACTTTTCTCTGCGTAATGCACTATCGCAATTTTATCTTCTGATATACTGTACTCAAATTAAGCCAGATAACCTCAGCTTATATAACACACTTCTACATCGTTCTCTAGATTTCTCAATTCAACAAGACCTACCACTTTTATTACCCTACATATTTAATTCATCTCAGATCTTAATTTATTAATTTATGGTACTCAAAGTTTTATTGTATTGTAAATTAGTAATGAAGTATCTTTCTGTTGAACATTACTTACCTAGGAATTAATGCTTTTGCTTCTTCAGGAGTTTCCGGGCATAAATTTGCTAATGCAGCTAGTTCAAACTTGTGGAGTTTCTTTTGGTTTAATAATTCACGAATGGCTTTAATTGTTGTTCTGTTCTTGAACTTAGAGAATCTTTCACAGTAACCAAGTGTTTTCATAAATCTCTGAAAAGAAAAAACTGCATCATTAAAAATAAGAATTCTTAAAACCTAAAAATACTTTCCAATAAAGAAGCCTTGATTTTACATATGCTTTACTGTGTAACTGGTAGGAAAAAGCAAATTTCAAAAATGGAAAAATGCTAATGGCAAGGCATACTAACAGAACAACTAAATAAAAGTTATGAATAATCACTATCCATCTAATTTAACCTCATGTTTCTCCTCTCACGTCCATAAAGCTTTTTGAGACCAAGAAGTAAACCTTTGTATGATAATCAATAATTCATTATTACCTGGCAGATGGCAGATTTAAAACCTATAACTAAACAGTTAATAAATCCTTAAGTGTTTTGGAATTTTCTGGCATTGTTAGTGGTCAATGCTGCTGATTTTAGTAAAATTGATGAAAAACTATGACAGTAATAAAATAAATCAGTCTATTAGAAAAAAAAATGTTTACAGATGGAATCATTAAAAATGATTAAGACAACTAGCTTCTGATACAAACTTAAAAATTACACTGGTATCACATAAAACATTTCCTCCAAGAATCCTGGCAAGGATGTACCTGTCATCCTCACCACAAGCATCAGAGAGGAACTAATCCCTCAGATAACCAAGACTAGGATATTCAATGAAATCAACAGTTAAGAGGCTCACACTTTCCTCACAGTATGGTTAGTACCTGCCTTTCATCAAGAACTTGCAAGCTGAACAAGTGTGGCTGATGTGGAGTCGACAAGGAGAGGTCTTCCACCTTCTAGGCATCTTGTACTTTCAGGGATATACAACACCAAAGATCTCTCTCAGCTTATTCTGATCCACAGAGTTTCAATGTTGTTGGGTCTGTCTAACCCACAGGTCTAACTTCCTCTTATCAAACGATAATAAATATCTAACAATAATTATCTGGATCCAATCTAATTTTAGGTAATTGGACACAAAGTAACCAGTAAATAGATTAAAACCTACAAACTAATTCTATAATTAATACTTCAAATGTTAAAATATTTTTAAGTTTATTCAGGTATTTAGTAAAATAATCTGGAATTTGATTTAAAAGAATTTATTAAGGTATTTGTTAAAATAATCTGTAATTTCTTGCTGATGGGTTCAAGGGCAGGAGAAAAGAAAAAAAAAATTAGTAGATTGGCAATGATCAGTCTTTTTGGAAAGAAGGGTTTAAGACCAATTGGGAACCTAAATTATCAGCCTTACTTGAATTTGGGATATCAAATTTATATATCTTACTCAAAATGAACTACTGTACACAACTTAAGTAACTTATTTGGATATAGTTTATCTTAAACACTTATTTTAATTATTGTCTCATTAATAATCTATTTTAAAGACCTTACTAAACTGTTTTTCGATTATCACATCACTACATACAGAAACTGAAGAGTAAAAGATGGGACTTGATTAAGTAAGTGAGGTGCTAATCTCTGTATTTCCCTACTCGATTAAGCAAGTGAGGTGCTAATGCCTACATTTCCCTGTAAGATAAAAACACGAGATAGCTAGTGACCAAACTTGCAAGCGAATGACACACACACCAACTTAATCATTATCCAATTGACCAGATTTAGTAAATCTTTAACAGAATAATTCAAAAGGAAACCATTCATTCTAAAGGAATCACACTATTTGCCTCAGCAACCACAAAATAGTAGCGAGTTGTAAAGGGTGCTTATTTCATTTAGAGGAATGATAAAATATCCACAACTACCATCAAAACACTTAGAGATAAGCAGTTGTTTAGAGGCACTTACTTTAGTGAGAAGGATAAAAGGATCCAGGCTACTATCTCAGTCATCTGCCTAGCAAATTCTAGGAGTCTAAAAGAGCGGTTAGAAATGTGGGAGTGTGTGGGTTACACACGAGAAGCGTTTAAATACAGTAAATAGAGAATTTAACACTTTATGACATGATCTTGAACTTGGTAGGTTCTGTGTACTATATGAATTTTGAACCCCTACAGAATGGTGCACTAAAACTACTAGCTGGCAGTTAAGGAGTTAGGTTACAGTTTGAAACAGGGTTGGTTAGGCCTGAATAATCACCCTGAACAGAAATTTATTGGCTTCTTGAGCTTCTACTATAAATGTAAACCTTCTGAATCACTTGAAATAACCTCTATTATAGAAGCTACCAAAGAAAATATTTCAATAACACTTCCTACATTATTACCTACAAACTAATACTTTAAAAAACCAGCTTGCAAACCTAGCATTTAATTTTTTTTATTAATAGTAATGACGGGCTCAAGGATGGAACTGAATTGAAAATAGAACAAGATAAAAGTAATTGACTAGTCTAGTACAATTCAAAATGTCTTTGATGTATTGAAGGCTTAAAGACTAAACAAGACTAGAATTACCAGCCTTTCTTTATAATTGAGATAAATTAACAACTCTATCCACAATGAAAAGGAAATATTGAAAAGTGTACAGTCTTGAAATCAGCAGTCTCTGAATAGTTAAGTAAAAAAGCATCAAAACTTACTTTTTACAACTTATTAGGGTGTTGTAAAGATAGATTAAAAGGGATATACAGGTACTGTATTTCAGATTTTTTTCAGCCTTATTTTACTGTAAGGAAGGATAAATCAGAACAAAAGGTACTCCTAGCCATTTCTTTATAACTGGTAAGGGAGCTCCTAATTTTTTCAGGTACTTTTTCAGAGGCCCCTCTAGTGTAAGTGCGATGTATTTTAGTCATGTACATTTCTTGTTTATATCAATTGTCCTTTTTCTCCACAAAATGATATATAATCAAATTTCTTTTGCTTTTCAATATTTACTACACTAAATATAAATAATCTTACTACTTCTTTGAAGTTTTCTTAGTATAAGTCATTTTGATAAAAAGATATTAGTGTTTACCATTACCCACCTAATGTTAACCCGTGATGAGCAAGTGGCTGAGCTCGTAAGTGAACGAAGCGTGTTACCATACAAAACACAATAAAATGGATCAGCTTTAGCCGAAATATCACCAACAACATTAAAGAGCTAAAAGAATCATATGATATGAAATGCCATCTACAAATATATGACAGGGTTGCTTAAAAGAGCCTTCTTTAGTGAGTAGAGGAATATAAGGGTCCAAACTACCAACTCTATCTTCTGCCTTGCAATCTTCTCATGGTTATCCCCCTACATTAACTAGTCTGTTGCCTAATGTGTCTTCTCCAATGCCTTCTATCAAAGGCATTCACTTCCACCAAATCTTTTCTCTCCCTATCAACCTTCACCTATCTTGCCATATAATTCTCTGCCTTCCTTTCAATCTTCCCCCTAACAGGTTCCTCCCAAGCCTTACTCCCTCCCTCCCCACCATCCATCGTCAACACGTGTCCACCCCATCTCAGTTGTGACACACATATCACCTCTGTGCCTGCCATTCTTATTTCATCATTTTTTAATCTTTCAAGCAGGAATATTCCCATAATCCACCTCAGCTTTCTCATCTCTGTTCTCTTAAGCTTTGCTTCCTCTCTTCGTCTTAGAGCCCATGTTCCCAATTCTTAAGTTAACACTGGCCTTATTACTGTGCTATAGATCTTGACTTTTAGCTTGATTGGCATTTTCTTATTACGTACCATTCTAGCTACATCCCTCACTTCCCCCAGGCTGCCTTTATCCTATTTTAAATTCATCCCCACATCCTCCCTCCCGACTTATGGTAGATCCCAAGTATCTAAATTGTTCCGCCCATTTTATAATCGAGCCTCTCCTTTTTATGTATAGCAATCCTGTCCTTATCTTCCTTACTGCTCATTATAACCTACGTCTTTTCCACATTTACCATCTCTACTCTCATGACACTTTAAAATTCTTCTCTGTAAGTTTTCTTCATTTTCAGAAGTAATCACCAAATCAATTCTTATTTACTCAGTGGTTAACTACTGCACTGTAATTGTTCAGTGGGTACTTTCCTCTTGGTTAGGGAAAAAGAGAGTCTTTAGCTATGGTAAGAAGCTCTTCTAGGAAAATGACACCCCTAAATCAAACCAGTGTTCGCTAGTCTTTGGTAGTGCCATAACCTCTGTAACATGGTCTTTGTGCTTCCCCCCTCTTCTCTCTCTCATTTTCGGTATTCAATAGTTATTCAAAATATTATCTCCATCTCCTCTTATTTTTCATCCCAATGAATATCCTTGATGACTCCCAGTTGCCCCAAAGCCTGTCTTTGTTTTTCCTCAAATTTGAAATATGTTATTTTTATAATAAAATAAATTTTTGAATATACTTACCCGGTGATTATAATAGCTGCAACTCTGTTGCTCGACAGAAAACTCTAAGGTAAAATTCGCCAGCGATCGCTACACAGGTTGCGGGTGTGCCCAACAGCGCCATCTGTCGTCCAGATACCCAGATACAAAGAACTCAATTTTCTCCTCATCCCACTGCGTCTCTATTGGGGAGGAAGGGAGGGTCCTTTAATTTATAATCACCGGGTAAGTATATTCAAAAATTTATTTTATTATAAAAATAAAATTTTTCAATATTTAACTTAGCCGGTGATTATAATAGCTGATTCACACCCAGGGGGGTGGGTAGAGACCAGCAAAATATGTTTACATTATTATGAGCTAAGAATTTTTATTTCATTTTAGAAGTTATCAAAATAACATAAACAAAATAAATAGGTACCTGGTAAGGAAGTCGACTTGAACAATTACTCTGCCTTTTTAAGTACGTCTTCCTTACGGAGCCTCGCGATCCTCTTAGGATGCTGATCGACCCCTAGGATCTGAAGTATCAAGGGTTGCAACCCATACAACAGGACCTCATCAAAACCCCTAATCTAGGCGCTTCTCAAGAAATGACTTTGACCACCCGCCAAATCAACCAGGATGCGAAAGGCTTCTTAGCCTTCCGGACAACCCAAAAACAACAATAAAAACATTTCAAGAGAAAGATTAAAAAGGTTATGGAATTAGGGAATTGTAGTGGTTGAGCCCTCACCCACTACTGCACTCGCTGCTACGAATGGTCCCAGTGTGTAGCAGTTCTTGTAAAGAGACTGGACATCTTTCAAGTAAAATGACGCGAACACTGACTTGCTTCTCCAATAGGTTGCGTCCATTATACTTTGCAGAGATATATTTTGCTTAAAGGCCACGGAAGTTGTTACAGCTCTAACTTCGTGCGTCTTCACCTTAAGCAAAGTTCGGTCTTCCTCACTCAGATGTGAATGAGCTTCTCGTATTAACAATCTGATAAAGTCTGACCAAGCATTCTTTGACAAAGGCAAGGATGGTTTCTTAACTGAACACCATAAAGCTTCAGATTGGCTTTGTAAAGGTTTAGTACGCTTTAAATAGAACTTAAGAGCTCTAACAGGGCATAAGACTCTTTCTAGTTCATTGCCTACGATCTCCGATAAGCTGGGGATATCGAAAGATTTAGGCCAAGGCCGAGAAGGCAGCTCATTTTTGGCTAGAAAACCAAGTTGTAGCGAACAAGTGGCTTTTTCTGACGAAAACCCTATGTTCTTGCTGAAGGCATGAATCTCACTGACTCTTTTAGCCGAGGCTAAGCATACCAGGAAAAGAGTCTTAAGAGTGAGATCTTTCAGGGAGGCTGATTGTAACGGCTCCAACCTGTCTGATATGAAGAATCTTAGTACCACGTCTAAATTCCATCCAGGGGTAGCCAAACGACGCTCCTTGGTGGTCTCAAAAGACTTAAGGAGGTCTTGCAGATCTTTATGTTTGGAAAGATCTAAGCCTCTATGCCGGAAGACCGATGCCAACATGCTTCTGTAGCCCTTGATAGTGGGAGCTGAAAGGGATCGTCCTTTTCTCAGGTATAAGAGAAAAACAGCTATTTGAGCTACAGAGGTACTGGTCGAGGATACAGAAACTGACTTGCACCAGTCTCGGAAGACTTCCCACTTCGATTGGTAGACTCTAATGGAAGAAGCTCTCCTTGCTCTAGCAATCGCACTGGCTGCTTCCTTCGAAAAGCCTCTAGCTCTCGAGAGTCTTTCGATAGTCTGAAGGCAGTCAGACGAAGAGCGTGGAGGCTTTGGAGTACCTTCTTTACGTGTGGCTGACGTAGAAGGTCTACCCTTAGAGGAAGACTACTGGGAACGTCTTCTAACCATCGAAGTATCTCGGTGAACCATTCTCTCGCGGGCCAGAGGGAAGCAACTAACGTCAACCTTGTCCCTTCGTGAGAGGCGAACTTCTGCAGTACCTTGTTGACAATCTTGAACGGTGGGAATGCGTAGAGATCCAGATGTGACCAATCTAGGAGGAAAGCATCTATATGTATTGCTGCTGGGTCCGGGACTGGAGAGCAATAGATTGGAAGCCTCTTGGTCAGCGAGGTTGCAAAGAGATCTATGGATGGTTTTACCCCAAGTGGCCCAAAGTCTCTTGCACACATCCTTGTGGAGGGTCCATTCGGTTGGAATTACTTGCCCTTTCCGACTGAGACAATCTGCTATGACGTTCAAGTCGCCTTGGATGAACCTCGTTACTAGGGAGATGTCTTGACCTTTTGACCAGATGAGCAGGTCCCTTGTGATCACGTACAACGTCAGTGAGTGGGTACCTCCTTGTTTGGAGATGTACGCCAAGGCCGTGGTGTTGTCCGAGTTAACTTCCACCACTTTGCCTCGAAGGAGAGACTTGAAGCTTTTCAAGGCCAGATGTACTGCCAACAGCTCCTTGCAGTTGATATGCATGCTCCTCTGACTCGAGTTCCACAGTCCTGAGCATTCCCGACCGTCTAGTGTCGCGCCCCAGCCCACGTCCGATGCGTCCGAGAAGAGAACGTGGTTGGGAGTCTGAACAGCCAGGGGAAGACCTTCTCTTAGGTTGATATTGTCCTTCCACCAAGTCAGACAAGACTTTATCTTTTCGGAAACCGGGATCGAGACCGCTTCTAGCGTCTTGTCCTTTTTCCAGTGAAAAGCTAGATGGTATTGAAGAGGACGGAGGTGTAGTCTTCCTAGTGACACAAATTGTTCCACGGATGACAGCGTCCCTACAAGACTCATCCACAGCCTGACTGAGCAGCGTTCCTTCTTCAGCATCTTCTGGATGGATAGCAGGGCTTGATCTATTCTGGGGGCTGATCGTCTTGTTGTTCAGCAACGTCCTCATCAGAGGGTTCCTCATCCGAAAACTGATGAGGAAACAGCAACGGAGTGGGCAACGTCTGGCTCGCTGAGTCCGGTCGCACTGGTGGATGCGTGACGGAGCCGGACGCAATATCATGGAACTGCTGCACAGTCTGTGAACTGTCAACAACCATGGGTGCGCGAGGAAGCACAGCGTCAACCCGAGACTGTCTAGACCGTCTGGGTTGTGCAGTCAACACCCTACCGGGTTGCTGAGGTTGACGCACTGCGTCAAAACAAGTCACCTCTGCTGGTTGTTGAACGTCCTGAACGTCAACAACCACCTCCGAGCGTCGCTTAACGTCAACGTGCGGCTGGCAACCCACACTGGGTCGCATCGGTGGAGGAACCACCTCAACTGGCAGACGCGAGTAGGTTACCTCAGCGTCAACAGGGCGCACAACCGACCGGTTGGAAGGTTGTTGGCCAGAAGGTTCGGTAGCAACCTTCTCCGCATTAAAGTCCTCTATCAAGGACGCAAGCTTGGACTGCATGTCTCGCAGCAAAGCCCATTTAGGGTCTACGGGAGCAGGTGTGGCAACAGACGGGGTTAGTGACTGAGGCGGTACCGTTTACCATCCCTGAAAGCCTTGTTATGCGTGACATAATTGTACAGCAAAACTTCAAAGTCTCGAAAACAGCTGTGAAGTTGACCTGTAAACAACTTGGAGCGTCTCCTGGCCAGGCGCCAGGGAGAGTCTACGAGAATTGAGAAGTCTATCTGGGCAGAGGCATGAACTCCCAAGCCGAGAACTTCTCTCGTGTCATATCAGACTCTCGCTCTATAAACCAGTTTAAAAGAAGGGAAAGCAAAGGCTGTATCCCCCAAACTCCTCCTGGTGAAAAACCAGTCGCCTAGCCAACGTAAAGCTCTCTAGGAGAGCGAGAGAGCACTAGCTTAAAAACAACGGCTTCGAAGTAGCTAGGCCTAGTGTAAGCTCTGACGTTTAGGCGAACGAGGAGCAGCAGTTACAAAAAGATCCGATCCGGACAAAGATCCTTAAAAAAATCATCATGATTTAATTAAAGTCCATAGGAGGCTAAGCAGCTTTAGGCTCCTCTCCATCTGACAGAGTCCTCAAGGGAATATCAGTAGGAGGGGGAACAGCAACTTCCTCATCTACAGGAACCTTGTCCGATAAAAGCCGAGTCTCAAGCAAGGGAGAGACCTACCGTGGTGGCAATGCTTTACAAGCAGAGTCCACACTCACTGGTGCATTAGTAGCGGACCAGAACGCAACGTCATGTAACTGCTTGACAGTCTGTGAACTGTCAACAACTGAACTGTCAACCACAACAGGTGCGTGAGGACGCACAGCGTCCACTCGAGACTGCTTTGACTGCCTAAACTGAGCAGTCAAAACAACTCTAGAATGCGGAGGTTGACGCACAGCGTCAAAACAAGTCAACTCCGATTGTTAGTGAACGTCTTGAACGTCAACAGGAGCCTCAGCAAGTGGCCTAACGTCCAAATGCGGCTGAAAAACCACACGAGACCGCATCGAGTGTGGTTCTAAACAACCTGACTGACGTGACTAAGCTACGCCAACGTCAACAGTAAGCACAAAGGAACGTTAGGTTTGCTGAAAGCCAGGATATCGATGAGATAAACGGCTAGACTCAACGGACTAATCGGCAGAATAGTCTTCCATAAGGGAGGCAAGCATATACTGCATGTCTTGCCATACAACCCATTAAGGATCAACGGAAATGGTTGTGGTAAGAGACGAGGGTAACGTCTGTGACCGCAACACTTTGCCTACAAAAAAAGACTCTCGGAGTCTGTGTTACGCTTTTGTTAGGCGGCGAGCAGTTATCCGATGACTGCATAGGGTCAGAGCTGTCCTAATGGTTGTAACCAGGACGCTGGACCTGTCCTGAAAGGACTGACTTTCGCTTAAGGGCTTCGAAACCTTGTGACAGGTTTCTTATGCGAAAAGCCTTCGGATCACGAGGAGAAACAACGTCTCTCTCGTCTTATGGTAGGGGAGATCTTGGTAAGATACACCCGATACCATAGAGGGAAAAACGTCTGTTCGTTGGTCAAGGCCTCTCGAACCCATAAGTCGTTTGACATTACTTCTCCCCTGGGCTTGGGAGCATGTAAGAGGTCCCGGACTAGGTGAACGACAGGCACGAACAGACGAACCCTCGGACGCAACACTGTAACACTTTGCGCATATCACTTTATCACTTCGATTTTCTGTTTTGCACTTATTTCACTGAAATTTTTACTGATTTCTACCTGAAACACGCAATTCTACCCTTCATTAAAAGGTAGTAATTGCGAAATCAGTCGTATAATGCAAGCTCATTAATACCAGCAAAAAACAGAAAACATATTTAAAGATAAAAAAAAAAAAAAAACTGAAAGGTTTTTCAAATAAAAAGTTCCTTTAAAATAGAATTTAAAACATTTAAGCTAAGAAAGAATGAACAAAACGTCAGAATCGATTTACTCTTACTGCAAAGTGAAACCGTGATACACTCTCTCTCTATCGTAACGATAGAGCGCATGTTGAACGTCCTGAACGTCAACAACTGCGTAGCATAAATAAACTAAACGTTAGTTCATCTTTGAAAACAGTACGAAGACTATCAAAGAAATTCTTTCATAAAATATTACATTTAAAAAGTTTTAAATCCTTAGCTCTTTAAAAGCTAATTACGATATAAAGGGCTCAACGTTGATTAACTTCGGTTTCCAAGTTAGGACCGCCTACTCTCAGGAAAGGTCTATATAAACAAAACATTAAAATTATTTTTATATGTTTATAATAAATGGAAAGTTAATCGAAGAGGCCTAATAAAGGCGGAGAGATATAAAATATAGAGGAAAATCTATAACGTGATATAATTACTAAAAGCCTAAACACACTTCCGCTAAGGGAAGGGTCGGCCATTTAAAAGTGAAAGAAAGTCCATACTCTCTTTGTCACCATAATTAAATCTATCCAAAACGAGTTCAAGATTTAAGATGAAGATAAAACACCTGCATAGCGAAAGCTCAAAACTAGAATAGTGTACTTCACCAATTAGTTGTGAAAACAAATCCAGTTTAGCAACAGCGAATAAGCACGTCTTGTCGGGAGCACGACAGAGAGAAAATTGAGTTCTTTGTTTACATTGAGTACTGGGTATCTGGACGACAGATGGCGCTGTTGGGCACACCCGCAACCTGTGTAGCGATCGCTGGCGAATTTTACCTTAGAGTTTTCTGTCGAGCAACAAAGTTGCAGCTATTATAATCACCGGCTAAGTTAAATATTGAAAACTTAGATATCCTTTTATCCTTCTCTTGTTCCTAGATTTTAATTCAATGCTCTACCACAATTCTTATAGCTATACCTACTTTCCTATGCAAATCTTTTTCCTCTTCTCTGTACCATTCCACTGTACCCTGTGCATGACTTACTTTCCAGTCTTTAAATGCCTTTGTTTTTCTTTCAATTGACTCTTGCACCTCTCTGTCAAACCACTTCTCGTTTAAACATACCACATCCACTGGTTCTTCCTACTATTCCTGTTTCCCCTACAAATACTTTTTTCATATCTGCCTCAGAATCTAGTTGTCTAAAATAGTAACTAGGAAGGGTTTAGCAGCAGAAGAATTTAAAATAATTAAAGAAGTCGAAGCTCTGCTAGAGGATCTTGGCTGTAATGCACAGTGAACATTCAGAACCCTTACTGAATAGAGTACTATTATCCTACTGTACATGCAACCAAGGAAATAAGGTTAGGACTAGCAATTGGTCAGGTAAGATCAGAATTGCCACTTGGCTACAAGCAAAGACATGCTCGCCTTCTGAGATTAAACAGGGGAAGCTGAGTAAACTAAGAGCTTTGAAACCCATCAGTATTAAAACTTAGCTGGTTAAGTGTGTATTAGAGACCTGTGCTCACATGTCGTAATCATCATCATTCCAACCATAAACATAAAGCATTCTCTTGATTTCCCCCTGAACTAAAGGTAAGTTTCATTAGCACATGAACTTGGAACACACTTTCCTTGTGAGGCTCAGTAAGGCAATCACACTCTTCAAAACAGTACAGTAATTTAAATCACAGTACTATCCCTGTGTTGTTATTTAAAAAAAAACTCCAGACGTAGACAACTTAAATGTAATAAAACTTATCACAACCTGGAAGAGGGGTACCTTGCATTATAACGATGTCGACAGAGAATCTGAAATAACAAAGACTTTGGCTTTTCACTTCCTGCCAATAAACTGCTATTGTGTCTCATTACTTTACTAGAGGCATGTGTGTATTGAAGGGAAAGAAATGGGAATTTACTTTTTATATTCTAGGGGTAAATGTTGATAAACCAAGCTTCTGGGAAAAAAAGCAATAGGAACACAAAGGAGGTTTATGAAAATGAGTGAATATCTTTGGAAATAATTCTACATGAGCTGGTGCACTTATACAAGCTGAAACCCCTTAAAATTAACTTCTGAACCTCTATTTAAAAAAACATAACCATTTTAATTTCTAAAATCAATGGATTTGTTAAATCGAACACTGTTAATTTGTGTAAGACACTTTGATCCACTAAAAATGATAAAATTTCACTTCTTTATTATTACTTTTTTCAATAACAGAAAACCACAAAATTCTGCTGTATAGACAGATGATGCTAAAAGGAGTGGACTTCTGCAATTAAAAGAATTATTATGCTCTATAAATCCAACACGAGCTCTAGATTTGGAGCTGTTTGTAAAATATAAAATTAATCTCAATGTTTTTGGGCATGTTCCAGAAAAAAAAATCTTTTATAATGATCTTTATAAAACAAGAGAAGCACAGACAAATGATATCTCTGGAAGTTTCCAGGGGAGGTCGACTGGCATCTTTAAGGTCAACACCCCACTCCTGAAAGATTCAAATGATCTAACAGACACTTCACTCTAGACCCATAAGGCTTTGTAAATGTAGAGTGAGCCTCATTGTAAGAAAAGATATTCTCTCAGCTGGCAGTTTGAAAAAAGTGAGTATGGAAGCCTCTATACCCTAAACCAGTATCTAATAATAAAAAGACTGGTAATTTAAGCTCAGAAGCAACTCTCAGACTATAGATGGGAGATGACCTAAAACAATAGTAGCCAATTTAACCCCAACATGGTGAATGATTAAATATCTTTCTCTTGTTCGGGCTCACTGAAGAAAAAATTTCATGTCAATAAGATAGTTTACATGAAATAAAAAGCTTTATGCAATTTTAAAATTTCATGATCTGCTCCCCAAGATGAACCAAAACTAAAAATATAGAAATTCTGTGAACATTACAAATCAAAAAAATATATAAATATTTTTCATAGCTTTTAGTGAGTCATTTAATGGGTTACTTCTAAGAAAATTTTCTATGATCAGATAAAAGAGAAAACAGTTCAATTGTAATTATAATACCGGTATGTTACTTAACAATTCCACTACAGGGCAGTGTTACATACTGCTGTGATGCAAGCTCCATTCTATCCTGGTCAAAAATTGTGGGGTGGTTAAGGCAGGACCTTTGCAAAAAAAAAAAAAAAAATAATTTTTTAAATTTATAGTTTATTCATACGTTGATACAAACTTTGAGTCATTTAAATGGGAGTATTCCTAAGGTAGGAGGAAATCTTCGTTAAGAAGTCATTAGCTCTAAGACAATTACAATAGTAAAAAAAAAAAAAAAAGACTTTATGCAAAAGTCAAAAAGAAAGTAGGTGAAGCTAGTCCAACTTGCTCGTGATGAGGCCGGGTTGTAGTACCAGTACCCTTCAAGTTCAGACCAAGGTAGAGGTGAAGCTATACCAATATCAGGCATAAAAAATATGAGAAATGTTATTTTCATTAGTAAAATAAATTTTTGAATATACTTACCCGATAATCATGTAGCTGTCAACTCCGTTGCCCGACAGAATTCTACGGGAGGGATACGCCAGCTATCACTATACTAGAAGGGGGTGTACTCACAAGCGCCACCTGTGGCCAGGTACTACAGTACTTGTTGTTGACGCCACCTCACTTTTTCCTCGGTCCACTGGTTCTCTATGGGGAGGAAGGGTGGGTCAATTAAATCATGATTATCGGGTAAGTATATTCAAAAATTTATTTTACTAATGAAAATAACATTTTTCAATATTAAACTTACCCGATAATCATGTAGCTGATTCACACCCAGGGGGGTGGGTGAAAAACCAGTGTACAAGACTAAAGGATAGCTAAGTATCCCGTATTTCATATAATCAGTTATCCACAATAACAATGAAATAATAAGTACCTGGTAAGGAAGTCGACTTGAACCGTTACTCTGCCTTTAATAAGATCGTCTTCCTTACTGAGCGCAGCGTTCCTCTTGGAAGGCTGAATCAACTCAAAGGTGCTAAAGTATACAGGGCTGCAACCCATACTAAAGGACCTCATCACAACCTTTAACCTCGGCGCTTCTCAAGAAAGAATTGACCACCCGCCAAATCAACAAGGATGTGGAAGGCTTCTTAGCCGACCGTACAACCCATAAAAAGTATTCAAGAGAAAGGTTAAAAGGTTATGGGATTATGGGAATGTAGTGGCTGAGCCCTCGCCTACTACTGCATTCGTTGCTACGAATGGTCCCAGGGTGTAGCAGTACTCGTAAAGAGACTGGACATCTTTGAGATAGAATGATGCGAACACTGACTTGCTTCTCCAATAGGTTGCATCCATAACACTCTGCAGAGAATGGCTCTGTTTGAAGGCCACTGAAGTAGCCACAGCTCCCACTTCATGTGTCCTTACCTTCAGCAAAGCAAGGTCTTCTTCCTTCAGATGAGAATGTGTTTCTCTAATCAGAAGCCTGAATAGTAAGAAACTGAGTTCTTAGAACTTGGAAAAGAAGGTTTCTTGATAGCACACTATAAGGCTTCTGATTGTCCTTGTAAAGGTTAAGACCTTTTTAGATAGTACCTAAGAGCTCTAACTGGGCAAAGTACTCTCTCCAGTTCATTCCCCACCAAGTTGGACAGGCTTGGGATCTCGAACGACTTAGGCCAAGGACGTGAAGGAAGCTCGTTTAGCAAAAACCGAGCTGCAAGGAACATGTAGCCGTTTCAGATGTGAAAACAATGATCCTGCTGAAGGCGTGGATCTCACTTACTCTTTTAGCTGTTGTCAAGCACACGAGGAAAAGAGTTTTTAATGTGAGGTCCTAAAAAGAGGCTGATTGGAGAGGTTCAAATCTTGATGACATAAGGAACCTTAGGACCACGTCTAGATTCCAGCCTGGAGTGGACAACCGACGTTCCTTTGAAGTCTCAAAAGACCTAGGGAGATCCTGTAGATCTTTGTTGGTGGAAAGATCCAAGCCTCTGTGGCGGAAAACCGCTGCCAACATACTTCTGTAACCCTTGATCGTAGGAGCTGAAAGGGATCTTACTTTCCTTAGATATAACAGGAAGTCAGCAATCTGGGTTACAGTGGTACTGGTTGAGGAAACTGCATTGGTCTTGTACCAGCTACGGAAGACTTCCCCTAGAGACTGATAGATTCTGAGAGTGGATGTTCTCCTTGCTTTGGCAATCGCTCTGGCTGCCTCCTTCGAAAAGCCCCTAGCTCTTCAGAGTCTTTCGAAAGTCTGAAGGCAGTCAGACGAAGAGCGTGGAGGTTCGGGTGTACCTTCTTTACGTGAGGTAGACGTAGAAGGTTCACTCCTAGAGGAAGAGTCCTGGGAATGTCGACCAGCCATTGCAGTACCTCTAAGAACCATTCTCTCGCGGGCCAGAGGGGAGCCAACCAACGTCAGCCGTGTCCCTTTGCGAGAGGAGAACTTCTGAAGTACCCTGTTGACAATCTTGAACGGCGGGAATGCATACAGGTCGAGATGGAACCAATCCAGCAGAAAAGCATCCACGTGAACTGCTGCTGGGTCTGGAATCGGAGAACAATACAATAGGAGTCTCTAGGTTATCGAGGTAGCGAACAGATCTATGGTTGGCTGACCCCACAGGGCCCAAAGTCTGCTGCAAACATTCTTGTGAAGGGTCCACTCTGTGGGGATGACCTGACCCTTCCGGCTGAGGTGATCTGCCATGACATTCATACCGCCCTGAATGAACCTCGTTACCAGCGTGAGCTTTCGATCTTAAGACCAGATGAGGAGGTCCCTTGCGATCTAGAACAACTTCACGAAAGAGTCCCTCCCTGCTTGAAGGTGTAAGCCAGGGCTGTGGTGTTGTCAGAGTCCACCTCCACCACTTTGTTAAGCTGGAGGGACTTGAAGTTTATCAAGGCCAGAAGAACCGCCAACAACTCCTGCAATTGATGTGAAGTGTCCTTTGCTCCTGATTCCATGTTCTCGATCATTCCTGTCCGTCCAAAGTCGCACCCCAGCCCGTGTCTGATGTGTCCGAGAGGAGACGGCGGTCGGGTTTCTGAACAGCCAAAGGTAGACTTCCTTGAGAAGAAAGCTGTTCTTACACCACGCGAGAGAAGACCTCCTCTCTTCGGAAACAGGAACTGAGACCGTCTCTAGCGTCATGTCCTTTATCCAGTGAGCAGCTAGATGATACTGAAGGGGGGGAGGTGGATTCTCCCTAACACGATGAACAGGGCCAGCGATGAAAGTGTCCCTGTTAGACTCATCCACTACCTGACTGAGCATCGGTTCCTTCTCAGCATGCTCTGGATGCATTCTAGGGCTTGGAAGATCCTTGGGGCCGACGGAAAAGCCCGAAAAGCTCGACTCTGAAGATCCATACCCAGGGAGACAATGGTCTGGGATGGGATGAGCTGAGACTCCTCAAAATTGACCAGGAGGCCCAGTTCCTTGGTCAGATCCATAGTCCATCTGAGAATCTCCAGACAGCGACGACTTGTGGGAGCTCTTAAAAGCCAGTCGTCTGACGGAGCCGGACACAAGATCATGGTACTGCTGCACAGTCTGTGAACTGTCAACCATGGGGAAGCGAGGAAGTACAGTGACAACCCGAAGCTGTCTAGACTGTCTGGGTCGTACAGACAACTCCTTATCGGGTTGCTGAGGTTGCCGCACTGTGTCACAACAAGTCACTTCTGCTGGTTGTTGAACGTCTTCCCAGTGACACACTGACTCCGTAAACAAAAAATCCTTTAACAAGGACTAAGCTTGGACTGCATGTCTTGCAACACAGCTCAAGGTCTATGGGAGCAGGTGTGGTAACAGACGGGGTTAGTGACTGAAGTGGAACCATTACCTTCCCTGGAAGCATGTTATGCTTAAATAAAAGTCCATAGGAGGCTACGCAGCTAAAGGCTCCTCTCCAAATGACAGAGTCCTCAAGGGAATATCAGAAGGAGGGAGAAAAGCACTTTCTCATCTACAGGGACCATATCCGAGAAAAGTTAAGTTCTCTCAGTGAGGGTTTCAATGGTGCAAAAGCAGCAGACTAGAAGGCAACATTATGAAACTGCTTGACAGTCTAGTGAGTTGGCAACAACCAAAGATGTATGACTGAGAAGCATGCGGTAAGGTATGCAGAGCATGCTGTATGCAGAGCATGCTGTATGTAGAGCATGTTGTATGCAGAGCATGCTGTATGCAGAGCATGTTGTATGCAGAGCATGCTGAATGCAGAGCATGCTGTATGCAGAGCATGTTGTATGCAGAGCATGCTGAATGTAGAGCATGTTGTATGCAGAGCATGCTGAATGCAGAGCATGCTGTATGCAGAGCATGTTGTATGCAGAGCATGCTGTATGCAGAGCATGCTGTATGCAGAGCATGCTGTATGTAGAGCATGCTGTAAGGTAAGCAGAGCGTGTTGCATGGCGTTTAACATTTCTCAGAAATTCCATGACCAGTGCTAGAGTGCTTCATGCATGCTTGCATGGGGTTTTAATATCAACATAATATTTACCTTGCATTCATAACTCATGATTCATTTTTGTTTTGAAGATATTTTTGCCATACAGTATTTTGCGATATTGTTAAAAATATATTGCAAGGAATACATATATATTTTTATATAAGTAAGACAAATAACCTCCATTATCATAATGTTTGTGTAGGCATACATGTATATGATTACAAATGCAAGTTATGAAAGTAATGAGGTGTTATTATTGTCATTTGTTATTTCTCAAGTTGAGGAGAAAGTGGCAGATGCATGCGTTGAGGTGGCTGACTCATAGCATGAGGTTGCTGCCTCAAGAGTTGCGCTTGCTGTAAGGGTTGCGGATGCGCAGTAGCAGGTTCCTGAGGAACGAGTTAAGGTTCCTGAGGTGTGAGCTGCGAGAGTTGAGATAGCGGCTGCGCAGAACGCAGTTCTTGTCTCGCGAGTTGAGGTTCCTGAGGAGCTAGCCTAAGCTGCAGCGAGTGCTGAGGTGGCTGCCTCATTGATGGAAGAGGTTGTCGTACCTCAAGAGATTGTTGCCTCGCTGGTGGAACCGCAAGCGGAAGTGGAGGAAGTAAGGCATAAGACTCCTGCTCCCATTGCTGAGGTTGCCTTAAGGAAGGTTAAGGTTGCTGCACAACGCTGGTAACTGGCAACTCAGAACGCGGTAAGGTAGCCTGAGGAACCTCAACTTCGTACGCCTGGCAGACTGGACTGCGGTGAGGCGGAGCTCTCGCAGGAGGAGGCGGAGGTTGCTGCACACCGCTGGTAACTGGCAACTCAGAACGCGGTAAGGTAGCCTGAGGAACCTCAACTTCGTACGCCTGGCAGACTGGACTGCGGAGAGGCGGAGCGTTCGCAGGAGGAGGTGTAACCTTCTCAGCCTGAAACTCACGCATTAAGACCCCAAGCTGCGACTGCATGGACTGCAGCAAAGTCGTCTTGGGATCAACAGACGATAAGGTCTGTTGTGGCATCGCCTTACCTCTCTTAGGAGGTGTGCAGTCACCTGAGACTGAGGAGAGTCAGAGCTAACCCAATGACTGCATCCGGGTTGTTGAACTCTAACTTCGTACGTCTGGCATAGGTCTGGACTTTACGTTTAAGAGGTCTTGAGACCTGAGACCAGCGTTTTCTCCCCGAAATTTCTTCTGCAGACGAGCAAAATAAGGGCTCAATCGTCTGCGGGTGGGAGTGACGGTCTCTTAAGACACGCCCGCAACCACCGAGGATACTTCTGTGCGCCGATCAAGGCCTGCCGAACCCTTTTGCCCTTCGACATTGCTTCTCCCCTGGGCTTGGGAGCTTGCAAGAGGTCCCGGACTGGGAGGACGACTGGCACGCACAGAAGTACCCTCACGCACAACACTGACACACTTTGCGCTAATCACTTATCACTTTTGAATTTCTGTTTGCACTTATTTCACTGAACTCGAAACTTCAAGTGGTTTGTACCTGAAACACGCAATTCTATCCTTTCTCAAAAGTTAGTAATTGCGAAAACAGAATTACAATGTAACAGAAAAATCTAATGAAAGATAAATAATTCAGTGGCTGGAAAGAGACTAAACACTAGATCAAATAAACTACGTTTAAAATCTCTCACCGCATAAAGCTTGAGAACAAGAAAAACTCTAGAAACGTTTACCTTCTTCCCCTAAAGAGACTAGGGAGAAGAGCAAAAACGATAACAACGTTACTCGCTTGAACGAAACGTTTATCCTCCTCTTTCTCCCTCCGTCTCTATCTCTCTCTCTCTCTCTCTCTCTCTTGACTTAGAACCTGAGAGAAGAGCCCAATCATATATATCGTTAACACATATTATTGTTAAAGGAAAATATTTCCCAAAATGAAAAGTTCCTTTGTAGAATTAAAACCATTAAGTTAAGAAAGAATGAACAAAACGCTAGACACGGTTACTCTTACTGCAACGTGACACCGTGAAAATTCTCTCTCTATCGTAACGATAGAGCGCAAGTTGAACGTTCTGAAACGTCAACAACTGCAGAGACAAAACAAAACGTTAGTTCAACTTTGAAAACAGTACGAGACTATCAAAGAAATTCTTTCAAAAACATTAAAATAGCATAATATGTTAACAGGTAAAACCGAAATGACGGGCTCAATGTTAATTAACTTCGGTACAAGAAAAGACCACCTACCATTAGGAAAGGTCGAATATATAAAAATTAATTTTAATAATTTTATAATAAAAGGAAGTTAATCGAAGAGGCCTATAAAAGGCGGAGAGATATAAAATAAATCTATAACTTTTGTTAAGCAAAATTAAGAAAGAGAGTCTATACTCTCTTAGACACCAACACTTCCGTCTAAGGGAAGGGTCGGTCATTTAAAGGTGAAAGAGAGTTCATACTCTCTTCGTCACCATAATTAAATTAATTCCAAAAGCTAACTAAGCTAATATAGAAGTTTCTAGTATAGCGAATAGCTGCAAATTTTAGAGAAATACTTCACCAAACCGTGAACAATACTCCAAAATCATAAGCGTATCCAAGAACGTCTTGCCGGAAGCACGACAGAGGAAAAAGTGAGGTGGCGTCAACAACAAGTACTGTAGTACCTGGCCACAGGTGGCGCTTGTGAGTACACCCCCTTCTAGTATAGTGATAGCTGGCGTATCCCTCCCGTAGAATTCTGTCGGGCAACGGAGTTGACAGCTACATGATTATCGGGTAAGTTTAATATTGAAAAATAAATATTCATAATCAAAACCTGTTATTCTTACCTGCATTATGGTGTGATTTAAGTGAAAACTCCAGGGCTACATTTTGTGAGTACTTTCAGACTTCATCCTTTTTCCAAACCTCATAATGCAGAGAATAACTGATAACATGGTAAATGGTTAGGTATCCTGCATGAGCATATTTGCTGAGCTGCAACAATAGCACTTAAGGAGAATGTATCCAAAGTCCTATGAGTACAATCCTTCAAGTAGTGGTCTGTGAAGGTGTTCTGTCTCCTCCAGAACCCTGCACTAAGAACTTCGGCTATTAAGTGGTTCTTGCGGAATGCTGGGGTTGCAGCAAGTCCACAGACATCATGTGGATGAGGGAGGGTCCCTGGGGACGCTTCCCGAGGATATATATGCTCTCATAATGGTCTCACAAAACCAAAAAGAAATAGCTTTCTTAGATATTTTCTTTTGGAAGCAGCCTGTGCTCACAAATTAGTTAGCAATTTTAGGCCTAATGAGGGCTGTTTTCTTCAGGTATTTTTTGATTGCTCTTACAGGACAAAGTAACAGATTGTCCAGATCATCAGTTACCTCTTTTGAAAGTTGAGATCGTGAAAAATTCAAATCTATAGTCCGTCAGATATAGTTTGGTTTTGTCTTAGTCACAAACTCGGGAACAAAAGAAAAGGATAGTTCTTTGGAATGCGACATAAGATAGGATAGACCATATAATTTTCTTGCTCTCTTGGCTGAGGCTAAGGCAAGGAGGAAAACAGTCTTTAGGATATGATCCCTGTCCAGAGCTTTACGCAAGGGTTCATGAGGGCCATTTTCATGGACCTAAGAATCTTCATCATATTCCTAAAGGGAGACTTAAGTTCCCAGGGAGGGCAAGTATGTTCAAAACTTTTAATGACAGTAGATAGTTCCCATGAATAAAAAGAGATCAAGTCCCTTCAGTTTAAAAACTTGGCTCAAGGCCGAGCGGTAACCTTTAATAGCAATGACTGAACACTAAGTCAGCAATCAGGGAAAAAGTGACTTTGAGTGGAGTAACAACACCAACCACAGAAGGTTGCCCGCTTGGCTCGGCTGCGGATGATTTTCGGGGGTATCCAGTTTTTTTTTTTTTTTTTTTTTTTTTTTTTTGAGATGCTGGATAACCTCCATCTATGAAGAGACAGGCAGTGAACCGCCTCATGGAACTTTCTTTCAGGTAGCGCAGAAAATTTGGCAATTCTGGAAGTTTGCTCGTACTTTCCATGAGAAGATCAAGCAGGTCTGAATACCACTCTGCCTGCGGCCACTTTGGGGCTACTAGTGTTACTCTGGCTTCTTAGGACGCTCAAATAATGTTTAGTACATGGCGGATCAGAAAAAGCAAAGGAAGGTTGTAAAAGCCTAGTTCCTTGCATGGACCCTGAAAGGCATCTTCCATCGCTGACTCCGGAACTGGAGAGCAATACACTGGAAGCCTGGCATTCAGGTGAGTGGCGAACATGTCTAGTAAAGAGAACTGTGCAAGGTCACCAGACTCTTTGCCACTAGAGGAAGCAAAGACCATTCGGAACCAACTGTCATCCCTCGTCAATTCAGATGGTCCGCAATCACGTCCCTCTTCTCGGGAATGAATCTCGCCGAGAGGGATACAGCACTGTTATGTGCCCAACAATTTATTTCCACTAACAGCTGGCATAGAAGGAGGGAGACTGAGCCTTCTTATTTGGAGATGGTCACTACTGTGGAGTTGTTGCTAATCAGCACCATAGGGTGAAATTTAAGAGTCTCTGAAAAGTGGAGTAGCGCTTGGTATGCAGCTTTCATTTCCAGGTAATTGATATGAAAGGCCTTGTCTTCCTGAGACCATACACCCAAAATCTGATCCCTTCACGGGTGAGCGCCCCATCCTTGGCATGAAGCATCCGAGGATAGAAGGAATACCGGAAGTGGATCCAGTAAGGAAGTTCCTGCTAATAGTTTCTCCTGTCTCAACCACTGGAGATCTGTCACTACCTCTCCTGGAGCACTGACAACAGAGTTATGGGGGTGACGGATGTTTTTGAGTACTGGCTCTTCAGAGCCCACTGCACCGAGTAAAGACACACCCTCTCAAAGGGGACCAGTTTCTCAAAGGAGGTGAGGCACCCCTAAAGCTTCTCCCAAGAGCGAGCTTGGAGCAGTTCCCTTTCCAGGAAGGATTCTGCCACTTTCTTGAATCTTAATGTCAGCAAATTGAAATGCTCTGGCTTGGGCCAAGTCGATTTGCATGCCTAGGTATCTGATGTTTTGTTGAGGGACATGGCTGGACTTCTTCAGGTTCAGCTGGATCCCCAACTTCTTGCTGAAATCGAGGAGGAAGTCTCAGTGCTTTGCAAGCAAAGCCAAGACTGTCAGAAGAAGCCAGTCATCCAGATACTGTACCTCAGAAACCTGATGCTCATGGTATGAGCTCAGGCTGAGACAAGGGCAAAGAGCTTGGTAAATACCTAAGGTGCTGTGAAACTGCCGAAGCATAGCACCTTGAAGAGGAAGATCCTGTCTCTGAAGGGGAACCTCATGGACTTCCTTGATTCTGGAAGGATGGGGACTTGAAAGTATACATCTTTCAGGTCTATGGTCAGCAGGGAGTCGTTCTTCCTGATGGCCATTTTGAACCTTGTCTATAAGATAAAAAGATTCAAATAGAACTAGTCAGTGATGGGTCTCCAGCCCCCATCAGCTTCTTTACTGAGATGAAACTGCTGAGGAAGCCTGAAGAGTTGTCTAAGACTTCCTCTACGGCTCCTTTGGCCAAAATCTTGGACGTTTCCTCTTGTAGGAGGAGGTCTTATGCAGATCCTCTCAAATAAAATAATCAGATCATTAGAGTCTGAGTCAGAAGGGGTTGGCATTCTATAAATGGGACTCGATACTCTTAAAGCAGACCTTTCAATAGTCCAGGGAACAGCCTTGAAGAACTGCCAACTGCACCAATGGCTTTGTAGGCAGCCACGACTCCTTTGACCGGAGGAGTGTCCTCTACGCCGAAAGATGGGGTGAGGGTCTTGCCTTCTCAGCTGCTGGAAGTCTGTAAGAGGGAGTAAGCATTTCTGCTGATCAGCCTGTCTAAAAGGCAAGTTCTTCTGATGCTGTTGAGGGGCAGGCATCTTTGGGGCAGCAGCTCTCCTCAAGAAAGAATAGTGGTTCATCTTCATGGCCTTCTCAATAATAGCAGCAATGTTACAGTTCTTAAAATAATTTATTTTAATTGTTCATTACCTCTCTTGTAGTTCATTTATTTCATTAAATACTTTCCTCACAGGACTATTTTTCCCTGTTGGAGCCCCTGGGCTATAGCATCCTGCTACAGTATAACCATGAAAAATACTACTGAAATCAAAAGTTTCTTCTAGTTATATAAGGAAATGAGTCTGGAATTATCATTATGGGTGCATAAATTATAAGCAATTTTCAGCATTAGCTGGTGTCTCTGTTATCTAAGTCCCTTGAATGGTAGTGTGATTGTACAGTAGTATTAATGGATTAATTTTTCCTTATCTGCTTGTCGATAGTATCGCTTCATCTTTTAGGGAAAAAATTTTTACTTGGATCATATTTTCAAGTTAACCTAATTAGTTGTTTTATAAATTCTATTTCACCAAAGAATTTCTGTTAATACATAGAATGCATGTGTCCCAATAATTAATGTGTCCCATTCATTTACAAAGCTTCAACATCCACAGTGTATTAAAATTGCCATGACCCCCGGCAAATTACTAGAGGACTTTAACTTTATTCAAGCAACATTTTCTCTATTTTCCTATGTTATTATTTATACAGCTATTCACTTTAATTATATACTTGAAGCCTATTCTGTGACAGCTTACTTTGTAAGTTAATGGTCTTTTATACATGTACCACAGATTTTAACAGTATTGAATAAAAAATGCATAATTATTTAAACTAAATAATGATTCTGCAAGATGAGACTATCCAAGCTTTTAGCTATAAATATACCAACACAATTACACATGCAAAAACCTAAAATCTTGGGAGACAGTTTTGTCATAAAGAATCAGACCAAAAAAAAATTCACAATATATAGAATTGATATTTTAGTAAACTAATGTATAAATTGTATTTTCCTACAAAAACTATTTTAAATGCAACTTTACCTCGTTAAGTTCCTGTTCTTCCTCTGCACTTTCATTGGTTTGTTTACGATGTTCCAGAAGCATGTGAACTTCAGATATCAACAAAGTTTCTGCCTTTTCGAATTCTGTAATTGATATTGAATAAACATTCTAGAGCACAACTATTTCATTAAAAATATAAAGTAAAATATAGATACCAAAGTGAAGCTTACAATGATTAAAAAAAAGTACAAAACAAACTAATAATAATCTAAGAAATTACAAGTTGAGAAATTTTTTCACAATTCATGTTTCATAGATGCAATTTATTGCTATCTAAAAGCCAATTCAATCCAGCTCAAAGTTCAGACCAAAATGCAGATTAAAAAATACTCTTGACATTGAAGGCTAAAAAAAATAAGAAAGCCCACTGGCTACTTCCACTCCCACTTCCCCATGTTCTGTTTTCTGAGGAAAAAGAAAAAAAATATCATCGATCCTATCCCTCATTTATAGACCACATTCATGGTCTTGAAATGTTACAAAAGACATTCATTTCCAAAATAGGTTAACTGCCTCACTTGTGTAGTATGTAATAAAATATGGAAGGTCAGCAGGGCTAGATGAGATATATGACTGTCAGAAAAAGGTAAATGGATTTTTATTTTTATTTTCTTTCTGTTAACCAGAAACCCATCACTTATATAATACATAATTAGAAATATGTTATTTTGATAATAAAATAAATTTTTGAATATACTTACCCGGTGATTATAATAGCTGCAACTCTGTTGCTCGACAGAAAACTCTACGGAAAAAATTCGCCAGCGATCGCTACACAGGTAGGGGGTGTACTTCAACAGCGCCATCTGTCGTCCAGATACCCAGTACTCATTGTAAACAAAGAACTCAATTTTCTCCTCGGTCCACTGCGTCTCTATTGGGGAGGAAGGGAGGGTCCTTTAATTTATAATCACCGGGTAAGTATATTCAAAAATTTATTTTATTATCAAAATAACATTTTTCAATATTTAACTTAGCCGGTGATTATAATAGCTGATTCACACCCAGGGGGGTGGGTAGAGACCAGCAATATATGTTTACATCATTATGAGCTAAGAATTTTTTATTTCATTTTAGAAGTTATCAAAATAACAAAAACAAAATAAATAGGTACCTGGTAAGGAAGTCGACTTGAACAATTACTCTGCCTTTTTAAGTACGTCTTCCTTACGGAGCCTCGCGATCCTCTTAGGATGCTGAGCGACCCCTAGGATCTGAAGTATGAAGGGTTGCAACCCATACAACAGGACCTCATCAAAACCTCTAATCTAGGCGCTTCTCAAGAAAAGAATTTGACCACCCGCCAAATCAACCAGGATGCGAAAGGCTTCTTAGCCTTCCGGACAACCCAAAAACAACAATAAAAACATTTCAAGAGAAAGATTAAAAAGGTTATGGAATTAGGGAATTGTAGTGGTTGAGCCCTCACCCACTACTGCACTCGCTGCTACGAATGGTCCCAGAGTGTAGCAGTCCTCGTAAAGAGACTGGACATCCTTAAGATAAAAAGACGCGAACACTGACTTGCTTCTCCAATAGGTTGCGTCCATTATACTTCGCAGAGATCTATTTTGTTTAAAGGCCACTGAAGTTGCGACAGCTCTAACTTCATGTGTCCTTACCTTCAGCAAAGCTTGGTCTTCCTCACTCAGATGTGAATGAGCTTCTCGTATTAACAGTCTGATAAAATAGGATAAAGCATTCTTTGACATAGGCAAAGATGGTTTCTTAACTGAACACCATAAAGCTTCTGACTGTCCTCGTAAAGGTTTAGTTCGTCTTAAATAGAACTTAAGAGCTCTCACAGGGCATAAGACTCTTTCTAGTTCATTTCCAACCATATTCGATAGGCTTGGAATATCGAACGATTTCGGCCAAGGACGAGAAGGTAGCTCGTTTTTGGCTAGAAAACCAAGTTGTAGAGAACATGTAGCCGTTTCAGATGAAAATCCGATGTTCCTGCTGAAGGCGTGAATCTCACTGACTCTTTTAGTTGTGGCTAAGCAAACCAGGAAAAGAGTCTTTAAGGTGAGATCTTTCAGGGAGGCTGATTGTAGCGGCTCGAACCTTTCTGACATGAAGAATCTTAGTACCACGTCTAAATTCCAACCAGGTGTAGCCAAACGACGCTCCTTCGTGGTCTCAAAAGACTTAAGGAGGTCCTGTAGATCTTTATTGTTGGAAAGATCTAGTGGGAGCTGAAAGAGATCGTTCTTTCCTCAGGTATAAAAGGAAGTCAGCTATTTGAGTTACAGAGGTACTGGTCGAGGATACAGATACTGACTTGCACCAGTTTCGGAAGACTTCCCACTTCGATTGGTAGACTCTAAGGGTGGATGTCCTCCTTGCTCTAGCAATCGCCCTGGCTGCCTCCTTCGAAAAGCCTCTAGCTCTCGAGAGTCTTTCGATAGTCTGAAGGCAGTCAGATGAAGAGCGTGGAGGCCTTGGTGTACCTTCTTTACGTGTGGCTGACGTAGAAGGTCCACCCTTAGAGGAAGAGTTCTGGGAACGTCCACTAGCCATCGAAGTACCTCGGTGAACCATTCTCTCGCGGGCCAGAGGGGAACAACTAACGTCAACCTTGTCCCTTCGTGAGAGGCGAACTTCTGCAGTACCTTGTTGACAATCTTGAACGGAGGGAATGCATATAGGTCTAGATGTGACCAATCTAGGAGAAAGGCATCTATATGAACTGCTGCTGGGTCCGGGATTGGTGAGCAATATATTGGGAGCCTCTTGGTCATCGAGGTTGCGAAGAGATCTATGGTTGGCTGGCCCCATGTGGCCCAAAGTCTCTTGCACACATCCTTGTGTATGGTCCATTCTGTTGGAATGATTTGTCCCTTCCGACTGAGGCAATCTGCCATGTCATTCAAGTTGCCTTGGATGAACCTCGTTACTAGCGAAATGTTTTGACCTTTTGACCAGGTGAGGAGGTCCCTTGCGATCTCGTACAACGTCATAGAGTGGGTCCCTCCTTGCTTGGAGATGTACGCCAAAGCCGTGGTGTTGTCCGAGTTCACCTCCACCACTTTGCCTTGAAGGAGAGACTTGAAGCTTTTCAAGGCCAGATGAACTGCCAGTAGCTCCTTGCAGTTGATATGCATTGTCCTTTGACTCGAGTTCCAAATTCCCGAGCATTCCCGACCGTCTAATGTCGCGCCCCAGCCTGTGTTCGATGCGTCCGAGAAGAGAACGTGGTTGGGAGTCTGAACAGCCAGGGGCAGACCCTCTCTGAGGCTGATACTGTCCTTCCACCATGTCAGGCAAGACTTCATCTTCTCGGAAATGGGGATCGAGACCGCTTCTAGCGTCTTGTCCTTCTTCCAGTAAAAAGCTAGGTGATATTGAAGAGGACGGAGGTGTAGTCTTCCTAACGATACGAACTGTTCCAGGGATGATAGAATCCCTATCAGACTCATCCACTGCCTGACTGAACATCGTTCCTTCTTCAGCATGTACTGGATGCATAACTGGGCTTGGCTTGTTCTGGGGGCCGACGGAAAAGCCCGAAAAGCTAGACTGTGAATCTCCATCCCTAAATACACAATAGTTTGGGATGGGACCACTTGAGACTTTTCCAAATTGACAAGGAGACCCAATTCCTTGGTCAGATCTAGAGTCCACTTTAGATCCTTCAGACAGCGACGACTGGAAGAAGCTCTTAGAAGCCAGTCGTCCAAATAGAGGGAGGCTCGGATGTCCGCTAAATGAAGGAATTTGGCTACATTCCTCATCAGCCTCGTAAACACAAGAGGAGCTGTGCTTAGGCCAAAGCACAGGGCTTGAAACTGGTAGACAACCTTTTCGTAAACAAATCTCAGAAAAGGTTGGGAGTCTGGGTGGATGGGGACGTGGAAGTATGCGTCCCTTAGGTCTAAAGAGACCATCCAGTCTTCCCTTCTGACCGCTGCTAGAACGGACTTTGTGGTCTCCATGGAGAACGTCTGCTTTGTGACAAAGACATTCAGCGCACTGACGTCTAGCACCGGCCTCCACCCTCCTGTCTTCTTTGCCACTAAGAAGAGACGGTTGTAGAAGCCCGGGGTTTGATGGTCCAGGACTTTGACTACCGCTCCCTTTTCTAGTAAGAGAGACACTTCCTGTTTCAATGCTCGTCTCTTGTCTTCCTCTCTGTACCTGGGAGAGAGATCGATGGGAGACGTTGCTAGAGGGGGTTTTCGTACAAACGGGATCTTGTACCCCTCTCTGAGCAACTTCACAGATTGTGCATCTGCGCCTCTCTTCTCCCAGGTCTGCCAGAAGTTCTTGAGTCTGGCTTCCACTGCTGTCTGAAGAAGCTGGCAGTCAGACTCTGCCTTTAAAGGACTTGGTTCCTTTCTTCTTTCCACGTCTCCCTTCGGCACGAGCACCTCCTCTGCTGGAGGCTCTGCCACGAAAGGGCGGAATAAATCGGGACGCTGGAGTGTCCATCCTTGGTCTAGCTGACAAGGTAGGCAAAGGGGTGGCTTTGCGAGCAGAGGACGCAACCAGATCATGAGTATCCTTCTGTATCAAAGAAGCAGCAATCTCCTTAATCAGGTCCTCTGGAAAGAGGCACTTGGAAAGAGGAGCAAACAGAAGTTCGGATCTTTGGCAAGGTGTAACTCCAGCCGACAGGAAAGAGCAAAGGTTCTCACGCTTCTTGAGGACTCCGGACACGAAAGATGCAGCAAGCTCATTAGATCCGTCACGTACGGCCTTGTCCATGCAGGACATGATGAGCAAGGAAGTCTCCTTCTCTGTCGGAGAGATCTTCCTGCTTAGAGCTCCCAGACACCAGTCTAAAAAGTTGAAGACCTCGAAGGCTCTAAATATCCCTTTCAAAAGGTGGTCCAGGTCCGAAGATGACCAACATATCTTTGAGCGTCTCATGGCTAGCCGGCGGGGAGAGTCTACAAGACTTGAGAAGTCGCCCTGGGCAGAGGCAGGAACTCCCAAGCCGAGAACTTCTCCCGTGGCATACCAGACGCTCGATCTAGAAGAGAGTCTAGCAGGGGGAAACGTAAAGGCTGTCTTCCCTAGACTCTTTTTGGACTGCATCCATTCTCCTATCACTCGTAAAGCTCTCTTGGACGAGCGTGCGAGGACGAGTCTAGTAAAGGCAGGCGAGGATGACGGCATACCTAAAACAAACTCTGACGGAGGAGAGCGCGGAGCCACAGACACAAACTGGTCCGGAAACATCTCTTTGAACAGTGCTAAAACCTTCCTAAAGTCCAAAGAAGGTTGCGTAAACTTAGGCTCGTCAAGATCCGAATGTGGTTCATCTACGTGTGCAGCACCATCATCATCAGAAAGTCCATCATCCGAGTATTGAGGAGGAAGCGGCAATGGAGTAGGTAACGGCTGGTTAGCTGAGTCTGGTCGCACGGGTGCATGCGTGACTGAGCCGGACGCAACGTCATGGAACTGTTGCCCAGTCTGTGAGCTGGCAACAACCATAGCAGCGCGGGGACGCACAGCGTCTACTCCAGACTGTCTAACCTGATGTGGGTGAGCAGTGGCAACCACACTGGGTTGCGGAGGTTGACGCACCGCGTCAAAACAAAACAACTCTGACGGTTGTTGTACCTCACGAACGTCAACGGAAGGCTCCGTGCGTCGCTGAACGTCAACATGCGGCTGGCAGGGCACACTGGAACGCATGGGTGGCGGAACTCTCTCAACTGGAGTGCGCAAGAAGGTCGCCTCAGCGTCCACAGGACGCACAACCGAGAGTGTGGTTGGTTGTAGGCAAGAGGCTGTACTAGCTGGTGCAGCAGCAACCTTCTCCGCACGCAAGTCCTGCATCAGAGACGTTAATTGGGACTGCATGCTCTGCAGCAAAGACCACTTAGGGTCTGCAGGAGCAGGTGCGGCGACAGACGGTGTAACTGTCTGAGGCGGTACCGCTTTGCCTCTCTTAGGAGGTGAGCAGTCATCGGAAGACTGCAGCGAGTCCGAACTGACCCAGTGGCTACAGCTGGGCCGTTGGACTTGCGCGGAAGGGACCGACTTGCGTTTTAATGGTCGTGAGACCTTGGTCCATTGTTTCTTGCGAGAAACACCTTCCGAAGACGAGGAATAAATGGGCTCTCTCGTCTTTGTGCGGCAGGGGCGATCTTGGGAAGATGCGCCCGGTACCACGGAGGGAACGTCTGTTCGCTGATTAAAGCCTCTCGAACCCATTGGTCGTACGACATTGCTTCTCCCCTGGACTTGGGAGCTTGCAAGAGGTCCCGGACTAGGAGGACGACAGGCACGAACAGACGAACCCTCAAGCGCAACACTATCCACAACACTATCACTCACTTTAACACTTCCCACTGCACTTTTACACTTCAGCTCCTTGACATCCGCCATGAGCTGGTTACGGTCACTAGCCAGGGACTCAACTCTCTCACCCAGAGCTTGGATGGCACGCATCATATCAGCCATTGAAGGTTCCTGAGTGCCAGAAGGGGGATTAGGAGCAACCACTACAGGGGAAGGAATAGGTTGTGGGGCATGAGGAGAGGAAATTTCAATAGAACGAGAGGAACTTCTCCTAACTCTATCTCTCTCTAGCCTACGTGTATACTTTTGGAATTCGATAAAATCGAATTCCGAAAGCCCAACGCATTCCTCACATCGATCTTCCAATTGACAGGTTTTATCCCGACAATTGGAACAAACAGTGTGAGGGTCGATAGAGGCCTTCGGAAGACGCCTTGAACAGTCCCTAGCATTACACTTCCTAAATTTTGGGACTTGAGAAGGGTCAGCCATTTTGAATTGGTCAAAGGGGAATTCAAAAACTATCCAAAGTCATCAACAAATAATCCGTAATCAAAAAAAGAATGCAAGGATTTTTGAAGAGAAAGCCTGCACAGCGAAAGCTCAAAACTAGAATAGTGTACTTCACCAAATAGTTGTGAAAACAAATCCAGTTAGCAACAGCGAATTAGTAGGTCTTGCCGGTAGCACGACAGAGAGAAAATTGAGTTCTTTGTTTACAATGAGTACTGGGTATCTGGACGACAGATGGCGCTGTTGAAGTACACCCCCTACCTGTGTAGCGATCGCTGGCGAATTTTTTCCGTAGAGTTTTCTGTCGAGCAACAGAGTTGCAGCTATTATAATCACCGGCTAAGTTAAATATTGAAAAATAGGTAGGACAGCTTGAGATGCTTAACCTCCATAAATTTGACTGATGAGGTCTGTGGGATCCAAAGGAAGTCCCCATGTATAAGAATTAGCACAGAACCCAAGATTCTAATAGAAACTGGGTGGTACAGAAGGATGGATCTCTGTTCAGTAATAAAACATGATATTTGCAGAAGTGTAGATCACTGGAAATTCAGATGGCATGAGGGACTCAACTAGATATATGCCCTTCCTTTGAAATTACCAGTAGCAAATATAATATATGGATGGTATAACTGCAAAATAAATACTATATCGATTTTATTAGTTTGACGTCTTTTTGTTAAAAAAAAAAAAACATGGGTTTTGTCAATGATATGTATAAAAACAAAGGATGTGGAGGTAGCTGTAATTTCATGAATTAGAGCATTCATCCGCTGTGCTTCTCCATATATTGTTACATGCTCTTAATATTATCTTCCTAAGCCCATAAGTGATAATCCTTTTGGAAATATTTGGAGAGAGAAAAAATCTGGACGGAACTTTTCCAATCACGAGAAGCAAAAGAATTACTAAAAATGCACTAGTTTGGTTCTGGCTACATGCAGTTTGTGCTGTCACACAGTAGGATGCCAACTTCAATTTCATCAAGTTGAAGACCATGGTCTGCATTATTATTATTATTATTATTATTATTATTATTATTATTATTACCTAAGTTGGAAAAGCAGGATGCTATAAGCCCAAGAGCTCCAACATGAAAAAAAATAGTACAGTGAGGAAAGGAAACTAATAAACTACATGAAAAGTAATAAATATAAAATATCTTAAGATCAATAACTAAGTTGAAATTGATGTCTTATACAAAACTATGAAGAGAGACCTATGTCAGCCCATTTAACAGGAAAACATTCGCTGCAAGTTTGTATTTCTGAAAATCCACCAATTCAATTGCCCTTTTGGTGTCACGACTTTTCATCACCCGTCATTTAATCACACGACAATTAACCACTTGTCACTTAATTACTCATCTTTCATGATTCGACCTGTACAGTCACCCCTTGGAGGAAATGTAGAATATGGAGAGGGCTATTCACTAAGATCAGGTGATTGTGCAAAAAATAATGTTAGATTATTTTAAATTGCTGGAAATGATTACTTTTTATTTTTTCAAGTTAGATTGTTAAAATTATTCTTTATTTATTAAGCCTTAACTAAACCACAGTGAGTGTACTGAAGAATTATTTCGTATTACGATGATAAACTAAAAATACAGTTGTAGCACACTAACAGTGTGTGTGTTTTATTGTTTTTTTTTTTTTTTTTTTGGTATTTGCAAAATTTGGAAATTGGCTACTACCACGGGAAAGTTTTATTTAATAAACTGTAATACTTTTCTTGTCTATCTAATCTTTTTAGCTGGATTATTCAAGGTCATCTATTGGTGTGTATGATTCCTTAATTTTCCATGAGGGTTATCATCTGTAGACTGAAAAAAAAGTGTGCATGTAAAGTGAGTGCTTGTGTGAGAGAAATAAGTGTTCGAGATAGCCAGGTGTTCCGGTTAGCCTGAGGGCTTAATCTGATCCTTCTTGTCACAACCAAACTCATTCCTTATCCAACCCCATATCAAACGACCTACTTATGCAGACTTCTTTTCCCACTGAACAGGCCTATATTCAAGACGATCTTAGGGTCGAAACATTTTCTGCGGTCAAAGATTTTGAGTATTTGAACTTTTTTTTATAGATCATTTTGATTCTTTTTGTTTAATTATTTTTGTTTGTTTCATGGAATAACATTAAAGCCTTGCTAGATGTCCAGCTTTTATTTAGAATTCATATTAGAATTAGAACTGAAGAATAACAATATAAAACATAGAAGTAAAACAGTCATAAACAATATTTTATCGATAACGTAAAGATAAGCCAAGGTCAGCAAAAAGACAGCTGCATTTAATTCGGTTAATAAAGGGGACAGACAACAATTAAGAGATTAAAATGATTGATTCCTGCTTTAGAATGTTAATTTTATCATATTTTTGTATCATTGTACATAGTAAATTTTCCTTGTGTTTTTGTTTTTTGACTGCAAATCATTTTTAAAAAATTTATTTTCTTCTATTTTTAAGTACTTCAAATTGCCTGGTAACTGTAAAAAAATTATTTGATTGAAGAAAAGTCGTGATGGTGAAATTTAACGATGATGAAATGTATTGGTGATGAAATGTCAGGTGATGAATTGTCCGATGATTATATCATGCATGATTAAACATTGTATGATGAAATGTCATCTGATTAATTGAGGGGTGATGAAATGTCAACTAACCACCCTTTTAGGAATATCATTCCACAACCTGGTCACAGCTGGAATAAAACTTCCAGAACACTGTGTAGTATTGTGCCTTATGATGGAGAAGGCATGAATGTTAGAATTAGCAGCATACCTACTGTAGTAGTATGAATAGGATGGTACAGTCTGGGTAGATCTGAATGCATAGGATGGTCAGAGCTATGAAAAATAAAGAACTAATTGAATGATGGTGTCAGAGATTAATATCATGATCAGGAATAAGAAATGAAGCAATGATGTCACTGCATGAAATTTTGTGAGCTACTTTATTCTCTGGTGTTGATTTATTTAAAACCATAGATTTACTAGTGATTCCCATAACCAGAGATAGATTTATTTCTTTTTTGTGGTACATTATCAATCACTTTCTTTCAGCTTCTTATCCATCATAAGGGTTCTTATGAATCTCAACCGTTACATATTTGGTAGCTTGATTAATCATTTTGTCTGGTTCAGATTTTGAGGCTGGAAGTCAAGGCATTGTTTCTATTTCTTTAATATTTTGATTTGCTACATCAGCCACTGAATCTTCCTTTAGAAGAAACCTCTTAAAACTCACTCATACATTCTTCATTATTTTCTTTTTCTCATCTTGGAGGGGTTCCTATTCTGGTACCCATTTTTTTTCCTCTCAGATTTAGATTCTAGTGGTACATGATTAACCATCTCTACTTCACAAAGACCTTGGAGGTATCAGATTTGGCTAGTGTGTCAAACCTCCCCTGTATAAGAATCAGAGCTTCTAATTTACGGTATACAGTATATATGATTTTGAGTTCTAATGCTGTCAGCATTTTCAGCTACTCCATTGGTGCACATGTGTAAAGTTGAATACTTATGAGTAATGGCAGAAGTACTAGAAAGCAATGGTTCTGAAGGACTTGATGCACTGAAGGTGGATTGGTCATTATTCTGTAAATTAAGACCTGTGGAAGTACGAACCGTTTTGGAACTAGGAGTCAAATCACATGAATTGGGCAAAATGCTCAAGTAAGTCATTCACTGATTATTAATATTACCCAAAAGTTTTTTCCTGACTGCACCAAAGGTATTTAGATTTTTATTTGCTGTGTCAGTAACTGCTAGTTCCAGTCTATACTTGAGACAGTCATGAATTTTGAGTGAATTTCACAATGAAAATAAAAAATTTTAAATAATTTTTATTTTTCCTAACATACTCACCGAGAACTACTTTTCTTGGAGTCACTTGTGATCTCTCAATCTCGACCAAGGTTTTTCCCGCCGTTACCCCCCCTACTCCGTTCTATATAGGTTTACCCCCGCCGCCAGAGAATGCGCCCTGAGGGCAGGATTAGGGCAGGTCACTGCATCTCTGGGTCAGCATCCCCATTAAGTTCGTCGCTTAGCCCAACTTGGCAATGGAAGGATGGCACTCGGGGACGGAAGGGAGGGCCATTACCCGAAAAGTAGTTCTCGGTGAGTATGTTAGGAAAAATAAAAATTATTTAAAATTTTTGATTTGTTCCGACACAAATACTCACCGAGAACTACTTTTCTTGGAGACTTATACTTTAGGAGGCGGGAGTGCTATTCTGCCACTTGACTCGGCACATAGTGCCTAGAGGGCTATGGAATGCGGGGCCTATCAGAGAGCGGAGTGAGGGTAACTGCGGAACCTTACGCTATTATCTAAGACTCACCTCTTAAAATTTCTTCTGGTGATTTTCTCCTGATGAAGTCGCAAAGAATTTATTCACCGTTGGGGACATCTTCTGGCCTACCGCTACACAGTTTGGAGGGCGGCAATGACTGTCCCAATTTAGAACCCGTCCAAGGATTTTCTTGAATAATCCTTGAGGTAGTGGGCAGTAAAGGTCGACTGGTGCGACCAAGTGCCTGCTTGCAGGATCTGTCCCACCGCCATGTTTCTATCAAAGGCCAAGGAGGTGCTCAGACACCTGATGTCATGGGGGCGGGGAGTGCCTGGCACTGCCATTTTATCCTCTTCATAGGTTCTAGCGATGACTTGTCTCAGCCAGAAGGAAATGGTGTTCTTGGAGACTTGTTTCTTATTAACACCTGTGGAAACGAAGAGGTTCTTGGTACCTGGTCGGAGATGAGCCGTCCTTTCCAGGTACTTTCTGAGCGTCCGTACTGGGCATAACTTCAAGTCTTCTGTATTGCCTGTCTTGGGAATGGCCGGAATTGAGAAACCTTCAAACCTCGGGTCCCAGACTGCTGGGTTCTGAGTCTTCGCCACAAAGGAGGGTACGAACCTGAAGGACACTTCTTTCCACCCTTTGGAGTGCGCAACGTCGTAAGACAGACCATGGATCTCGCCCACTCTCTTAGCCGAAGCCAAGGCTAGCAAGAAGACGGTCTTCAGGGTGAGGTCTTTGTCCCCGATATCTTTCAGGGGTTCAAAGGGAGGATGACTTAGCATTTTCAGGACCTTGGCCAGGTCCCACCTGGGCACTCTCCTAGCTTGAGGAGGGCAGGACTGCTCGAAACTCCTAATCAGCATCGCTATGTGCCTCGAGGTCCCCAGGTCGATGCCTTTCAGGAGGAAGACTTGGCCTAAGGCGGCTCGTACTCCTTTAATGGCTGGGATTGACATTCCTACTTCATCCCTAAGGTACACTAGAAACTCAGCTATGTCTGGGACCGAAGCTTTAAGTGGTCTTATGTGTTTCTCCGAGCACCACTTCGTGAAGGAGGCCCACTTCGCCTGGTATACCACGGTAGAGGATTTTCTCAGGTATAGGGACATTCTCTTAGCTGTGGCGGAGGAGTACCCCTCCTTCTTCAAGAGTCGCTCGATAGTCTCCAGGCGTGAAGGCGAAGAGAGAGAGGGTTGTCGTGGAGCCTGAGGAAGTGAGGTTGACGCAGGAGGTCTGACCTGGCGGGCAGAGGCCAAGGTGGTTGGCTCGCTAGGTCTTTTAGATCCGCAAACCACTCTCTCTCCGGCCACCAGGGCGCTACCAAAGTCATCCTTAGGTTTTGGGAGGCCCTTACTCTGTTGAGTACCTGCCTTATCAGCGTGAAGGGGGGAAAAGCGTACACGTCCAAGTTGTCCCACTTGTGCTGGAAGGCGTCTTCTAGGGCTGCCTTTTGGTCTGGTACCGGGGAGCAATAGACCGGTAGTTGGGCGTTGAGCTTTGTTGCAAAGAGGTCCATCACCGGGGAGCCCCAGCGTTGAATGATGAGTCTGGCTACCTCTGGGTGTAGAGACCACTCTGTCCCCACTATCTGACCCATTCTGCTGAGGCCGTCGGCTAGCAAGTTTCTCTTCCCGGGGATGAACCTTGCTAGCAGCACCACCTGCTGCTCGTCCGCCCAATGTAGGATGCTTATGGTGAGGTCGCACAGTTCCTTCGATCTCATGCCCCCTTGCTTCTTTATGTAGGCTACTACCGTGGCGTTGTCGCACATTAACGCCACGGTGTTTCCCTTTAACCGACTTGCAAAGTGCAGACATGCCTTCTGGACTGCTCTTAGCTCTAGGACATTGATGTGGAGATGCTTTTCGCTCTCCGACCAGGTACCGCTTGCTGTCTCTTCCAGAAGGTGGGTCCCCCACCCTTGGTTGGAGGCGTCTGTGAACAGGAGGTACTCGGGGGGACAGGACCCGAGGGGCATCCCCTTGAGGGAGTTCGACTGGCAGTGCCACCATTCTAGGGAGGTTCTCGTGTCTGGAAGGATAGGAATTAACGCCTTCTGAGAGCCTGTCTGGGACCAGAGGCTCTTGAGGTTCCATTGCACGGGTCTGAGCCTCATCCTCCCTTGGGGAACCAGTTTCTCCAATGAGACCAGGTGACCTATCAGTCTCTGCCAGTCTTTCGCCCTCCTGGAATGTTCTGACAGGAACGGCTGAATGATGTGATTGAGGTTCCGTATCCTGTCTTCCGAGGGGAAAACCTTCCCCTGCACGGTGTCCAACGTCATCCCCAAGTATCCCATTCTGTTGGATGGTGTTAAGTTCGACTTTTCCAGATTGATTATGATTCCCAGATTCCTGCAGAACTGGAGGAGGTTTCTCCCTTGTTCCTCCAAGAGGGCCTTTGAGTTGGAAAGGAGCAACCAGTCGTCTAGGTATCTGATGAGACGGATACCCCGTTCGTGAGCCCACACTGAGACTGTCGCGAAGACCCTCGTGAACACTTGAGGGGCCGTCGACAGGCCGAAGCAAAGGGTCTTGAACTGCAGGATCTGGGAACCCCATTTTACCCGGAGGAACTTCCGACTCGACGGGTGGACAGGGATCTGGAAGTATGCGTCCTTGAGGTCTACCGTCATCATGTAATCTTTCTCCCTCAAGGACATCAGACGGATTTTGGGGTGTCCATCTTGAAGTCCGTCTTCTTGACGAACTTGTTGAGGGCCGACAGGTCTATCACGGGTCTCCACCCCCCCGTTGCTTTCTCTACCAGGAACAGGCGGCTGTAGAAGCCTGGGCCTGGGAGAAGGACCTCTTCCATGGCCCCCTTCTCTAACATGGAGGAAATCTCCCCTTGAAGGGTGGCCCTTTTCATCGGGTCCCTGGGGGCCAACCATTCTGTCTGGCTGGCTGGAATAAGAGGAGGTGGGTCCGCTATGAAGGGGAGCCTGTAGCCTTCTTTCAGGACGGACACCGTTCAAGGATCCGCTCCTTGTGTTTTCCATGCTTGCCAATGAGGTCTGAGGCATCCCCCAACCCGAGGCTTGGGCGGGAGTAGGGGGCCTCTCCCTCTACCTTCTCCTAGAGGGGCGGCCTGATCTGCCCCTCTTCGAGGCGGAGTAACCCGACCTGAAGGAGCTGGCAGAAGCTGGTGCTCCTCTGCGGGAGGGCTGAGGAGTTGTTGTCCAGGAGGAGGAAGGGGCGTCCCTCCTCGAAGAGCTGGGGGCGGCCTGAGGAGTCACGGCGCTATCCGAGGCTGACCTCCTGTATGGCGGCCTTCTAGATGACGCTTGTCTGGGGACGTTGGCCTCTCTCTCCTTGGACACTTTCTCCATTAGATTTTCCAGCTCTTTTAAAGGGAACAGAGACTCACCCCCCAAGGGTAGGCTACGCACAGCTCGGGCCTCCCTGTCTGGGATCCTCTTCGACATCTTAGATAGAACCGTGTCTCGTTTCCTTAGTACCCAGTTGGCCGTCAAGGTGAGCGCTTGGTACGCTAGAAACTTCAGAGTTTTCCCCCCGGAGGTGAAGAGGTCCGTCAGGAGACTCTGCTGCTCTGGATCTTCGGGGACGATGGAGGCTTGCACGCTTACTAACGTGGAGGCCCACCAGTCCAGCCATGAGGAGACGTTAACCAGGTCCCTCGACATCTCCTCCATCATGGCGGCTTCCGTAGGCGAGAAGGAAACCGGGGCTGACGCGGCCCTTTCGTCCGAGCCGCCTTGTCCCAGGATGTCCAAGGCCGGGTCCACTCTACAGGGGCCTGGGCGCCGCCGTTCAGGAATGTAAACCTTCCCTTGTGCCTTGAGGCCCTGGAGCAGTTTCGAGGCACTCTGGGACTTGGGGGCTTCCGCATTGCTGGCCACTAAGTTGTCTATGTACTCTTGTCCCAGTACTAGGTCTGGGGCAAGAGGAAGGGCCAGGGAGGACTTCGGAAGGGCGTCGTGATGTGTGATTCTCAGGAGGCTTGATCTCCAGGAATTCCCCTTAGGTGCCGAGGGTTCTGTAATCCCATGGTGCCTCCTGATGAGGCCCACCACCCTTCTGTATGCGGAGTCCTCCGACGGGGGAGCTTCTCCTCCGTCAGCCGAGGCCTCGGCCTGGAGCGGGGGCGCCGGGTTGCTTGTTCGGTAGACCGGTCGTCCCGCTCTTGGGTCCAGGGGGGCCGACCTGTGACCGTAGGGAGCTCCGTAAGAGGATGGATCTCGCTGCAAGGCGGGTACCACCGGCTCAGGGAGGGCCCTCGGTTGCCCCAAGGCTCTGGAAGCGGAAGTCACAGTCCCGGTGGGCTGACCCGACAACGGGAACCGATCCTTCTTACTCGATGACCGCACCAGCTGGGCTGGTTCGGTCAGGCTGCCTTCAAAGAAGCGCGTTTCCCCCCGCTGGGCGGGGTGAACCGGAGGCCTCGAGGACTTATGCTTCTGTGAGAGGTCTTTCCTGCGTGGCAGGTCGCGCGGTTCTAGGCTGTGCGTAGGGAGCGGCAGCCTAGACGCACGTTCACTGGAATGAGAGTCTGGAGAGTGGAGCCTCTTGGACTCTCCTGAAGGGACGTAGACCCAGGCGCCACCGGAAGAGGCATTTCTCCTATACTTACGGGAGTGGGAGCGGGGGCGCTTCTTGCTATGTCGCGACCTTGACCTAGAGTGGGAATGATCGCTTTCGGACAGCTCCCTCTTCCTGCGCCGTTTCTCCCTGACTTCTCCCCCGGAGGATGAGTCTATCTCTGACGAGTCCGAGGGCGCCACGTTCCTCGTGTAACGGCTGCCCGCGTGATCCGTGGGGGAAGTTCTTCGCCGCCGGACGTCCGAGATTGAATGCTGGAGGAAGTCCTCGGGAACAGCCGTGGAGATCGTCGGCACCGAGTCTACTCTATCCATGCCAGAGGGCCAGGGGTCCAGGGTCACGTCCATTCTTAGCGGTGACCTCCCTGGTGTCTTCGGCAACTTCCACCCGAAGGCCTCGCTACTCGAGCGGCGAACTCTAGTTTGGCTGTCCTCTGGCGGGGGAGAGCCCGACGCACCGGCCCACGAGGGCGGAGGAGACTCTGAAATCACAACACTGCCCCATACGGGGTCTTCCGAGGACGCGTGGTCCACTACCACGAGGCCTGATTCACCAGAAGCACTACCGGACCCTCTGTTAGCCCTAGAGGGGCCTGCCCTTGGTTCTTCCCTCGCACTGGGTTCCCCGGGAAGAACGCCTTGACTATCCACAACACTGGGGGCTTGTTGCCCTCTCCTCTGCGAAGGAGACGGAGAAGCCGAGGCTTCGTCGGACCGATCACTGGCCAACGGTAACGAAGAAACGCCACTAACTTTCCTGGGGGAACGCTTAGAAGATTTCTTCTTTTTGGTACCGTAGCGTACCCACTGGATATCATCCCAGCTTACGCACTCCGGACACGTGTCCGCGGAGGAGCAAACTTTCCCCCTACACGTGGAACAAAGGGAGTGAGGGTCTACTTCTGGTTTAGAGAGGAAATCCCCACACGACTTTCCGGCTCTAGGACCAGGGCAACGTCGCACATGCTCCATCGTTCGCACACGAAAGGCACAACACTAGCGAGTTATAAGTACACTGGGATATACACAGGGAGAACGCACTGTAACACTTGCGAATAACGCTCTACGCAAAAAACACAAGTCCCCACGCTGGAAACACGTGGAACACAAACGCGCCAAAGGATCGAGAGAGCGAGAAGAGTGAGCTGTGTACAGCTCACGACCAAGGAACTTAATGGGGATGCTGACCCAGAGATGCAGTGACCTGCCCTAATCCTGCCCTCAGGGCGCATTCTCTGGCGGCGAGGGTAAACCTATATAGAACGGAGTAGGGGGGGTAACGGCGGGAAAAACCTTGGTCGAGATTGAGAGATCACAAGTGACTCCAAGAAAAGTAGTTCTCGGTGAGTATTTGTGTCGGAACAAACATAATTTATCTTCTAAACAATCTATTTTAGAATTCATGACATTGTACAGGCCAAAGATGTAATTTTTTTAAAATGAAATATCTAAGTGACAAATCTTTATATAGTCTGACAAATAAGGTGAGGTAAATATTATCAAGATTGCTTTATTGTTTCAGTTCAGCTTTTTAACTTTAGAAATATTGGGAGAACACCTCTTCAATATGCACTCTTCTGAGAACTCATACAGATCTCCGCAATAAATTATTCCTTTAGCTTGATTAAAAATCTAGTGTAGAGATACCTTTTCAATAACATTGATGGGGAAGATGCAAAATTGGTAAGAAGCAGCTCTAACTAGCAAACCCTGACCATCTTGATGTTTGCAAATTCCCGTGAAGAATGGTGCCAACTTTTTTCCCAACACTTCCTTGTAGGAAGCATCATGCCAGGATGTTTTGGCTATGATTCTTTGAGTCATTTCTTTTCAATCCCCTTGGAGACCAGCATCCATGGACACAACGTCAAATTCAGAGTTTATAATATTTTGGATATTGTTTAAATTTACATGGCTACAAAGACTACGGACTTTTTTATTCCTAATTTTAATGAAGGTGATTTTAGCCTTGGAATGGTCACCAAAAACAACATAGCTTTCAAAAGTCTCTTTGTTATCTAAAAGTTTTATTTTCATGTTTTTAATTTTCCTGAAAGGTATTAAAAAATTATACAATATTTCATAATTCATATTGTGGGTAATGTATACCTAATAAAGAAATTTCATATTTTTATTCCCCCCCCCATGCTTTTTTCTCCTTGCAGTCCTGTGGAAGAGGGAACGAAAGGTTACAGTGTAATAACACTGGACACAGAAATATTGGTAAGGTGATCCATTTTATTACCAAGGTCAACAGAATTTTCCTTATTCGAATTAGCAAAGGTCATCAACAGTGTCTGAAGTTCATCATTCAATCCAGGAGTACAGGAAACAATACAATGTTATTCATTCTTTTTTTTTTGGGGGGGGGGGGCATAGTAAAAATTAATAAAACATTTACTGTAGAAAAACTCTGTTTTAGGGGATAAAAGTTTTAGACTGTTTGACATCCTAAACTAAACCCCACTAGCCTTTCACGGAATCAATTCCTCCACCAATGACACACATGAGAGTTGACTTCCAAATGTCCACTCCCTGCTCTACCAGTATTGGATGGTACCACTATGATTAAAGTGGTTAAAGTGTAAGCCAAACCTGCTAGATGGGACAGAGAGCATTTCAAGAATACAACCCTTCCCACTATAATCATAGTGTTAGGAGAACCAAAAAAATGCCTTGAGTCCTATATTGAAAAACAAGCCCACATCTGGAATCTGTGAGCCAATTTTCTACACGAGATAGTTCCACATGCCAATATGGGAAAATTGACACTCCTTTGGTCCAAACATTATTGGGTAGTTGGCAAGACCACCACAGCTTCCACAATTAGTTTTGAAAAAATCTATATCCCTTCCCAAAAATTTAGACAATGAAAAGAGGAAGAGAGGTTGGACAAGAAGGGGAGAGACAGTAGATAAAATATGAAGAAGGTTGAAGCAATGATAACTAATAGAAAAAGTAAGAGAGAGAAACTTTGGGTCAAACAAAGGAAAAATTATTCCCTAGTTCAAGGGCCCTCTTGCTCGTCACCTAGTTTTAACTCTGAAATTATAGTGCATGTTGAAGCCAAGTGACTATATCGAGACATTTTCTTGTCAAGAGGGCTAACTAATAAGAAATTTTCTTGCATACTTGGGAAACATTTGGCTAAATTTTGCAAATTATGGTTGGTTGTACATAAATACTTAAAAAATTTTATCATCACTCAGATGTAACTGAACTCCCAATAATCACATTTTTGTAGTATCAAATGTCTTTACATCATAAGCTACATTATACAGTTCCAAATGTATCAGCAGAAGGGACTTGGTGTGATTTTAGAGTAATTTTCTATTGAGGGAACAGTATCAGTAAAGGGACTTTGACGAAGGAAAAATCTATTTCTGGGAAGAGACCAGTGATGCCCGGTGAAAAAGTCCTTCTTTACACTTTTCTGATATAAATCTTCCAAATATATCAGAGAAAGATAAAAGCATGGAATGCAGAGGTTACTACCCTCGCGCGAGTACCTTGTGGGTGTCGTGTATACAACAGGGGCGTGTGAAAACCCCTATTCACAGGCTGTCTTCCATTTAGATAATTCCTTCATCAAAGGGAAGGGCCGTAACAGGCCCTAGAGAACACAGTTGGACCACGCCACCGACACCTAACATGCGCGCCCTCTAAGACATCCTTCTGTTTTGGACTTGCTCGCATAGTCGTATTGTTTGTGCTCTCGGTGTTTTTTCCCGTGTTCGCCCCAGAAATATGTTGTAAGCATATTGCAGAAGGGTTATAATTTTTCAATAATCTCTGAATTTCCCCTTGATAAAAACTGGTTTAAAGCTCATTAATATTCTAATGGATAACGTATGGAATTGAAAATCAAGGCAATGGAGATGGATTTCTACCAGGGAGTGTTATTTCTGCCTTTTTTGCTGTAATTGTGGTTCTGTTTAGATGCACTAGCATTACTTTTTAATTGGGTTTGGCTTCTTTGGATATAGTTTATATATGTTTATATTGACTATGATTTGCCCTCTGCTTGTTATTTAGATTATTGTTAAGTTTTCTATAAATTTTCAAACTTTTTAGAGCGCCTGTTGCACGCTTTACCAGATAGTCAACATACATACAACCAGTATTGTGGGTTTCTAATTTACCATACTGGTTTTTAGTTTTGCTCTTGATAATCCTCAAATGAAGCAATCATTGCAAACAATACAAAATTTTGTGGGCTGCTTTATTCTTTGTTGAAGTTTTATGTAAAACCATCGCTTTACCAGCCAGAAATAGATTTATATTTTTGAAAGGTACATTATCAGTTAAATTTACTTCAGCTACTTGAGTATCATGAAAGTTCTTATGGGCTTCAACCTTTACCAAGGTTGATAGCTCAATGAATTATTAAGTCAGGTTCAGATTTAGAGGCAATATTTCTGCTCCTGCAATAATTTGATTTGGTACATCAGGCATTCTTCATTATTTGCTTTATTTATTTTGGAGGCATTGATTTTCAAGTACCCCTTTTTTTTCTCAGATTTAGATTCTTGGAGCACATGATCAACCATTGCTACTTCACAAATACCTTCTATATCCCAGGAGGCATAAAAATAATGGCTAGTATTCCGAGGATGTAATCATTTCACTTTTAACAGAAATATTCAAGTATTGAATCTATAAAGGTCCAAATCACTTCTGCTCAACCACAAGGATTTATCTATGATCCAAGAAGTTGTGAATTTTTTTTTCAAATTCCTCCTATATTACAAATTTCTGAAAATTTTTTCAGAAGACATCTCTTTTTATGATCTTTAAAAAAAAAATTGCAATACAGTATAGTTATTTTGCATATTGATATTGTTTTGAGTATTGTTAGAAGTATTGTTTGATATAAACAGAAAATAAGTATATATACAAGAATTTAAAAATAATCCTTAATTACAATGGATCAGGATCAACAAGGAATATCTTTAAAGGTTACCCAAATTATGATGACTATCCAGGGTTAATAGGGTTATGACCTCCATGAAGCTAGAATGGTCGCTTAAACATTTAATTACGTAAACATAATTGCTGGCAGCTGGAAGGTAGGCCCCACCCACTTTGAAATTAACTAGATTTGCATGATGGTTGAGGCAGGCAATGGATCTTACAGGACTAAGTATTGTATTGTTAGAAAAATGCAAATTAATTTTAAAACTTGTGATTTGCTCCTGCTCGAAAACAAACCATCGTCCTTTCATAGGAGACTCGTCCAAAGGATGAAGGAAATCCGTATAACCAAAGTGGCAGGTTAACAATCCGTGGAAATGTCAATGCACTTTGATCTTATGAAAGAGTGAAAGTGATGTATCCTGTCAACCACAATAACCCGCGCGTGAAGATGTCAAAAGGTGCTGCGCTAGATCCCTAACACCAACTGATAGCTGGTCAAGGAAGAACCAATATCCAGGAAAATATGATGTCTGAGTGTATGCTTGCTCATTTAGACAAAGGGGTTTGCATACACTACATTCATCCCTCCCCTCATCAGACAGGATGGGAGAAATATTTTGATACAAACTTAGATGAAAGAAAAGTTGCTCGATTGAGTGCCTTACCTGCTTCTAGCATCCAGCACATACAGTACAATAATGGTATGATTGCTTCACCCCAACAAAGGGGAAGCAGGAGGAAAAATGGCCAGACATTTTTACGTCATTAATTTTTGCTAAAGGAATAACAGATAATTCACTAAATGAGCAAGTTATTTTTTATTTAAATAATACACAATGAATTGTGCTATATAAATTCAGAAAAAAATATTTTTAATTCAAATGCTACAGTATAAATTTACATAGAAAAAAGTCCATGCAATGTACACATATGTAATGATGAATATATTAACATAAAACTGTTACATATCAGTTTGTTAGAGCAACATACAGCACAATTCCTATTTTTGTTTTGGACCATGAATTAGCCCAACACACATAAGATAATCATATATTTTTCTGATTTTATTGACATCTATTTTTAGAAGAGTTCTTGCCTGTGCTAACCTCAGCCCATTATTTCGTCTACATTCATCAATAAATATGCCTTTAAACCGAATAAAATCCTCTGGTAAAAGACGTATTTCTGAGGCAATTTCTTTTTCTCGATCAGTAAGACTGTCGTAACCAGGCATACCCATTATATTAAGCGGAACACTAACTCTCCGAGATGAACTTGGAATAGTCAATCCAAATGATGCAATATTTTTATTGGACACAACATCCCATACAGTTTTGTTCCCAACACTGTAGGGAACAACAAGATTCCGACGTTCTTTCATGTTAGCCTCCCTTCTTTTCTTTAAGGTTTCATATGTCATGATACTATTTTGTTTTTTAATACCATTAAATCTATACTCTAAAAGCTCAATTATATGTCTTTTCAACTCCATCTCACATTTTAAACCTTCTAGCAGCATGTCAATTTCTAAAAAGTCTAAAAGACTGTAAAACTTTGGAAGAGCATCAGCAAAAGGTGCTTTCAAATATGGCTTATACTGATTCAGATGATATACTGACTTGCTCATTGCAATAAGGCCATGATCTCTAATTAGTTTCTTTCTTCGAAATCTTTCACCAAGTCTTCTACGATACTTATCTAGTAGACACATTTGCAATTCTGTACCTAAGGAAGGTTTTGGATCATTTTCAAAGAGTTTAAAGTTTATATCTTGAATCTCCAACTCTGCATTATGATCATATTCAACATCAAAGTCACTTCTTGCAGCATTATATCCAGCCATATCACGAAAAGAGGGTGTTCCCGGTAAAGGTCTTGGTGGATTATCACTTCCTCCCTTGTATGTTATTGGTTGAGGGTAAACAATATTCTCACTTTGTTCCTGTAATTGTGGTAATTCTGGATGGAGATCCTCAACATAAAATTTCAAATAATGCTCACGACACTCTTCTGGAGACTTCTTTTGCATCCTGTTACTGATGTCTACCCAATTTCCAAAACCACATTCAATTACAGAGTTAATTAATTTAAGCTCATCTTTAGCTTGCCAGCCTGATTTGAAAATGGTGAAGTCCTTTTTTATGATTATGTACTTATGATTACTTTTATGCAATCTAAATTCAACTCCCTTAGCAAAACATGGCACGCAAATAGTGGTAGGTGCATCTTTCAAGTCTTGACACTGTGCACACTGAATATAAGGTTCTTTTGTAAGAGATTTACAATGACCGCATATTATCTGATCATCATCCAGCAAACTGCCAATCTCAGTTGCATTATAAAAGGTGTCCATCCCTGCAATATGATAAGATAAACCCTTTCAGTAAATTCCTATATCTCAGACTCAACATGATTCATATATACTTTATACACAGTGCTGCATGACTACAACAGCATTTCATAATGCAGACTGCAAAAAATACCTATCACAAATTACATTTCCCTTCCAAAAATAGAAAAATGTTATTTTCATTAGTAAAATAAATTTTTGAATATACTTACCCGATGATCATATAGCTGTCAGCTCTGCTGCCCGACAGAAAAACCTACGGGCGGAATACGCCAGCGATCGCTATACAGGTGGGGGTGTACATCAACAGCGCCATCTGTCGAGTAGGTACTCAAGTACTCTATGTCAACACAGAACCAATTTTCTCCTCGGTCCACTGGGTCTCTATTGGGGAGGAAGAGTGGGTCCTTTAATTTATGATCATCGGGTAAGTATATTCAAAAATTTATTTTACTAATGAAAATAACATTTTTCAATATTAAACTTACCCGATGATCATATAGCTGATTCACACCCAGGGGGGTGGGTAGAGACCAGCATATATGTTAACCTTAAGAGCTAAGTATTCCGTATTTCATTTTAGCAGTTATTCAAAATAACAAACATAAAATTAATAAGTACCTGGTAAGGAAGTCGACTTGAACAATTACTCTGCCTTTTTAAGTACGTCTTCCTTACTGAGCCTCGCGATCCTCACAGGATGCTGAGCGACTCCTAGGAGCTGAAGTATGAAGGGCTGCAACCCATACTAAAGGACCTCATCACAACCTCTAATCTAGGCGCTTCTCAAGAAAGAATTTGACCACCCGCCAAATCAACCAGGATGCGAAAGGCTTCTTAGCCTTCCGGACAACCCAAAAAACAACAATAAAAAGCATTTCAAGAGAAAGATTAAAAAAGGTTATGGGATTATGGGAATGTAGTGGCTGAGCCCTCACCCACTACTGCACTCGCTGCTACGAATGGTCCCAGGGTGTAGCAGTTCTCGTAAAGAGACTGGACATCTTTAAGGTAAAATGATGCGAACACTGACTTGCTTCTCCAATAGGTTGCATCCATTACACTCTGCAGAGATCTGTTTTGTTTGAAGGCCACTGAAGTTGCGACAGCTCTAACTTCATGTGTCCTTACCTTCAGCAAAGCATGGTCCTCCTCATTCAGATGGGAATGAGCTTCTCGAATTAAAAGTCTGATATAATAAGAAACTGCATTCTTCGACATTGGTAAAGAAGGTTTCTTAATGGCACACCATAAAGCTTCTGATTGTCCACGTAATGGCTTAGTCCGTTTCAAATAGTACTTAAGAGCTCTTACTGGGCATAGTACTCTTTCTTGTTCATTTCCAACCAAACTAGCAAGGCTTGGAATTTCGAACGATTTGGGCCAAGGACGAGAAGGAAGTTCGTTTTTGGCTAAAAAACCAAGCTGTAAGGAACATGTAGCCGTTTCAGATGTAAATCCAATGTTCCTGCTGAAGGCGTGTATCTCACTGACTCTTTTAGCTGTTGCTAAGCAGACGAGGAAAAGAGTTTTCAAAGTGAGATCTTTAAAAGAGGTTGATTGAAGTGGCTCGAACCTTGCTGACATAAGGAATCTTAGTACCACGTCTAAGTTCCAACCTGGTGTGGCCAACCGACGCTCCTTCGCGGTCTCAAAAGACTTAAGGAGGTCCTGTAGATCTTTGTTGTTGGACAGATCTAAGCCTCTGTGACGGAAGACTGCTGCCAACATGCTTCTGTAACCCTTGATCGTGGGAGCTGAAAGGGATCTTTCCTTCCTTAGGTATAACAGGAAGTCAGCTATCTGAGTTACAGAGGTACTGGTTGAGGATACTGATTTGGACTTGCACCAACTTCGGAAGACTTCCCACTTCGACTGGTAGACTTTGAGAGTGGATGTCCTCCTAGCTCTAGCAATCGCTCTGGCTGCCTCCTTCGAAAAGCCTCTAGCTCTCGAGAGTCTTTCGATAGTCTGAAGGCAGTCAGACGAAGAGCGTGGAGGCTTGGGTGTACCTTCTTTACATGAGGCTGACGCAGAAGGTCCACTCTTAGAGGAAGTGTTCTGGGAACGTCTACTAGCCATTGCAGTACCTCGGTGAACCATTCTCTCGCGGGCCAGAGGGGAGCAACCAACGTCAACCTTGTCCCTTCGTGAGAGGCGAACTTCTGCAGTACTTTGTTGACAATCTTGAACGGGGGGAACGCATAAAGGTCTAGATGGGACCAATCCAGAAGAAAGGCATCTATGTGAACTGCTGCTGGGTCCGGAATCGGTGAACAATAATTTGGGAGCCTCTTGGTCATCGAGGTTGCGAACAGATCTATGGTGGGTTGGCCCCACAATGCCCATAGTTTGTTGCATACATTCTTGTGAAGGGTCCACTCTGTTGGGATGATTTGACCCTTCCGGCTGAGGCGGTCTGCCATGACATTCATGTCGCCTTGAATGAACCTCGTTACAAGGGATATGTTTCGATCTCTTGACCAGGTGAGGAGGTCCCTTGCGATCTCGTACAACTTCATCGAATGAGTCCCTCCTTGCTTGGAGATGTACGCCAGTGCTGTGGTGTTGTCGGAGTTCACCTCCACCACCTTGCCTAGAAGGAGGGACTTGAAGCTTCTCAAGGCCAGATGAACTGCCAGTAGCTCCTTGCAGTTGATGTGTAACTCGCTTTGAACCGCATTCCACGTGCCCGAGCATTCCCGACCGTCCAACGTCGCACCCCAGCCCGTGTCCGATGCGTCCGAGAAGAGAAGGTGGTCGGGGGTCTGAACAGCCAGTGGCAGACCCTCCCTGAGGAGAATGTTGTTCTTCCACCAAGTCAGTGACGACTTCATCTTCTCGGAAATAGGAACTGAGACCGCTTCTAGCGTCTTGTCCTTTCTCCAGTGAGCAGTTAAGTGAAATTGAAGGGGGCGAAGGTGGAGTCTCCCTAACGCGATGAACTGGTCCAGTGATGAAAGCGTCCCTATCAGACTCATCCACTGTCTGACTGAACACCGGTCCTTCTTCAGCATGGACTGGATGCATTCTTGGGCTTGACTGATTCTGGGGGCCGACGGAAAAGCCCGAAAAGCTTGACTCTGAATCTCCATTCCTAGGTAAACTATAGTTTGGGATGGGACGAGTTGGGACTTTTCTATATTGACCAGGAGACCCAATTCCTTGGTCAGATCTAGAGTCCACTGTAGATTCTCCAGACAGCGACGACTTGACGCAGCTCTTAAAAGCCAGTCGTCCAAATAGAGGGAGGCTCTGATGTTTGCTAAATGCAGGAATTTGGCAATATTCCTCATCAGTTTGGTAAAAACTAGAGGTGCCGTGCTTAGGCCAAAGCACAGGGCTTGGAACTGGTATACGACCTTCCCGAAAACGAACCTTAGAAAAGGTTGGGAATCTGGGTGGATGGGGACGTGAAAGTACGCGTCCTTTAGGTCTAACGAGACCATCCAGTCTTCCTTCCTGACCGATGCTAGAACCGACTTTGTCGTCTCCATGGTGAACGTCTGCTTTGTGACAAAGACATTCAGAGAACTGACGTCTAGCACCGGTCTCCACCCTCCTGTCTTCTTCGGCACTAAGAAGAGGCGGTTGTAGAAGCCCGGGGATTGATGGTCCCGGACTCTGACTACCGCTCCCTTTTGTAGTAAGAGAGACACCTCTTGCTGTAAAGCTAGTCTCTTTTCCTCCTCTCTGTACCTGGGAGAGAGGTTGATGGGAGTCGTTGCTAGAGGGGCTTGCGCAAGAATGGAATCTTGTACCCCTCCCTGAGTAACTTCACAGACTGTACATCTGCGCCCCTGTTCTCCCAGGCCTGCCAGTAGTTCTTGAGCCTGGCTCCCACTGCTGTCTGAAGAAGGTGGCAGTCAGACTCTGCCTCTAGAGGACTTGGAACCCTTCTTCTTGCTCCCACGTTGACTTCCGGCACGAGCACCTCCTCTGCTGGAGGCTCTGCCACGAAAGGGCGGAATGAACCTTGACGCTGGAGTGTCCATCCTAGGTCTAGGTACGGAGGGCAAAGGTGTGACTTTGCGTGCGGATGACGCCACCAGGTCATGGGTGTCTTTCTGGATCAAGGAGGCAGCAATCTCCTTGATCAACTCTTCAGGGAAGAGACACTTCGAGAGTGGAGCAAACATCAGCTCCGACTTTTGACATGGGGTGACTCCAGCTGACAAGAAGGAGCAAAGGTGATCTCGCTTCTTGAGTACCCCAGACACGAAAGAAGCCGCAAGCTCACTAGAACCATCCCGAATGGCTTTGTCCATGCAGGACATGATGAGCATGGAAGTTTCCTTATCAGAAGGGGAGGTCTTCCTGCTCAATGCTCCCAAACACCAGTCCAGGAAGTTAAAAACTTCGAAAGCGCGGAAAACTCCCTTCATAAGATGGTCCATGTCCGAAGGGGTCCAGCAAATCTTGGAGCGTCTCATAGCCAGCCTGCGGGGAGAGTCTACCAGACTTGAGAAGTCGCCCTGGGCAGAGGCAGGAACTCCCAAGCCGAGAACTTCTCCCGTGGCATACCAGACGCTAGATCTGGAAGCAAGCTTGACCGGGGGAAACATGAAGGATGTCTTCCCCAGTTGCTTCTTGGACTGCAACCACTCTCCCAGTACCCTTAAAGCTCTCTTGGACGAGCGAGCGAGTACGAGCTTCGTAAAGGCAGGAGCTGCTGACTGCATGCCTAAAGCGAACTCAGAGGGAGGCGAGCGTGGTGCTGCAGACACAAACTGGTCTGGATATAAATCCTTAAAGAGCGCAAGCACTTTCCTAAAGTCTAAGGAGGGAGGCGTGGTCTTGGGTTCTTCGATGTCCGAGTGTTGGTCGTCAAGATGTGCAGCTTCGTCATCATCAGAGATACCATCGTCTGAATGTTGAGGAGGAAGAGGCAACGGAGTGGGCTGGACGGCTGAGTCCGGCAGCACGGGTGCATGCGTGGCTGCACTGGACCCAACATCATGCCACTGTTGGTCAGTCTGAGAACTGGCAACAACCAAAGCTGAGTGGGTGCGCAAAGAGTCTACTCCCGACCGTGGAAGGATAGCTGAGACCACCGTGGGTTGCGGAGGCTGACGCACCGCGTCAAAACACGGCAGCCTAACTCCACCCTCCTGTTGTTGTGGTAGCTCACGCACGGCAACGGAGTGCTCCGTGCGTCTGTGAGCGTCAGCATGCGTCTGGCAGGGTCGACTGCGCATGGGTGGAGGAGCTCTCACAGCCGGAGTGTGGGAGCAGGCAGCTTCAGCGTCTGCTGGGCGCACAACCGTGGCAGGTTGTAGGTTAACGGGTGCAGCGTCAACCTTCTCCGCAGCCGGAGTGTGGGAGCAGGCAGCCTCAGCGTCTGCTGGGCGCACAACCGTGGCAGGTTGTAGGCTAACGGGTGCAGCGTCAACCTTCTCCGCACGAAACTCCTGCATAACCGCAGCTAACTGAGTCTGCATAGACTGCAGTAAAGACCACTTAGGGTCTACAAAAGCGGCAACAGACGGAGCTACTGTCCGTTGTGACTGAGGGTCTAAAACAGCGGGTGCGGCAACAGACGGAGTTACTGCCTGTTGCGGTACCACTTTGCCTCTCTTGGGAGGTGTGCAGTCGTCGGAGGACTGCAGCGAGTCCGAACTGACCCAGTGGCTACACCTGGGCCGTTGGACTAGCTCGGAAGGGACCTTACGTTTAAGAGGCCGTGAGACCTTGGTCCATCGTTTCTGTCTAGAAACCTCTTCCGCAGACGAGGAATAAATGGGCTCACTCGTCTTCTTGTGGGTGGGACGATCTCGGAAAGATACGTCCGAAACCACGGAGGGTACGTCTGTACGCTGATTAAAGCCTGTCGAACCCTTTGGTCGTACGACATTGCTTCTCCCCTGGGCTTGGGAGCTTGCAAGAGGTCCCGGACTGGGAGGACGACAGGCACGAACAGACGCACCCTCATGCGTAACACTGACACTTTTCACTGCACTGACACTCACTTCACTTCCCACTGCACTTTTACCTTTCAACTCTCTGACGTCAGCCATGAGTTGATTGCGGTCATTCGCCAATGACTCGACTCTCTCACCTAGAGCCTGAATGGCACGCATCATATCCGCCATTGAAGGTTGATGAGAGCTAGCAGGGGGTCGGGTGCAACCACTACAGGGGAAGGAATAGGTTGAGGGGCATGGGGAGAGGAAAAATCAATTGAGCGAGACGAACTCCTCCTGATCCTATCCTTCTCTAGCCTACGTGCATATTTCAGGAATTCTTGAAACCCGAATTCCGAAAGCCCAGCGCATTCCTCACATCGATCTTCCAATTGACAGGCTTTACCCGTACAATTGGAACAAACGGTGTGCGGATCGATAGAGGCCTTCGGAAGACGCCTTGAACAGTCCCTAGCGCTACATTTCCTGTACTTGGGGACTTGAGAAGGGTCAGACATCTTGAATTAGTCAAAGGGGGGAATTCAAAATCTATCCAAGTCATCAACAAATAATCCAAATCCAAAAAAGAATGCAAGGAAGTATTGAAGATAACTTCTGCACAGCGATAGCTAATAACTAGAGATGAATACTTCACCAAATAACGTGAAAATCAATCCAGAAAACAAGAGCGTATTCAGTAGGTCTTGCCGGTGACACGACAGAGAGAAAATTGGTTCTGTGTTGACATAGAGTACTTGAGTACCTACTCGACAGATGGCGCTGTTGATGTACACCCCCACCTGTATAGCGATCGCTGGCGTATTCCGCCCGTAGGTTTTTCTGTCGGGCAGCAGAGCTGACAGCTATATGATCATCGGGTAAGTTTAATATTGAAAATTTAAAAGTAATTTGTGTTTCACCTAGCTATAATGGCCTGGGTCACTAAACTGGGAGTACTGCATGACTTCAGCACAAGCTTGACCACTTTTGAATAAACAAGGTAATTAGGGTTGCTAACAACAGGTAGGCGATGGTGAAGCACCTACCTGCTTGACAGCCCACTTTTGACCTTGTACTAAGAACAGCAAGGGGAGACTGAGGGGGAAGTGTAATGTAAGGGACTCAGGTTTGTATAGCTAGGAAAAATACAAATTACTTTAAAATTTGTTATATATTTTTTTCTTATGCAATTACAAACCTTTCGTCCTTTAATTAGGAGACTTACTCGTTGGGAGGCCGTCACCTAGAATCATACTGGAAAGTTCTTTTCTTCCCTAGACATGTCATCATTCCTAGTCCCATACAACAAAAAGGAAATTACAGTAACTCAAAACAGCTTTCTTTATGGATGTAAATGTTGTTAGGGCCTCAGCCAGTAATAATTTAAGATGAAGCCTGTACTATGTTACAGAAACTCTATCTCCCAAACCGGAAGATGACGTCGAAAGTGTTGAAACAGAAATATCTGGATATGTGAATGGGAAGACACCGATCTATACTCCCTTTTGTAAGAAGGATGGGGGAGTTGCTACTTGGCAAACAAAGTCTGCAAGAAAGGCAATCTAGTGCATAACTGACAAGTATACTTATTCCATAAGAGAACTGGAAGTTTTAGACAACAACTGAGCAGCCACCTCTGGACAGAAGGAAAAAGGTCTATAGGTCCAATGGTAAGATTCCCATGGTAGAGAGAGAAGGTGATCTGAAACGTCTCACAAATAACCTTAATACCACACACACAAAAAGGCTACTCACTAGGCTAGACTTTTGAGTTCCTCTTTGAAGTGGATGAGGTCCACACTGGTTAAAGGTGCCTTTGTTGCCAGGAGTCTCACAAGCCAGAAGAAAATGCATCTGGATGCTTCCTTCTTGTTCCTGATGACTCATGAGAAGGTTGCAAAACTCACGTTCTAATGTTTAATATTGTAAAGTAGCCCCACAGGGAACCCATAGGATACCAGGCCTCATTGTATTAACTTACATAGGAGGGATAGAATCATAAAGGTCCCAAACAGGTGTTCCAGACAAACAGATGCTGGGTCTTAATAATAACGTCCAACTGAAGAAAAAGGCGTTAAAATCCCCACCTCTGAGGTTAGCATATTAAGATAACCTAAAAACTCTCCTACAGTACTCCCTAAATACTAAGAGAAAAAATACTCTTGATGGAAAGATCCCTATGATTCCCTCCTAAGGAGTGGTTGGAGGCACATGTACCAATGCCACATGGATAAGGACCATCTCACCCCAGAACCTAAGTCTCCTGATAGGCAAGACTATATGAAGCTCTCTTCTATTATAGACCACACCCTTGCAGAGGAGGAATTCAAACTCTACTAATCTGCTGAAGGTACTCTGGCTGGAGAGAGAGAGAGAGAGAGAGAGAGAGAGAGAGGGAGGGAGAGAGAGAGAGAGACAAGGTCCAAAAACTCCCTTCTTACAGTGCCCAAGGAGTCTCTCCTAGCTACTGCTCGTATGTAAAAAGCATCTGTTCACGCCCTCATTAACCAAACCAAGGGGAAACGGTCACTGGCATTACCTATGTTACTCCCTTGGAGGGGGAGAGCAGCTTCCACAGGCAGCATATTTCCTACCCTAACTAGCCCATGGTGTTGGTGAGCAGTCCGTGTGGGACTGAGCATATGCACCTGTGGATAAGCAAGTTCAGCTTCTAAGGTCATGAACACTCCTATGTCATGGCCGGACCTAAGAAAGTGAGCGACACATTTCACCTACACCTAGCTTATGGAGCCGGTGTTGGGTCCCAACCGGGAGCATTCATGGGGACAAGGAGATAAACAGAAAGGTAAGGGAACCCCTAATGACCGTAAAAGACATAGTCCTACGTTACTATGTGGTCCTCATAACTTAATCTTCCACTGAGCCTGGGAGACAACAAAAAATGTTATTTTTATTAATAAAATAAATTTTTGAATATACTTACCCGATAATCATGTAGCTGTCAACTCCGTTGCCCGACAGAATTCTATGGAGGGATACGCCAGCTATCACAATACTAGAAGGGGGTGTACTTACCAGCGCCACCTGTGGCCAGGTACTCAATCATTTGTTGTTGACACCTCCTCAATTATTCCTCGGTCCACTGGTTCTCTCTGGGGAGGAAAGGGAGGGTCGATTAAATCATGATTATCGGGTAAGTATATTCAAAAATTTATTTTATTAATAAAAATAACATTTTTCAATATTAAACTTACCCGATAATCATGTAGCTGATTCACACCCAGGGAGGTGGGTGAAAACCAGTGTACAAGATTAAAGGATAGCTAAGTATCCCATATTTCATATAACAGTTATCTCAAATAACAATGAAATAATAAGTACCTGGTAAGGAAGTCGAATAGAACCGTTACTCTGCCTCTTTATTTAAAGTTCGTCTTCCTTACTGAGCGCAGCGTTCCTCTTGGAGGCTGAATCAACCCAAAGGTGCCAAAGTACACGGGGTTGCAACCCCTACTAAAGGACCTCTACCAAACCTTTAACCCAGGCGCTTCTCAAGAATGAATAGACCACCCGCCAAATCCAAGGATGCGGAAGGCTTCTTAGCCTACCGTAACAACCATAAAAAACAACAATAAAAGTATTCAAGAGAAAGGTTAAAAAAGGTTATGGGATTAAGGGAATGTAGTGGCTGAGCCCTCACCTACTACTGCACTCGCTGCTACGAATGGTCCCAGGGTGTAGCAGTTCTCGTAAAGAGACTGGACATCTTTCAGATAAAATGATGCAAACACTGACTTGCTCCTCCAATAGGTTGCATCCATTATGCTCTGCAGAGAACGGTTTTTATTAAAGGCCAACGAAGTAGCTACAGCTCTTACTTCGTGGGTCCTTACCTTCAGCAATGCAAGGTCTTCCTCCTTTAAGTGAGAATGTGCTTCTCTGATCAGAAGCCTTATATAGTACGAAAGCCCATTCTTGGACATGGGTCTCGAGGGTTTCTTGATGGCACACCATAAGGCTTCTGACTGTCCTCGAATAGGTTTAGACCTCTTCAGATAATATTTGAGAGCTCTGACAGGGCAAAGAACTCTCTCTAGTTCGTTACCTACCATGTTGGAGAGGCTAGGTATTTCGAACGATCTAGGCCAAGGACGTGAAGGAAGCTCGTTCTTTGCTAGGAATCCAAGCTGAAAAGAACATGTTGCAGATTCGGTTGTGAAACCAATGTTCTTGCTGAAGGCATGAACCTCACTGACTCTCTTAGCTGTTGCAAGGCAAACGAGAAAAGCAGTTTTGAGGGTAAGATCCTTGAAGGAAGCTGACTGGAGAGGTTCGAACCTAGATGTCATAAGGAACCTTAAGACTACGTCTAGATTCCAGCCTGGAGTGGAAAGACGACGTTCTTTAGACGTCTCAAAAGACTTGAGAATGTCTTGAAGGTCCTTGTTGGAAGACAGGTCCAAACCCCTGTGGCGGAGAACTGAGGCCAACATGCTCCTATATCCTTTAATCGTAGGTGTTGAAAGGGATCTCTCATTCCTAAGATGTAGAAGGAAGTCAGCTATTTGGATCACAGAGGTATTGGTAGAGGATATTGAATTGGGTCTACACCAGCTTCGGAAGACCTCCCACTTAGACTGGTAGACTCTACGAGTGGAAACTCTTCTAGCTCTGGCAATCGCACTGGCTGCCTTCTTCGAAAAGCCTCTAGCTCTAGCGAATCTTTCGACAGTCTGAAGGCAGTCAGCCGAAGAGCGTGGAGGTTTGGATGCAACCTGTCTACGTGTGGTTGACGTAGAAGGTCCACTCTTAGAGGTAGAGTCCTGGGGAAGTCGACTAGCCATTGAAGTACCTCTGTGTACCATTCTCTTGCAGGCCAAAGGGGAGCAACCAGCGTCAGCCGTGTCCCTTCGTGCGAGACGAATTTCTGCAGAACTTTGTTTATTATCTTGAACGGAGGGAATGCGTACAGGTCGAGATGGGACCAGTTCAGAAGAAAAGCATCCACATGAACCGCTGCAGGGTCTGGAACAGGGGAACAATAAAGCGGAAGTCTCTTGGTTATGGAGGTGGCAAACAGATCTATGGTAGGTTGACCCCACAAGGTCCAAAGTCTGTTGCACACACTCTTGTGGAGGGTCCATTCCGTGGGAATGACCTGATTCCTTCTGCTGAGGCGATCCGCTGAAACATTCATATCGCCCTGGATGAACCTCGTGACCAGAGTGAGGTTTAGACCTCTTGACCAGATGAGGAGGTCCCTTGCGATCTCGTAAAGGCTCCTCGAATGGGTCCCTCCATGCTTGGAGATGTAAGCCAAGGCTGTGGTGTTGTCTGAATTCACCTCCACCACTTTGCCTAGCAGGAGGGACTTGAAGTTCAACAGGGCTAGATGAACTGCTAACAGTTCCTTGCAGTTGATGTGGAGTAATCCTTGTTCCTTGTTCCATACTCCTGAGCATTCCCGTCCGTCCAAGGTCGCACCCCAGCCCGAGTCCGATGCATCTGAGAAGAGATGAAGATTGGGGGTCTGGATGGCCAATGATAGACCCTCCTTGAGAAGGAGATTGTGCTTCCACCACAGGAGAGTGGTCTTCATCTCTTGGTTGATAGGGATAGAGACTGCTTCTAGAGTCGAGCCCTTGTCCCAATGAGCAGCAAGATGGAATTGAAGAGGGCGGAGGTGGAGTCTTCCTAGCTCGACAAACAGGGCCAGAGATGAGAGGGTCCCTGTGAGACTCATCCACTGTCTCACTGAGCAATTGCTCCTCTTCAGCATGCTCATGATGCACTCTAGGGCTTGGTTTATCCTGGGGGCCGATGGAAAAGCCCGAAAATCCTGACTCTGAATCTCCATTCCCAGGTACACAATGGATTGGGAGGGAATGAGTTGAGATTTCTCTAAATTGACTAATAGACCTAGGTCTCTGATTAAGTCTAAAGTCCAATTGAGGTTCTCCAGACAACGACGACTCGTGGAGGCTCTCAACAGCCAGTCGTCTAGGTAGAGGGAGGCTCTGATGTTCGATAAGTGTAGGAATTTCGCTACATTCCTCATCAGATGAGTAAAGACCATAGGAGCTGTGCTTAGGCCAAAACACAGGGCTTGGAACTGATAGACAACCTTTCCGAAAACGAATCTCAGGAAAGGTTGGGAGTCTGGATGAATGGGAACGTGAAAGTATGCATCTTTCAAGTCCAACGAGACCATCCAGTCCTCCTGTCTGACCGCTGCTAAGACCGACTTGGTCGTCTCCATCGTGAACGTCTGCTTGGTGACATACTCGTTGAGAGAGCTGACGTCCAGCACCGGTCTCCAACCTCCTGTCTTCTTGGCCACAAGAAAGAGACGGTTGTAGAAGCCCGGGGATTGATGGTCCCGGACTATAACCACTGCCTTCTTCTGCACAAGTAGCGACACCTCCTGTTGCAATGCTAGCCTCTTGTCCTCTTCTTTGTAGTTGGGAGAGAGGTTGATGGGCGATGTGGTCAGAGGTGGTTTGAGGCAGAATGGAATCCTGTAACCGTACCTCAGCCAACTGACAGACTGTGCGTCTGCACCTCTCTTCTCCCAGGCTCGCCAGAAGATCTTGAGTCTGGCTCCTACTGTTGTCTGGAGAATCTGAGAGTCAGTTCTTTCCCTTAGATGTCCTGGATCCTTTCCTAGACTTGCTCCTGTGAGAGTCTGGACGGGAGCTTCCTCGGCTGGGGGCTCTACCACGAAAGGGCGGTATGAACCTCGTAGCCGGGGTATCAGCCACTGGGGAGCGATAAGTCTTGGGGACTGAGGTGGCAACCTTAGACTTACGAGCCGATGAGGCTACAAGATCGTGCGTGTCCTTTTGTATCAGGGCAGCCGACAAGTCCTTAACTAGCTCCTCGGGAAAGAGGAACTTTGAGAGTGGAGCAAAAAGGAGTTGTGACCGCTGGCAAGGTGTAATGCTGGCGGAAAGGAAGGTACACAGTTGTTCCCTTTTCTTCAATACCCCTGATACAAATAACGACGCTAGCTCACCCGATCCATCTCTGATGGCCTTATCCATGCAGGACATTATTAGCATGGCAGAATCTTTGTCCGCAGGAGAGGTTTTCTTGCTGAGGGCTCCCAGGCACCAGTCGAGAAAGTTGAACATTTCAAATGCTCTGAACAACCCTTTCAGAAAATGATCCAGGTCTGAGAAGGTCCAACAAACCTTCGAGCGTCTCATAGCAGTTCTCCGAGGCGAGTCCACCAGACTTGAGAAGTCAGCCTGGGCAGAGGCAGGTACTCCTAAGCCTGGTGCTTCCCCTGTGGCATACCAAACGCAACCTTTCGAAGCGAGCTTCGTTGGAGGGAACATGAAGGAAGTCTTGCCAAGGTGTTGTTTAGACTGCAGCCACTCCCCTAAGATCCTTAAAGCCCTCTTGGAGGATCTAGCTAGGACAAGCTTAGTATAGTTGGACTTAGCTTGTTGTACGCCCAGCGAAAACTCAGATGGTGGAGAGCGGGGAATAGCAGAGACGAAGTGGTCTGGGTAAATCTCCCTGAGTAGAGCCAAGACCTTACGAAAATCAATCGACAATGGAGAAAGCTTAGATTCGTCCACGTCTGATGAGGGATCAAGGTGTGCCTCCTCATCATCCGACACCTCATCAGCAGAGGGTAGCGAAGCGATCGGACCAGAATGCTGAACCGCAGAGTCAGAACGGGTAGGAACAATAACAGTGGTTTCCTCTTCCAGTAACTGTTGAGGGAAAACCTGAGGCTCAGACTGCAAAGGCTGAACAACAGACGAAGCAGAAGGCAGGCGCATGGGTGAAGGAGGTTGACTCCTAGCAAGAGAGGTTGAACCCAAGGATTGCACAAGCTGAGCGGAGGACGGAGGCGGAGTAGTCCGTTCCTGTTCCTGTGAGATGAGCGGAGCATGATGAGGTTGAGGCTGCGCAGAACAAGGTAAAGTTCTCGCAAGCTGAGGCTCCTGAGGCGCAAGTCCAGGGTGTAGAGGAGCTTGCCTTGAGGAGGGTTGAGCTCGCTGCAGCGATGGCTGAGCAGACAGACTCACGGAGGGGAGAGGTTGTTGTACCCCAACCGAGAGTTGCACCACTGGTGGAGCAGCAAGGGGAGGCGGAGGAAGAGTGGAAAAACTCTCCTGATCCCAAAGCAAGGGTTGCCTTAAAGAAGGCTGAGGCTGAACACCACTGGGAACAGCGAACTCCGAAAGTGGCTCAACATCGTACGCCTGGCAGATGGTGCTGCGACCAGGCGGAGCAAGTGCAGGCGGGGCGAGCACAGGCGGAGCGAGAACAGGCGGAGGGAGTGTAGGCGGAGGAGGAGGTGCAACACTCTCAGCCCGACACTCACGCATCAAGTCCGAAAGCTGAGCTTGCATGGACTGAAGCAGGGTCCACTTGGGATCGGCAGAAACGATAACAGACTGAGGTAAAGTCACAGTCGGGCTCTGTTTTGGCAGAACCTTACTCCTCTTGGGCGGAGTACAGTCGACAGATGACTGAGGCGAGTCAGAGCTGAGCCAATGACTGCAACCTGGCTGAGCACTCGCGGACTGGACTCTACGTTTAAGCGGTCTCGAGACCTGAGACCAACGTTTCTTCCCTGCTAGTTGATCAGCGGACGAGAATAAGACGGGCTCAATCGTCTGCAGGTGGGAGTGACGGTCTAAGGAAGACACGCCCGCAACCACCGAGGATAGTTCTGTGCGCCTAACAAGGCCTGTCGAACCCTTAAGCCCTTCGACATTGCTTCTCCCCTGGGCATGGGAGCTTGCAAGAGGTCCCGGACTGGGAGGACGACTGGCTCGCACAGAAAAATCCTCACGCACCACACTGGCACCACTAGCACTTGGCACTGCACCGACACTAGCACTCGTCACAGCACTGGCACTAATTCCACCCACTGCACTCTTGACCTTCAGTTCTTTAACTTCGGCCATCAGAGACTTATGGTCACTTACCACTGATTCTACTTTATCGCCTAAAGCCTGAATAGCACGCAAAACAACTGACATATCAGGCGGAGGGCACACAGTAGGTTCGGGGGTAGCCACTACAGGGGTAGGAAAAGGTAGGGGATCATGAGGTGAGGAAAACATAGAAGAGTGAGAAGAACTTCTCCTAACTCTACCTCTCTCTAACTTAGATGAATATTTTAAAAGACGGACAAATTCCAATTCCGAAAGTCCGGCGCATTCCTCACATCGATTTTCTAATAGACAGGGCCTGTCCCTACAGTCAGAACAAGCGGTGTGAGGATCTACCGAGGCCTTCGGAATACGCCTATTGCAAGACCTACATCGTCTATGGGAGGGGGCTTGCGAAACGTCAGACATCTTGTTTCAAAGAGTTAGCCAAAGGGTGATCCAAAAACAAGCAAAATTCGTTAACCGTTATATCAGTATTATATAAAAGCTATCTAGCTAATATAAGAAGGATTCCAGTAAAGCGACAGCCGTTAATCTGAGAGAATACTTCACCAAATATCCGTGAATAAACTCGAAGACCATAAGCGTATCCCAGAACGTCTAGCCGGAAGCACGACAGAGGAATAATTGAGGAGGTGTCAACAACAAATGATTGAGTACCTGGCCACAGGTGGCGCTGGTAAGTACACCCCCTTCTAGTATTGTGATAGCTGGCGTATCCCTCCATAGAATTCTGTCGGGCAACGGAGTTGACAGCTACATGATTATCGGGTAAGTTTAATATTGAAAAAGGGAAGACCAAAGTCAAACCTATTCTAGAGAAAGAAGTTGCAGGTGCTCCTTGATTTGAGGCTGAGGCCTTCGTTCAACATGGGCCAGGTGCATGACTACTCTATAAGGCTTGGCTGCAGTCATCACCTGAAGGGACACCATGTGGTTGAAGAAGGTGCTGCTGGCACAAGGGCCTCCCGTTCCCCATTCCTTAGTCACAAGGGATTCACCAGCAATCAGAGCCACAGCACAACTGTTGTCTCTGTGCTAACAGCCAACCAGATTGATTAATGTCTATGGTGATGACAGAAAAACTTCCACTCCTCTCAATAACAACCCTACTACTGTAAGTTTTGCCCGATGATACGAAGTTGAATCTCAATAAAAATCATAGTTCACTACCGTGACCAACTACTATTGGTTAACAGTACCATCTGGATGGAGACCATAGTCAGAGGAATAGTGCAATGTCCTCTGTGTACAGTATTAAAGTTTGTTGACAAGACAACAGTTAAAGGAGAGGACTCTCTAGATTGGCTACACCAAAGAGAGTACAGTACAGTAAACCCTCACCATATTGCGGTTCAACTATTGCACTCTCAGTAGAGATTTTTCTTACTAATATAAAATAAAAAAATTCATACCATGAACTCCTCATTATATTACGAGTCTCTGCGGCTGATAGGGATTGATACTTTTTTAACTCTAATTATATAAGTGATAAAATTCTAAAATTTTAAAAGTAATTTGTATATTTCCTAACTACAGTATAGTAAACAAACTTTCCTAACTACAGTATTGTAAACAAACTTGAGTCCTTTATAGGAGTATAATTTCAAAGATTCTAGAATGGCCATTTAAACTTTTAACAAGGTGGTTCTATTTACTGGCAGTAGGAGGGTAGGCGCCATCCACCAGACAGTCAATGAAACATGACATTTGTAAGTAATATGACAAATTTGGAAGTAATTTGTATTTTTCCTAACCATACAAACCTGTAGCTATTTATAGGGGAAGTGGGGAGAATTGCTGACAGCTACATCTCATCAGCAGTTGGAGTTTCATTGCTAAAGACCACACTCTCCAACATGCTGATCCAACTCTTCCTTCGGCGAAGCTGAAAGACGAGCCATTAGTTTTAGCGAGTTAACGCCCCTCCCACTAATTAAGGGAGGATGGAGGGTCGTAGGTACCTCGCTCACTCATACACCTGGGCTGTGAACCACACTTTGCCTGGAGGTAGGACTTCAATGGAGACTGGTGCTGGCAGGCTAATTTGTATAAATAGCTACAAGCTGGACATAGTGGAGCTAATGATCCCGACGGGAAATCCTCACTTGATATGGGTAGAAAATAGCCCATAGTGGAGTGCTATTCTTTTTGACTGAAACAGTCCTGGAATAATTTTCCATTCACCATCTGAGTTCCACTTCTGCCCATCTATTCCAGGACACCAAGATGCCACCAATTTTGTCCCTTCTTAGAAACATAGCAGAATAGCATTGTAAATTCATTAATTACAGAATAACAAGTTCAGGATAAAGAAGCATAAAGAGAAAATGCAAATAATTCCTTGGATAAGTTATGAGTATTAAGAGTTTTCAAGTCAATACTTGCTCATTGTTCTTTGGCCCGCAGCCCTGTTAAAAGCTGCATTTAGAATCATAAGCATTGTTTATGCTATTATAGGATAACCGGTTGTAACTACACTTTAATACTGTCCATAACCTTGCATTTTCATATAATATAGGTTATCATCCTTAAATACTCTCTACTCACGAGTATAGTGTGTTTAGTATGTTTAATGGTTATGAGTGTCCAATGTTATTTTTTTTTTTTTTTTTTTTAACCTAGTTATTGTGGGACTGAAGTGAAGAGGGATACTGTACTAGTTTTTTCCTTACAATATAAATTTAGTTATGAGAACTGAAATTGTCCTTCATTATTGGGTATTGTCAACCTAGTTATTTGATTAATTTTTCTTATAAAATATGACATATTCGGAGATAATTTGTATTTTTCCTAACCATACAAACCTAAGCTATTTACATTGGGTTTACCTTTCGACGAAGCTGAAATGACGAGCCAATAGTTTTTAACGAGGGTTAACTACCCCCGCGCTAGTTAGCGGGGGTAGGGGAAGGGGTAGCTTGCTACCCCTCCCCCCCCACACACCGGTGATTTGCTTCACTTCACTTAGAGGTAGGACTTGACTTGGGGGTCAGGGCTGGCGGGAAAATATGTGTAAATAGCTAAGGTTTGTATGGTTAGGAAAAATACAAATTATCTCCGAATTTGTCATTTTTTCCGTAACCGAAATACAAACCACGCTATTTACATTGGGTGACTTACCCCTTAGGAAGGGTGGAAAGTCCCCAGCCTTACTGAATTTGACTTTGCCCGGGGGCTCCGCCTCCCAGTGAGTGGCACTTGAGAAAAGGAGCCCCTGCACCTCACAAGTTCCTTGCTTCGCTAGGAACGAGTGGCTTACATAAGCAGTGTGTGGAGGAAAGGGTGACTCGTCCTATGAAGTTGACCTTGAGACCTTCAGATAGGAATCTAGGATAGGACGTTCCCAATACCACCTCGTCAGGGTATGGGGAACACAACAGTATTAAGCTTAATACTAGGAGCACAAAGAAGCATGGGTTACCTGCAGAGGTCGAGGTCAGCTATGCGAAGGCCAGGATGCTGCTTTCCCAAGAGAGGGGAGAATGAAGAAAGAAGTAAGGGTCAGACATACTCTTTCATTCACGCAGACTAAAACCGGGTAACAACGCCCTCAACCTACTGCTACTTGTCCATAAAGGAGCCTGAGGTTAGACCAGCTGTTGTGCAGACCCCAGCTTGAAGCACCTGCGTCACAGAGAAGTTTCTCTTGAAGGCCAGGGGCGTTGCTCATGTGCCCTAAGGCGACGTGACGGAGGAGGGTCTGGATTCAAGGCGTGATAGATAACCCTTCGAATCCAACCGAGATGGTATTCGTGGTGACCCTCCTCTTCGTCTTTCCCGTGCTCACAAACAATGCCCGCACTTGGGGACGAACTGCAGCTGTTCTCTTCAAGTAATACCTCAGACACCTCACTCGACATAGTAGCAGCTGGTCTGGGTCGCTTGTTACAGAACGGAGACTCGCGATCCTGAAATAGTCGAACCGTGGATCCGGCACTCCAGGATTCTGAGTCTTGGCAACAAACTCAGGGACGAACCTGAACGTTACCTCCCCCCATCCCCTTGAATGGGCGATGTCGTACGAGAGACCATGAAGTTCACTAACTCGCTTGGCCGAAGCCAAAGCGAGCAGGAAAGCCGTCTTCCAAGACAGGTGGCGATCAGAGGCCTGGCGTAATGGTTCGAAGGGAGGTCTCTTAAGAGCCCTGAGAACCCGAACCATGTTCCAAGGAAGAGGTCTCACTTCCGACACGTGGGCAGGTAAGCTCTTAGCTACGTATGAGTAGAGAGAGTTCCAGCGAGGAAGAAATGTCCACACCTTTCAGCCTGAAAGCCAAGCTTAAGGCTTAGCGATAGCCTTTCACTGCTGAGACAGAAAGGCGCATTTCCTCCCACAGATACACGAGGAACTCCGCTATTGCTGGAATAGTGGCATCGAGTGGAGAGATACCCCTCCCACGACACCAACCACAAAAGACTCTCCACTTTGCCTGGTAGACTCCCTCAGAGGACTTTCGCAGGTGCCGAGACATTCTCTCCGCAACCTGTTGCGAAAAGCCTCTCTCCGTGAGGAGATGCTGGACAGTCTCCAGGCGTGAAGCTGAAGCGAGGCCACGGCCTTGTGAGGGATGTTGGAGTGTGGTTGTCTGAGTAGCTCGCGTCGTGGGGGAAGTTCTCTCGGGAGCTCCGTCAGGAGCTGCAGAAGGTCCGGGAACCATTCCGCGTGATGCCATAGCGGAGCTATCAGAGTCATCGAACAGTTGACCGATAGTCTGGTCCTGTTGAGCACCCTTCTCATCAGACAGAACGGAGGGAAGGCGTATACGTCGATGTTGTCCCACCGTTGCTGAAAAGCATCTTGCCAGAGAGCCTTGGGGTCCGGGACTGGGGAGCAATACAGAGGCAGCTTGAAATTCAATGCTGTCGCGAACAGATCCACGGTCGGGGAACCTCACAAAGTCAAGACTTTGTTGGCTATCTGAGGATCCAAAGACCACTCGGTACTCACTATCTGCGAAGCCCTGCTCAGACTTTCGGCGAGCACATTCCTCTTGCCAGGAATGAAGCGAGCTGATAGTGTTATCGAGTGGACTTCGGTCTACCTCAGAATCTCTACTGCAAGATGGGATGGCTGCTGCGAAAAGTACCTCCCTGCTTGTTGATATAAGCCACTACCGTGGTGTTGTCGCTCATCACCACCACGGAGTGACCCGCCAGGGTCCGTTGGAACTGTTGAAGAGCCAGAAAGACGGCCTTCAATTCTAGCAGGTTGATGTGCAGGTACTTTTCTGATTCTGACCAAAGGCCTGAGGTCCTCTGGTTCAGAACGTGCGCCCCCCACCCTTCTTTTGACGCGTTCGAAAACAGTATCAATTCCGGGGGGAGGACGAGAAGATCCACTCCCTTTCGCAGGTTCTCGTCGACCAGCCACGACCGCAGGTCCGCCCGTTCCAAAGATCCTATCGGGACCTGTACGTCCGGGGAATCGGATCCTTGATTCCAACAGGACTTGAGCCGCCACTGCAGAGATCTCATCCTGAGGCGGCCGTTTGGAACCAGACGAGCCAGGGAGGACAGGTGAGCTAAGAGACGCAACCACGATTGGGCGGGAAGCTCTTCTCGCCTGAGGAAGGGTTCCGCCACCCTCCTCAGCCTTGCTATCCTGTCGTCTGATGGAAAGGCTTTGTGGAGATTGGTGTCTAACAACATGCCTAGATAAACCAGTCGTTGGGACGGCTGCAGAGAGGACTTCTCGAGGTTTACCACGATCCCCAGATCCTGGCAAAGACTCAGAAGCCTGTCTCGGTGTCGAAGAAGGGTCGACTCCGAGTCTGCTAGGATCAGCCAGTCGTCCAGATAACGAAGGAGACGGATGCCGTTCCTGTGCGCCCAAGATGAAATCAGGGTGAACACCTGAGGTGCTGTGGAGAGACCGAAACACAGCACCTTGAACTGGTAGGTCTTGTCGTCTAGGCTGAATCTCAAGTACTTCCCGGAAGATGGATGGATTGGGATCTGGAAGTACGCGTCCTTTAGATCCAGTGTGCACATGAAGTCTAGAGGTCTCACCGCAAGTCTGACCGTGTCCGCTGTCTCCATGCTGAACCGAGTTTGCTTGACAAACTTGTTCAGAGCCGAGAGGTCGATGACAGGTCTCCAGCCTCCAGACGCCTTCTTTACAAGAAAGAGTCGACCGAAGAAGCCTGGGGAGCCGCCGACGACCTCCTGGAGAGCATCCTTCTTGAACATGGTCTCGACTTCCGCCCGAAGGGCCAGCCCCTTTACCGATCCCATGGCATAGGAGCTCAACGACACTGGATTCGCTGTCAGGGGAGGTTGAGATGTTATGAACGGGATGCGATAGCCTTAGCCGATCACAGAAATCGTCCAAGCATCGGCCCAATGTTGCTGCCACCTGTGCACGCAACGTCGAAGGCATCCCCCCACAGGTGGACACGCGGGGGCACTGCCACTCCTAGCGTTTGCGGCCGCCCCCTCTAGGAGTCTTGCCTCCCCTGAAGGACTTACCACCTTTTTTGTCCTTGGCTGGAAAGGGCTGGGTCTTAGACACCACTTTCTTAGCTGCCGGTGCCTGCTTTGGTGTCTTGCGAGGCTGCTGCTGCTGTTGCTGCGGAGCTGGAGGCTTATAGGGCCGAGCTGTAAGGGCCCTATGGATGAGGGAGTCCTGGCTAGACTTCCTCCACCTCTCAGCCGTTCCTTCCACATCCTGAGGCTCCAACAGATTCCCCCCAAGGAGGGAACATGTCTGAGCCTACAGACATCCACGGCGGGGACCTTCGGGTGAAACTTCTCGGTCACCGCATCACGCCGCTTCAATACCGAGTTGGCCCACAGGGTGGTAACCTGGTGTGCCAGGAACTCGATGGAGCGGGTGCCCGAGAGTAGGAAGGTCTCCAGGGCCTTCCTATTGGCCTCCTTAGGCAAATCCTCGGAGCGCAATAGGATGCCCAGAGACCCTAGCCATATATCCAGCCACGAAGTGGCCTGCATGGCGCACTTCGCGACCTTCTCATGGCTCAGGATCTCCGACACAGAGAACGTGACCTGCCAGGCAGAGAGCTTCTCAAGAGGAACTCCCTTAGCAAGCTCTTCTACGGAATGATGGAGAGGAAGAGCGAGACTAGACTCCCCCAAGATCTCAAAATACCTCCTCTGCTGGAGACGAGGAGGTGGGAGGAGTTTGTTCCCGGCAGAGGAACGACTGGAGGAAGCAAGAGCCGCGAGTTAAGCATTGGCCCTGGCTCTGGCACTCTTCAACCCCTGGGACCAGGGCAGAGTCGCACTGGTCTTAGGGGACTTCTGAGTACCGTACACCTGGTCCAGGACCGTGTCCTTGCCTTCTCGGGGGGCGATCACGGCGTCCATGAACCCGTTGAGTTGCCTCATCAGGCTCAGGACCTGCCAGAAGGCATGCTCAAACTCCTGCTGGTCTCCTCCTTACGGACTGGCAGCTAAGTCTCCCGTCCCCGGAATCTCTTCCTGGGGACATGCGTGGACGTTCTCCCGGGGCGCAGCTGGTTCCTGATGAATCCTAGAAGACGACTTCGGGATTGTCTTGGAGTCCTTGGGTTCCCTCCTGGGCGGGATACACGACCCCAACAAAGAGGTTCGGAAAGCGCCCTCGGTGCGAGACTATTCCCCTCCATGAGGAGATGACTCCCCCCTTGGTGCCAAGGGGGAGACCATCACCTCACTGGATTCTCCCGAGGACGGAAAAGCCTCGTCCCCGGGAGAAGGAGAAAGCGCCTGCGAAGGGGATGGAGCCTTCCTGACGGACCTCTTAGGAACCAACTTCTCCCTGGGAGAAGTCACCACGAAGCCCACTCCTCTCCTTCTCTTCAGCGGGGGCGAGGCAGCCGTTGGCTTGTGTCCTTAGTCGGCGACTGCCGGCTTCACTAACGCCTGCATCAGAGGACCAAACCAAGTCTGCCGAGACACGGGCACAGAGTCCGAAATTCCCGCTGGAGGGAAGGGGATCGGGCGATCCTTCGGAGTGGACACCACTGGACCTGCCTGAAAAGGAAGGGGGGAAGGAAGTTGTACTGACCTCTCTGATGTGTCTTCCCTATCCTGCACAAGAGTCCTGCGCTTCAGCGGAGGCAATCCTGAGTGCGGTCTGGCGACACGCGGCCCTGCTGCTGTCGCGGGCTGCGAAACCCAACGCGAACGGGGGTCGTGCTGACGCTCGTACGTAGTCGAAACTACGGGATTGCGCGCGAAAGAATGTTGACGCGCGGGCGCGCAAACGCGCGAAGACAAACGAGCGCGGGAGCGATCGCGCGCAGGCGAGCGGTCGCGAGGGCGCACAGGTGAACGAGCTGGCGAGTGAGCACGTTGGCGCGTCGGCGAGGGAGCGCGTTGACGAGTGGGCGAACGAGATCGCTCCGATGACCGCTGACGATGTTGTCCAAGAGACCTGTAGCGCGTGGTAGAGCGATGGCGAGCAGGCGATCGGAGGCGCGCTGGTGAACGCTGGCGCGTAGGCGACCGATGGCGCGCTGGCGCATGGTGGCGCGTTGGCGAGCGAGAGCGCGTAGACCGCGTAGGCGAACGACCGCGCGTGGGCGAGCTGACAGAAGGCGACCCATGTCCCTCCAGATCCTCTGGCGACGGCGCGTTGGAGAACGCTTGCCCGCAGGCGATAGGTCACGCGGGCGGTCTGGAGATCGCCGATGTTCAGGTGATCGCTGACGCGCTGGGGACCGTTGACGCGCAGGAGATCGCTGACGAGCAGGCGAATATTGATGCGTCTGTGATCGCTGGCGTGCTGGTGATCGCTGGCGAGCAGGAGGGTGACGCGTGGAATCCTGTGAGGGAACTGCCGGCGCGGGGCGCAGAGGCGAACGCTCACAAACGGGCTCAGGAACAGGAGGCGCGTGGGCGTACAGGCATTTTGGAAGTACGCGCTGGAGACCGCGAGCGTTGTTGCGCTGCAACAGGCTGAAGAGCAGGATCGCGAGGGCGAGAAGAGTCCTTGGTCAAGACCTGAACCGAAGTTCTAGGTTGGGCAGGCGAGCGTGGGCGCACAGGGCACGAGTCAGGAACTGGGAGCGCAGGTGCGCCCTGACGGGCAGGAGATCTAGGGCGCTCAGGGGAACGCTGGCGCACTGGGTGCTCAACAGGAACAACAGGCTGAAGGATGTCCTCAGGAGAGCGCTGGCGAGAAGAGGGGCGACGATCATCAGGAGAGTGCTGGCGAACAGGAGAACGCTGACGAGCAGGGGAGCACCTGTGCGCTAACAATGCAGAAGGGCGCGCAAGGGAAGAACCCACACCGTGTGAAGCATCCCTTTGCCCCGAAGGGACCGTTGCCCGTCGGCTGACGAGGTCAGGCTGCTGTACGTCTGCACCAGAAGCTGAAGGTCTGGAAGGCGTAGGAGATCGATCCCCGGAGAGGTCTAAGGAAGCTGGAGCTGCAGGCTGCTTACGGCGAGGAGAGTCCCCCTCGGAGGAAGGAGGCGAAGATTCAAAAAGGCGCCTCTTAGCACCCTTATAGGGAGACGGGAGGCCCTTGCAACGCAGTGGACGGTAAGCCTTACGGCGAAGGCGGCCACGAGGGAGATCGTCAGGACCATCAGTCCTCCGAAGGGGAGTCTCAGTCAAAGCACTCCCCCTAGAGGGAGGCTTGGCAGCAGAAGAGCCTGCGGGACTCCCTTCCCCCTTCGAGGAATGTTCGGAAGGGGGAGGAGAGCCTTCAGCACCATCATCCACAACAGCACCCGCAGAGGATTGACCCGACCCGTCGGAAGCCTCTGCCACCACGACGTCGACGATAGACAGAGGATCTACCTCTGCTATCACCGGCGACTGCTTAACAGCGGCCCCCAACTGGACAAGGTCAATCAGGGCTTCCCTGGAGGGAAGGCCCTTAAGCCCCAAGGAAGCCCAAATCTGAAAAAGATCATCATTAGACAAGGAGTCATTAGCAACAACCTCCCCCGGAGGAGGAGGAGGAGCCGCCCCGCTATGGGAGGCGACGCCCTCTCCCCCAATCCAAGGTCAGGAAACAGAACTAGGGCCTGCGCTCCCACTCGGCGGTCTCTCCTTAGGAGCCGAACGAGGGGGAGCTTCGGAGGAGGTTTGGGCGGCGAAAGAAGAGTCCCGAGAGCCTTCCTCCTTCAAGGCAACCCCGGAAGGAGAACGGTCTCTCTTGGACTTCTTCTTGCGCCGGCGGCCAAACCTCTCCCACTGGGAGGCAGACCACTCCCCGCACTCACTACACGTGTTCTCTCTGTCACACCGTCGGCCTCGACACTGCGGGCAAAGGGTGTGAGGATCCGTGTCCACCGCAGACATGAATGTACCGCAAGGGCGACCGGCAATCCCAGGGCACTTGCGCATGGTGAACAATAAAGGGTGAGGCCAACTTCAAAATGCACACACACAAACTGGAAGAAAAAGCAAAAAAAGATTAAGGCTGTCAACGAGGACGATGGACTGACACGTCTGTTCATCGCCGGAGCCAAAAGTGAAGTGAAGCAAATCACCGGTGTGTGGGGGGGAGGGGTAGCAAGCTACTGTACCCTATCCCCTACCCCCGCTAACTAGCGCGGGGGTAGTTAACCCTCGTTAAAAACTATTGGCTCGTCATTTCAGCTACGCCGAAAGGTAAACCCAATGTAAATAGCGTGGTTTGTATTTCGGTTACAGAACAAACATCCTTTAAAGAAGGCTCACTTACCTCCGACACCATAGCGGGGTCTGGAACTACTGCCTTAGGATCAGGAATAGGAATATTAATATGAAGTACATTAGAAGGAATATGACTATCAGACGATCTATTGGAAAGAACACTGGTCGATCTAGCTCTTTTAAGCCTATCCTTCTCTTGTCGCTTAACATAGCAATCAAACTCCTTCCACTCTCTATCAGATAAAGACCGACATTCAACACATCTGTTACTAAAAGTACATACATGCTCTCTGCAACCATTATATATTGAGTGAGGATCAACAGAGGCCTTAGGCATACGAGTCTTGCATCCTCTAACACACCTTCTTACTACAGAGTCAGCCATTTTGTAATCAGAAAAAAAGTCCAGGTCAAAAAACCAACAAAGTCTATCTAAACTGAGTGAAAAGTCAAAAGAATATCCAAAAACAAGCAGCGAAAGCCATCAACAAAAATCAAACAAAAGGTACTTCACCAAAATGTAGATAAAGTAATATCAGCGAAACGAATTTCCTAGGTGTTGACTTGATCAACGGCAGGGAATTTCTGAGGAATGTTGGGAATGGTTCCAGTTACCTATGAGAGATGGCGCTCATGTATGACAACCTACTCTCCTGGCGGCGATTGCCGCGAAATTTGAATTTCTGCCATGCGCGCGACGAAACGCGGGATTAAGCTATATACAGTATATGTAACTACCAGGGAAGTTACATATTTAAAAAGCAATATTTTGAATACCATAAACCCCAGGCGCAAATAAATACTAACATAATACGTGATTCTAAGTAAAATATCCCCTTCTTTCATCTTAGAAAATTTCTCGAGTTGTGTCACTAGTCGTTCGGAGCTCCTGTTCTTGCATATGTACCTGTTTGTTGATGACGTAATCGCTGAAGTTCCACCCACGCGCTCAAATTGACCCAATGATTGTGATTTTTTCCAATCGGCCAGTTTTTTAATCCCTCCCACACTTTCAAATTTCCTCCAATTAATTTGAATGATTTTTGGTGACGTGGTAATAGTACCAATCGCAACAATCACAGGACTTTTTAAGCCAATTTTATTGCATTTATTATAAGACACATGACCAAACTTAGACCCCGTATTTCTTTAATTTGTAAATTAACGCTATTCATTACCATGGCTCTTGTTGAAGTGACATGCAATGGCTGTCCTATGGATCAGTGGCGTTTTATAAAGAATTTTCATTCCGATTCGGCAAACTTTATTGAACGTCGTTTACCAAAAGGAGTGACTTGCCCTGATTGTGATTCTCCTTGCTCTTACCGCAGTGATCGCCATCAGTTTTACTGTGGACAAAAATTCGCCAAAAAAAGGAAAAGAAACGGTGTATTATACAGCAGTGTAAGTTTATATAAAGGTTCATTATTAGACAATACCCATTTACCAACTTGGGAAATTTTTTTATTTGTTAATCATTGGTTAGACAAGGGTTTTCAAACATTAAAACGTTCCCAAGTGCTTGCACTAGTCCCATCATACAAGTGTAGAGTGGCGTAGTTTTTGTACTGAGATGACTCTTAACTGGCTTAACAGTCAAGATGCCATTGGTGGTCCAGGAATCATAGCAGATATAGATGAGATTTTCTTTGGTATAAGTATAATAAAGGGCGAGATCTTAATGATGTCAGGCTTTTTGGAGGGATAGAATGTGTTTCCAAATAGAAGTTTATCATTCCTCTACATAAAGAAGGACAAGACAGGAGTGCTATGACATTGATCCCTAAAATCAAAAAATATATACAGTCAGGTCCTGTTGTAATTAATGATGGCTGGGCTGCCTATACAACTCTTGGAAACGAAGGTTGTTCATAAGGTGATTAATCATAGTGAAAACTCAGTTCACCCAGACGATAGCAGTGTTCATACTCAAACTGTTGAGCAATTGTGGAGGAACGTTAAAGAGTGGTCTAAATGTCCTGGAATGAAAACGGCTTACAGTATTTCGAACAGTATTTAGGACGTTATCTTTTTCTTGATTTTTTGGTGATGATGCTCACCATCATTTTTTCCTTAAAGCTGCTAGACTCTACAAACTTATGAGAAATCAAGTATGGCAACCTGCGGACAACTTTCCGGCCACAGATGACGAGTTAGAATCCGATAGGTTTTTTTTTTTTAATCTCAAAAATTATACAAATATTAAAAATCGAAGCCAAATCAAATCTGAAAGTGTTCGAGCAGTGTGCTACTAGTACTACACTACCTAAGATTGTTCATTTTTTCATCCATGTGACTTGTAACGGGGGGTCCGAGGGGAGGTTAGTGACCTGTTTTCTTACTAGGTTAGATGTGGTTAGGTTAGTTATTTATTAAATATTAAAAAATGAAGGCAAAGTCTTAGGAGAAATCAAATCTGAAAGTGTTCGAAGTGTTCTCCTAGTACTACAGTACCTAAGATGGTTGTTTTTTTCCTGTGAACTGCAACGGGGGTGTCTTAGTGACCTGTTTTCATACTAGGTTAGTTATTTATTAAATATCAAAAAAAGAAAGTGACGTCATAGGAGAACCATGCGTTCAAACAGTGTCTTTTTGTGTCGGTATGATTCGTAAGTTGTAAATATTGTTGATGGTTGTCAATGCGTTTTCCCTTTTGTAAGTATTTGTTTTCTCAGTAAAATTGGATAACAGAATGATTTTCTGGCATATTTTCACGTTTTGAAAGAATTTGACGATGATTTTTCTTGGAAATCCATAGAGTGTGGAGTTGAGGCAGTCAATACCTAACTCGACAACTATAGATTTGCGCCGATAATCATCATCAGATTCGTTCAAAACGCATGAAAATATGCCAGAAAAACCATTCTGTTGTCCACTGGGAATTATTGGCAACTTATGCAAATTTACCCTTTTCCATACCTAACATTCCATGATAATTATTACAGCAGTATTGAATGCTACTGTAAAGGACGGGTCCCAACCAACTACAAACTTAACCTGGAGGTAAAAATCTATATCAAAATGACAGCATTAAATTGTAAAAACGAATACTTCATGGTCTGGGACGACACATGCTCTACCTATTGGGAAATTTTAAAATCAAGCACGAGCTACCCGTAACTTGTGTGCGGACTGGGCTGAACTTAGAAAATATTGCCATGGTAAAGGTAAATCATAATATTATGTAATGAGAAAATAACTTCATATTATGATACTGTATATCAGATCATAATAAGGTAAATACAATATATGACACTTTAATTTCAAGCCAAATACATGAACCATATACATGTATTTTTCCTACTCGCTATCTTGTGTTTTATGCATTTATGACCATGATTATTGGGGCAAACCACCCGTTCATGAGTTTTTGGACCCCCTTATATAAAGACAATTATGGGGGACCACAGTGGGAAACCGGGGATTTTTGGGTGGGGAAATATAATAAAAGATTGATTTGCACTAATAATAATAGCCAGAAATGTAAAATAAGCCCAAGATAACCAGTTGGAAAAATATATGGTTCATGTAAATGGCTGAAAATAGGCCAAAATGTGATTATTTAACTTTTGTGATTTGTAAACAGGTACAGAGCCTAACAAACCCACCTAACCTAACCTAGTAGTTCCCTCGTCACAACCCCTACCACAGGGGCGACCCCCTTTCTCAGGTCACAACCCCTAGCCGGGGGGGGCAAGCTCCCCGGCCCCCCCTTCCCAGGTCACAAACTAAAAGTAAATCACAAATAAATCCTTAGATTATGATAAAGTAAATCACAAATAAATCCTTCCATTATGAAAAATTAAATCACAACTAATACCTTACCTTATGATTGACATCGTCGCCTTTTTTTTTCTTTTTGGCAATATTACAAAAGCTTTGCTATAGAAAATGGGCTAGCCTTCACTTAAAATTAAGTCAGAATTGGAACTTTGAGGCCTTATTTCGGTTAATTTTTAGCTTTACACTAAACAGAGAGCATTTCCCTCATAATCAATTGCCGACATGAATGAAATTACACTAAATTTCGAAATAGATTGATGTGCTTCCCTTAAGTTCACTATTGGAGACATTTTTAAGAGATGATGGTTAACTTAAAACTGAAGGCGAAGGTGGGAAAAAAATGGCTGTTGAAGAACAACATCTGGGAACTTATGAAGAAATACTTGTAAGCTGTTAATTGGTATAAAAAAACCATCTGACAAATACGTCATTGTAAATGCACAGAAAGCTCCCCAAACCATGGGAATAAACACAAGCACAATAAGTACCCTTTAGTCTCTCAGATGTAAACACTGGACTTAAGAGTGAAAAAAATACAGTACTTCACATTTTAATAGACCGATACGCAAGTTATTATGTCCCAGCGTCATTAAACATATGGAGAAAAATACCAAACTAGCCAGCACTCGTCAACTTCTTATAATGAATTCCAGTTTCGCTAGAAATTAGGGGTAGTTTGTAGCGCTACGGCCAAGCGTCCTAATTTGCTTATTATCGCTCCAACTGTTATCTTGTATAGTATAAAAACGTTTGGAAATGATCTACGGATCTTAAATATGTGCTTAAACGCACACTTTTGTTTTTTGCCGAAAACCCTAAATTACCTGAAAATTTATGTGGCTCGAGTTCTTACTCGGGCCACGAATCTTCTCGCTCCCGTAGTAGGTAAGGGGGGGGGGTCCCGGGGGGCGAAGCCCTCTGGGTAAGGATACGGCTTTTAGCATAGGTTAGGTGGGTTTTTTAAGTTAGCTTCTCCCGCCAAAATCGTTTTTAGAACGACGGCCACAGTTCAGAATATTCCAGTTTTCTACGAACTCGGTTTTAGAACGACAGCCACAGTCCACACCACTTTATAATATTCCCATTTTCTATGAATGAAAACGGATCTGGCCGTCACCCTACAAAGGCTCCGAAATTAGTACCTCATATATTAACCCATAATAAAAAATATATCCCCCATAAAGAAAAACGATTTGACAAATAATAAGATATCGTCTGTGTCCCAACAAACTACATTCTACACTTTATTTCAATGTTAGTGTTAGTGAAACGATGTAGTCAAACTGGTTGCCCTGTTTGTTCGCGGTTGAAATAAATCTCAAATTCAGGGAAATCACGTTATTCACTACAGGAAAACACTTTCAGTTGGAAATGTTTTCCCGTCCGTAACTATAATTCTACCGACGATACCTAGCGCATCGCCATAGCTTTTCAGTTATGATAGTCGACCAACCACAAAACAAAAACTATGGATATCCGCCAGGAATCATTATCAAAAACCTTCAAAACGCCACAAAATACATTACTAAATACCCTTTAGTCTAAGGCTACCAATAATCAAGTTCTTAAAATAGCTGCCTACCTTTAGGGAACTGAAGCTCTGTTGCATCTTCCTCTATTGTTTCAGTTGTTGTTGGTGGTTCAGCCATATTTAACGACTTTTATTTTCGAGTTTTACTCCGTTAACTTTACAAAATGGTCAAAAGATCGTCTTAAATTGGATCTGACGCAACAACTTGTGCAGGTCTTCAAAATACAAAACAACTGTTCTTCTTCTTCTACCATTTTTGTGTTTACTTTTTAGATCAGTGGTGACAAAGTTAAAACTCTATTTGGGAAGACGGAGACATTATTATTATTATTATTATTATTATTATCATTATTATTATTATTATTATTATTATTATTATTATTATTATTATTATTATTATTATTATTATTATTATTATTTGCTAAGCTATAACCTTAGTTGGAAAAGCAGGATGCTATAAGCCCAAGGGCTCCAACAGGGAAAATAGTCAGGTGAGAAAAGGAGAAAAGAAGATTAAGAACAATAATAAAACTAAACTAAATCTTTCATTTATAAACTATAAAAACTTGAAAATAACAAGAAGATAAAAACTATAAATAACGAAAGGAAGAGAAACAAGATAGAATAGTATGCCCCAGTGTACCCTCAAGCAAGAGATCTCTAACCCAAGACAGTGGAAGACCATGGTACAGAGGCTATGGCACTACCCAAAACTAGAGAACAATGGTTGGATTTTGGAGTGTCTTTCTCCTAGATGAGCATGGTAACAGGGTAGGACATTTGGCATTGCTTGTGAGAATAAGGATCTATGAAACAGTAGCAGTATCTACATAGTTTGCAAATATTGAGACATCTGAGTGTAATAAAAGAAAAAGAAGTGAAAGAAATAGTGGGTATACAGTACAAAATTATGAAAGGAATGTTTGAATAGGTTACAACCACACCTTATTGGGAGTTAATAGCAGAAAAAGGAATATGGCCAATTGAAAATAGAATAGAGTATAAAATGTGTTATTCTGTTTCATAACACCATAACATCAGATGATAAACGATTACTTAAGGTGATAGTGGAAGACAAAATAAGGGAACCAGATGGAGAATGTTGGGGAAAAAGTATTATAGAAATATGCAAAATACATACATACATACATACATACATACACACACATATATATATATATATATATATATATATATATATATATATATATATATATATATATATATATATATATATATATATATATATATATATATATATATATTGATTGATTGATTGATTGATTGAAGAAGTAAGAGAGTATAAAAAGTAATAACTCAAAACAGAAATAAAAAGTAAAGTAGCAAATTAAATTAAACGAAAATTAGAAGAAAAGGAAAGTTGACATGACCAAACTGGTATAGTAATGGCAGAGATTACATAGGAGAACTTAACACTAAGGAAGCAGTAATGGTTATGGTTAAATATAATAGAATTAAAAGAAAATTATATAAACATGAAGGAAAATGTTAGGTTATATGTGTTGTGTAGTGAGGCAGATGATACAACTGAGCATATGTTTTGCTGTAAGGATTTAAGAACATTTAGAAGCAACGGCATAGAATTAGGGAATTTAGATACGCCAGCTAGAGTTGTTA